>NC_086299.1:9870191-10170191 GCF_963924245.1 Chroicocephalus ridibundus | reverse complement strand
CAGAATAGTGAAACATCTCTAAGAATGACTTTAAATGTTGCTGGCTTAGTGTTGGAGGGACGGGAACAAGGGTGGAGCATAAACCAGTTTGCCAGCCCGATGGTACTTGTTCTGAACAGCAAAACCCACATAGAAATCAGATGCTACCCGGTGGTGATGATGATGATACCCAATGTCCTTGGGAATGTCAGTGTTACTTCCAGGAAGCGGAGTAGCTAAAAGGAATTCAGACTTTGCAGAGAGATCTCTGGTTGGCACTGCCAAAAGCTCCTCACGGTCTCGTTGCTTGGAACGATGGATCTGCTTTTCTTCTTGCTGAGTCCCTCTTCCTTTTAGTAATGAAATCCTCCTCCTTTTTCCTGCATCTCCGGATCTGAGCTACCTCTGCGATGGTGCGGGCGGTATTAGAGTGTTTGTGAGAGGGTGAGTTTTTCAACCCAGCGTTTCCTCCTCCGAGGTCCTCCTTTTGCTGTAGAAGAGCTTGGCACTACCCTGGTGGCGTTTAATGCTTGATGGAAGAGCAAACCTGTGGAGCACACCGCAGAGCGCTCTGTCCTTCCCCCGGCTCCGGCAGCAAAGAGCCGGCTCCCGTTTCCTGAAACGGAGCTTCTTGGCAGCGACAGGAGTGAAGGCTCTCCATAAACGAGGAGTTTTTCCTCGGTGGTTTCGGTGGTGTTATTGGCAGGTTTCGTAGGCGCGGCACAAACTTGAGGAGCAGGTTCGCGTCTGTGGCTCGCACCGGTGGAGGACTCCCTTCTCTTGCCGTGAAGGCTTTTCCGTGCTGCCCCGTGGATGTAGATACTGTCAGCAGAGGGACAGGTCCCGCTTCAACCTCCAGCCCGTTTTCACTCTCTGTAAACACGGAATCATGGGGGCTATTGACTTTTTCCTCCCACTCCTACCCCACGCTGGGGAGACTCCTGCCGGAACCTGCCAACGGGTTAGAAATAGTCGTTATTCAGCGATTTGTGGTGAAGAAGAAAGGACTTTAGCACTTTTTGGTGTCTTTGGATATTGAAAAATTGCAAACTCTAGTTATTCTATTACAAATTCAGCGTATGCCCTCTGTCACACAACACGCGTGTAGTTCCCCCGCATCCAGCCAGCCGCCCCATTTTTATTAATGCGGGACCGTGGCAGCGTGTTGCTCTTCTGGTTTTCTTTCCGCACCCTCGCTACCGGATTTTTCTCCTCAAAAACAGTTGCCTTCTCCTGGTTCAGGTCACACTCACGGTGTGCCGGTGACAATCCTCCACCCAGATTCACAGGGCTGGACCTCAAAGCGTTGCGCTCATCTTAATGGTGTCTGGATTTCTGAGGTGGGGAGTCATCCCTGGCTTTCCTGGAGAAGCCGTTTGGTGTGGGGACAGCTTAGGTGTCATAAAGTCTTCACCGGAATGACCGTTTTAAGTTCATCGTCATGTCAAGCGTAGAGTCATCACAGCTTCCTCCTCCCCTCCTCCATCCTCCAAACGCCGAGGCGGAAAAGCCCGGCTCATTCTTTCATTCCTTCGTGGTTACCGCTCTCTTCTCCTCACCACTCACGCTGTCGTTACTCACAGCTGTTTGCATCGACGCGCTTCATCGGTCAGCAGTCTTTGCTGGGATGTATGGTGACCTAACTATTTTATTTTTATTTTGCTTAACAATTAAATACGGGGCGTTTCTTACCCTTCCGGTCTTGGTGCAGAGGTGGAGACCAAATCCATGATTTGAGCAAGGATTTCTGCTGCATCCGCTGTCTCTGTATCGCTGAGAGAGACCAGAAAGGAAAAACGTTTGATGTTTTAGGAACAGTGTAAACAAAGTCTTTGTGTAGTATCATGTTCCCTGCAGTTAATCATGGTTTGGTTGGGTTTTTTTTCTTTTTTTTTTAAACTGGCATATAAAACTTTTCTAGACGAGTTTCCGACCCCTGGCTTGGGATTCTGGTAGAAGAGTCCTTGGTACCAGCTCAGGGTCTTTTTCTTGCTGTTTCTGTAAGAGATTAGTCAAAGCAGGCTGGAAAGGTGAATGGAATTGTGTGCAATTAGGGTGCATGTTATATCCTATTCCTTCCTATTGATCTGTAAGCTGTTCCATTGGCTTTCTTTCTGTTTCCTGCTGCTTTCTTGCTTCGTTATTGAAGGGAGGATTCAGACCTATACAGGTAACTTTAACTCCTGGTTCTGCATGGCATAAGTGTCTCTCTCACTTGCATCATCCCTCCGTTAGTGAATGCCTTAATGTCCGATGCGTATCTTACCGACTGAGTTTCAAGATTGCAAAGACTCCGGAGCGAGGGGCTTCCGGTGCCGTGAATGCTCCGTACCGTGGATGCCGATGCCTTTCCCAGCGCGTAAGGGTGGAGAACGGAGCCCGTACCAGTGGGTTGCTTGGTTTCCTGGACCCGCTCCGTCCGCGTGGGGCATCACTTCATGCACACGTGGTAGAAGAGTTTGGTGCCACCCCGGAAGAGGTTGCCACCTTTCTGAAAACGGGAGGGCCAGACGAGTCACCCGGCTCAGTTTGTATAAAGGATGGCCACGAGGCGCCTCTGGCCTTTCTAAAAATCTGGCTTTTTAGCTGTTCTGGAAATATATTGAAAGCGTTGCCTGGATCTTTGCTTTCCCTAGCATATTTATGAAGGTGGCTTTTTTGGCCGTCAGCCCACCTTATAAAAAAAATACATATTGGACAAAAACCATTTTCCTAACATTTGCTCTGAAAGTCAAGCATATAATTCAGTAGATACAAACCAATGAGTATTGGGAGTTTAAAGTTTCTTACCTTTTCCTGCCTGGTAAAATAGGAGGCTATGGCATGATCTCGCTATTTACAGCTAAACAGAAATTGTCCTGCGGTTTTCTGAACGCGTGGCAACCCTTTGGAAGTAGCGTTATAATATTGTAATGATATTTCAGGGGGTTGGTGTTTTGTTTGTTTATTTTTTCTTATTTTTTCCCTCCCCAGAAGCTCTGACCGGTTCTTTTGTTCTCTCTCCTTCCTCTCTCCTTTCCTCGCCCTAGTTTTTTCAGAGGCCTCAGATTCAGCCTCCCCGAGCCACCATCCAGAACAGCAGCCCTTCCATCCGTCCTGGTGCGCAGACGCCCACCGCGGTGTATCAAACCAACCAGCACATCATGATGGTGAACCACCTGCCAATGCCCTACCCGATGCCCCAGGGCCCCCAGTACTGTATACCGCAGGTAAAAACGCCGGTCTCCAGCCACCCCCCAACCGCAAACCAACCTTTTGCTCCGTCTGGATTTTCTCAAGACTTTCCCGCGGAGGTGGCGGAGGTGGTGGTGGGGGGGAGGTCGTGGTGAAATTAAGCCGGTAGTTGCATATTTAGCCTCTGTCCTTTTCCCGCGTGAAGTGTTTGTTCCCCTGTGCGTGGAGGCAGAAATAATCAGTTACCTTTCTAGTTTTTTGGGTCTCTCTCAAAACCAGTGTGAGATTAAGCTCTTGGAAAACGTTTCGTGCTATGAATGTGTCCAAATTGACTTAATAGCTCTACAGTTACTCTCAAACCTGGGGCCTTATAACAATACGGGACTACTGAATTCGGGGGAATGACTGTTTTACTGCAGCTCTGGCATCCTTGCTGCCTTGCCTTCAGATGACGCAGCTTGCCTCTCTTCGGCAGTAACGTTTCTGAATCTCCAATTAACCCGTTCGATGATCAGATCTTTATGCCTTTGGGGGGCTCGATTACAGTTTCCGTATGTAACAGCGTGAAGGTGCCCAACTCTTTGTAAACCGAAGGTTATTTTTTTTTTTTTCCCCCCCTCCCAGTATCGTCACAGTGGCCCTCCATACGTGGGGCCCCCGCAGCAGTACCCCGTTCAGCCGCCGGGACCGGGACCCTTTTATCCAGGACCGGGTCCTGGAGAATTCCCTAATGCCTACGGTAAGTTCTGCCTGCACATTTCTTCAAAAACTAGGTTCTGGGTGTGTTTTTTCTGTTGCCGAGCTGAAGATTTATAATAGCGAAATGGATTAGCATTTGTTTCAACTTCAAATAGCTGCTCGCTTTGGTTGTGTCGCTGCCCTTATTATTCACTCCTGAAAAATTCACAATAACAGAGTATTGTTTGCACGAGCCCTTATGGAAAGGCTGCGACTCGCAGAGCTACCCGTAATCCCATGTGAACAAGAATAGTGGCTATTTGTTCCCCCCTGCTCGATCGTTATTATTTATTAAGGTATTGTGAATACATCTGGCAGCCTGGTTTCCATTGGGCTGTGCCCTGACTCTGTTCGCAGCAATACAGCAGTTAACGTGTCTTATCCCTATGTTCCTTCTTCGGCGTTTCGTGAGGGTAAAGAACAAGCCGTGTGGTTCGATTCACTGGGCTCGTGCTGCAAAGGTCAAGTTAGTCCAGTCAAAGAGCTGGTAACTCACGCGTGGGCTGAAATTTGCTCTTTAATGGGCAGCTCCCGGTTCTTGCCTTTTCTCAAGCAGAAGGGTTGGGAGATCGCCCGACATGGCTGTGTGTGCTGAAGTTGTCTGGCACGCTCTGTTCGGTGCATTTGGTTGACTCCTCCAGGTATTGAGCTTCAAAGCTGCGCCTAAAAATTCAGAGGCTGTGTGTCCAGTGCTGGGCATCCCTCTGGCATCCCTCCCTCCTGCCCGCATCCCTCCTGCATCCTGCCCACCCACATCCCGCCTGCATCCCTCCCACCCGCATCCCGCCTGCATCCCTCCCTCCCTCCTGAATCCCTCCTGCATCCTGCCCACCTACATCCCTTCCTCCTGCATCCCTCCGGCATCCCTCCCGCTGGCATCCCTCCCACCCGCATCCCGCCTGCATCCCTCCCTCCCTCCTGAATCCCTCCTGCATCCTGCCCACTCGCATCCCTTCCTCCTGCATCCCTCTGGCGTCCCTCCCACCCGCATCCCGCCTGCATCCCTCCCTCCCTCCTGCATCCCGCCTGCATCCCTCCCTCCCTCCTGCATCCCGCCTGCATCCTTCCCTCCCTCCTGCATCCCGCCTGCATCCTTCCCTCCTTCCTGCATCCCGCCTGCATCCTGCCCACTCGCATCCCTTCCTCCTGCATCCCTCTGGCGTCCCTCCCGCTGGCATCCCTCCCACCCGCATCCCACCTGCATCCCTCCCTCCCTCCCTCCTGCATCCCGCCTGCATCCTGCCCACTCGCATCCCTTCCTCCTGCATCCCTCCGCCATCCCTCCTGCTGGCATCCCTCCCACCCGCATCCCTTCCTCCTGCATCCCTCCGGCATCCCTCCCTCCCTCCTGCATTCCGCCTGCATCCCTCCCTCCCTCCTGCTTCCTGCCCACTCGAATCCCTTTCTCCTGCATCCCTCCGCCATCCCTCCTGCTGGCATCCCTCTCACCCGCATCCCACCTGCATCCCTCCCTCCCGCCCGCATCCCTCCCTCCCGCATCCCTCCCGCCCGCATCACCTGCTCCTTGGCTCCTCCAGCCCCTGACAAACTCTCCTTTGGGTCCCCGTTTGCAGACCCCATGTCCGTCAGCGTCCCGCGACACCTCTTCTCTTGGCGATCATCTTTTACATAGAAGTAACGAAGTCCTTTCTTACTCCTTTCCCAGTGAGTTGCCAGGAACCAGACGTATCCTATTTCCATCGCAGTCCCCTCCAAGGTTTCCTGTGGGATCTGTATTTTGATATTTAAAACAAATAGCTCCTGCGAGCTGTATTTGAATGAGATGCAGAATAGGGTATCTGGCAATCATGTATGTAACTACTTTTTTTTTAATTTATCTTCTCTTGCTCATTTGTAAACCCCCCGTTTTCATCACCCTGTTGTATGGGACTTTCTTTTAAAGGGTTTTCACCACTCGCTATCAAATTTGCGGTATTTTGTTCAGTCTGGTGCTGCCTGCCCGTGCGTGTTCTGTGATCCGTTGGGGGCAGCGATCCTCTCAGCTTTCCGTGGGGCTTCAGCTGTTGGTATTTGGGAGTCTTGGAAGCGAGCGATCACCTGCCAGGCGGAACGACAGCCCTGTGCCGTCGGCAGAATTGTGTGTTTGCTCTTCACAAATACACATTTTAAAGGGGAGAAGAGCCCCGGTAACTTCCCTGCTTATCATTTGAAAAGGTCTGGACTGTTTTTTGGGTTTGTTTTTTTTTGTCCTTCTTTCTTTTTTATTTGTTTATTTGGTGTATAGAGAGCTAACGGGACTACTTTGAAAAGCAGTAAGCCTGGTTAGACAATTTCTCAATAAAAAGAGAGAGCAATTATAAGGCTTATCCTTCCTGCTTATCCTAGAAAAAATAAAGAGAAGAAATATTGCAATGGCTCTTTAAATCTGATCCGCTAAATGCGGAAATTACCCGGTATTCCTCATTTTTTTTTTTTTCTGCTGTTACCGGTCTGCTTTCTTACTTTCAGCTCGCTTAGTGCCGTTTGTCCGTCTTCACTTCTGTAATTTGGAAACGGTTCCCTTCCGGTTCCTTTCCACTCCCGAAAGCGCCTGGTTTCTTGCACGGGGGCTTGTCATCTCTCGGTCACGGCTTGTTTTCAGGCCGCTGCGTCCGCAGAGCATCAGCGGGCGAAGCCCCGGCCCGTGGAGCCTTCTCCTGGCAGAGGAGCTTTAGCCAAGGCAGAGGGATTGCGGGTTTGCCTGCGCTCGTCCTCCTTTCCCTCCTGTTGCTCTGTCTTTATATAGGGCTGGAAAACGTTCAGTCTCCAGCCAGGTGCTGCTCGTGGCGTTGGGAGACAATGAATCTACAGTCCAGGCCTGGATAACGCTGTTTCCAGTGGCCCTTCCCTTAAACTTCATAGCCCGCGCGGCTCCTCCGCCTCAAAACCATCGCAGCTTTGGCAGGTGGCAAAGAGGGCGATGAGGGAAAACGCTGCAGAAGACAAAACTTGTGAAGATGGACGGTGGTTTGGTTTTTTTTGTTTGTTTTTTTTTTTTTTCACCCTGTCTTCAGCTTTGCAATTTATCGTTCTCTTTTCTATCAGCGCGTTTCCGTGCTGCGCTGGGAAAGACCTTGAAATGGTGAGCGGAAAGGATGGAGGATAAAACTTGGGTGCCGCTGGAAGGGATCAAAAGGCAGGGTGCGGAGCACAGAGCGTCGCACTGAAAAACGCGCTTGGCTTCTTGCCGCGGAAGCTGTATTCCTTCCCAGAAGTTACTCTTGCTTTGCGGGGTTGGTTCTTTTCAAAGTATTTCAAAAGGAAGAGTCCTTCCTTGAGGTACGCTGTAGCTGGCAGGGATCGCCTTACAGGCTGGCCGATTAGACCTGGTTTCTAGGAAACTAGAAATCAAGATAACGAACACATCGCCGGGCTCCCAGACGTGCTCCTGTCCTCGCACGTTCTCCAGACTCCCGTGGAACGCCTGGCCAAAGCCGTGGAAGATCTTGAGGCCGCACCGGTGTTTCTAAGGAGCGAAGCGGGAGGGTTCTGGCTTCCCAAGCCCTGGGGACACCCATGGAGACTTCTGTGCCCCGAGGCCAGATGTGAACTCACGCTGCCTACCGCGAAGTTCCAAACCAGAAGTTTATTGAGTCATTTTGGCCACCTTAATTCATAGAATCATAGAATCTTCATGGGTGGAAAGGACCTTCGAGATCATCGAGTCCAACCATACACACTTGCAGCATCTGAGAGCTCTCCGGAGCTTGATGCCGGAGCCGCCCGATGCTCCCAGTGACCTGCTCCGAGCGTGCGGACAGGGAGCCCGCGCCCAGCTCCTGCTTTCCAGTTCCCAGTTTGAGGAACGCGCCCTTTGAAGTTGCAAATCCGCCTGGGCCGGGCTGGTTTCCTTTGCTTTCTTGGATTTCACCATTTGCCCGAGAGACTAATAACCTCCCGTTTTGGTTACGGACACACGATGCAGATTTTCATTCCCATGTAAAGGTTAGTTCCATTGGAGAATAAATCTGGTTGCCTCCGGCGCAAGCAGGTCCCTCTGGCGTCCGTGCTGAGAAAGCCCAGCGCCGCCTCACAAGTTCACCCCATACCTGGTCCCCAGGCGGAAGACGGCTCTGCTGTCCCACGTTATTTACGTCTGGCACCTCTTTCGAGCGCTCGGTTATCTCGAGCCACTCTGATTCCGTACACTCTGTTGGACATTACAGATTTAATCAACGGCGCGGTGTAATTTTACAATAATGACGGCGGTCGCGCTTTTTCGTGTTGCAGCGCGAGAGGAGCGTTGCTTGCAATTAAAATTTTCCGGCTACGCTTCAAAATAGGGTGCAGTTTGCAAAATTCTTTGTCACGGCTTGGCTGAATTTCTCTACGAAGGCAAAAAAAAAAAAAAACCAAACAAAAACCCAAACGCCAACCGAGCCACCAAGAACCCCAGCTGTTTGCCGGTCGGAGGGGTCCGAGGATGGGCCAGTGCATGCCCTGATGATTTCAGCAGCCTCCCGTTTGGATGCACGGGATCGTATTTTTGTGTTCATGGAGGGGAAAAAAATAAATGAAGTAGTGACTTAAGTCTTGCTGGAGCCGGAGCTTCTGTTTCGGTGGAAGTGGGGAAGCGCGAAAGGCAGCGCGGTGGCCGGCTGGCTGTTGGCAGCCCTGGTTTTTGAAGGGAGGGAGGAGGCGGCCGGTTTTACCTCTTGTGCTCGGTTTTGTTCCGTTAACAGGTGAACTCATTCTTTTTTTTTTTTTTTTTTCCCCCCACCCCCCTTCTCGTTTCTGTCTCGTTGTCCGTTCCCAGGAACACCTTTCTACCCGAGTCAGCCGGTGTATCAGTCAGCACCCATCATAGTGCCTACGCAGCAGCAGCAGCCTCCACCAGCGAAAAGAGAGAAAAAAACGGTAAGTGACGGTCGTGGAGCGAGACGTCCTCCCTGAGAACCGTCCTGCTCCCAAGCCTGAAGGAAATTTATAATCAGTTTAAGCTCAAAACTGAACTTTATCTTCACAGAGGGGCTAAGTCTTACCTAAGCGTAATTAAACATTGCACAATGCTGCGGCGGTGTCTTATTTTTCAATTTTCTGTGGAGACTTTTCTGCTCCCAGTTGGTGGCATCTCGGCCAAAAAAGGAAGATGTTTTTCGCGGGTTTTGTAATGAACACGAATGAACGCAATTCCCCAAGCCGGGGATCCCCAGCCGCTCGGAGTTTTACTGAAGAGCCAGGTGGGAGTGAACAAACTCGGATCAGTTTGGGAGAACACTGGGAACTGGTTCACAAATTGGCAAAAAGAGAAACTTTAATATTATGCCTCGGAAAAGGTAGAAAACCAGTAAGTTGTGGCCATGTTTGCGGGCTTGAAAGAACCTGAAGGCACGACGTATATGAAAGTGGGTAGAGGTTTGGAGACCGCGTTTTCTCTCTTCCTAATTCCTGAGGGTAGGGAAGAGCAAAGGCGCCCCAGGGGGATGTCACGTTTAAAGAGAAGCGGTTAGGGGTGGGCTGGAACTTGCGGGCGAATCGTTTCTAAACAATCGAAAGGGAAATTACTTCACATCACGGTGTGCGTTCGAGTGGTTTGAAAACATTAAAAGAACCGTTTCCTGGGGGCTGGGGGGGGAATAAGAAAAATAGGGGATTTGTGCTTGGCGCAAAATGCAGAGTATCTGTGTCTTTTGATTTGTGAAGGTGATCGGGGCCGGTGCTTGATGGGGGAGCCTGGAAGAGCTGAGCGAAGCGGTAGCTGGGCTTGTAAGAAAGGCCTTTTCTGCGGCTGCTGCCAGCAAAGGGCGATGCAGCTCTCGTGCCGCCTCTTCCCCCTCCTCGTCAGTCCCGAGGAGTCTCTTGCCGGCATCCAAAGCATGAGGTGGCCGTTGATGCCGTGGGAAACGCCAAGCCGGTCAGAAACGCTCAATCGCGTTCAAGACCGTTTCATGCCAACGAAGCAGAAAAGCGACGGGTTCTTTAAATGCCCGAGGTGATTTTCTCTGGCTGCGCTGTTTCGGTTTGCTAATTGGTGTTGCAACTGAAGAAATGGGAGAAATTAAAGAAAAAGTAAACGTGCGTGTGTACCCACGCTGGCGTTGAGTAGTAGATAGTTGAGTATTCGAGTAGTGCGAACGCAGGCAGGGAAAGCTTGTTTTAATGCCGGGGACTACTAGTCAGGAGGAGGAGAGGGCCGGAATTTGTGCCAACTTGTAAGTCCTTGTTGCTGTGGTTAATTAAATGCTTTCACGGCAAAAAAAACCTCCCGTCAGAAATAAGAGAAGACCACATCTTTTCAATATCCAGGGAACCCTGTAGATTTCTTTGTCTTCGTCACCCGAAGAGCCGAGAAGCCGTCGCACCACGCCGAAGCTGATCACTCTGCAGCTAATGACGTTCTGTGTTGCTAATTGAAAAGGGCCCGGCGGTTCCCAGCGAGCCCCCTGCCCGCGGCGGGGTCCTGTCCCCTGGGTTCGCTGGCGCCTGTGCCTCGTGCTGGGCACAACGGGCACTTTCGGGTGCCACCCGTGGGGCGAGTTCAGCCGGGAGTTTTGGGGCCGGTGGACAGGCAAACGATAGCGCTGTCTGCAGCTTGACGAAAACCTCCAATTCTTATGTGGGAAGATTAAAAACTCTTATTTCAAATTAACCCGGAGAGCTCGACTTCCCCATGTGCAGGGGCACGGATTGGCCCAAGCGTCAGTCGAGGATTCTCGAGTGGTTTATTTTGGAAAATATTTTTTCCTTCCCATTTTAGGGCTGTGAAGAGACTCAAAAGCCATACTTGTTTCTGAAGTGCCGATGAGTTTCACAGGACTTTAGTTGGCTCTTCTCGCAGTTTCCCTTTCCTCCGCTCAGTATTTTTCGTGTGATTCCCTGTGTTTTGTTGGGAGGGCTTCTCTCGGTGTGGAAGGGAAAAACACAAAAAGAGCTGATTTCTTTCCCCCTTTACCACAGCTGGGTTGGCGAGGTCACCGAATTTCATATCGGGGTGAAACATGGCCCTTTTTTTTAATTATTTTATTTATTTATTTATTATTGCACTTTCCCCTAACTGGCAAGCTCAGTTCTGCCGCTAAACTGTCTGCTGGATTTCCTAAATTGCAGTAAACTACTTTTCCAGAAGTGGAGACCATATTGTGAATTGCAGGGTCATGCGCTGACCTGTTTAGACCGAACTGGTGTGGTTGACGAGCGTTTGGATTAAATTAGGTTTCGAGATTAAAGGGGGCCGCACCGAGCCATTTCCAGTTTTTGACACAAACCACGTTCCGGCGTTCCTGCAGAGCGTCAGCTCCAGGCGGAGCGGCTCCGAGCGTGGTGGAATTATGTCCTCTCCCTGCTCTCCTCTCCATAACCCCCAAGGACGGCGTGTAACGAGAAGACTTGTTTGAATTATTTCTTTGTTCGATACCGTAGATCCGAATCCGGGATCCGAACCAGGGAGGCAAAGACATAACAGAAGAAATCATGTCTGGAGGGGGCAGCAGGAACCCGACGCCTCCCATCGTGAGACCCACTTCCACACCTACCCCACCTCAGGTAATAACGTGGCCGTGGAGCCTTCTCCCGGTGACCTCTGCTTTGCTTTGCTGTTCGTTAGAGCCGGTTCCCGTGTCTTTCACCCACACCACCCGTTTCCTCCTGGTCCTAAATATTCAGTGTTCTTCAAGGATTATTATTTTGTTGTTGTTTTTTTTTTTTTTTTTCCAAGTTTGGTTGTTTTTACCAGCCTGCAGCTTGTGAAACGTGGAGCTGCAGCGCTGCTACAAGTCCCCCCTCCCTGGTCTTCTGTCAGCGGTAGTTTTTAAAGATGGTAAAGCCTTAAAGGAGGAGCCGATACATTTGTGAGAAACGCGGTGTTCCTGTTAGTCTTGCGCACCACGCGTGTGATAGCTTGTGTGTCTTCAATTGCATCGTTGTCCATACGAATGTCTTTCCGCCTTAGCAGTGTTGTTTAGAGGAACCGGGATGACTGTAGCTCAGGAACTTAATCGCGTAACTGTGATAGATCTATCACGGATTTGGTCTCCGCGTGCTGCTCAACCTTAAAAATGCATTTTTCTGATGTAGGAAAAAAGCATGAATATTGTGAGCTGACGTTTTCCGTAGCTCACAAATCTCTTCTTGTCGCACACCTTTGAGTCTGACCCTTTCTAAGTCTCTGTGTCCTCCTTCACCTGAGAAGTCCGCGTGTAACGCCTGGAAATTAAACTTGATTGGAAATCCAGGTCTGTTCTAGTTCTTTCCGACCCAGGGCCAAAGACTCGCAGAGCCGCAGTTCCGACGGGAACGTAGGTCCACCATGACATGAACCGCTGGGGCTGGAAGCGGCTGCGTTACCTAATTAGAAGATGATTTCTCTCTGACCACGCTTCCCCACCTGCAGCAGGAGGAGTTGATGCCCCCCTGGGTCTCCCCATAGCATTGGAGATGGAGAGGAGGCGCATGGCGGCTGCCCCCCTCTTCCCTGCTGCTCTTTGCTCCCCGGATCATCTCGGTTCTCCCTCTCTTCTGGGAGAGGTAGTGACCAGCCCCACGCTGCGAAACCGAAACGGTTTTGAACAAGTGGAGAAGAAACTCTGTGGTTTGACGCAAGCCTTCAAAGTTGGCCGTGTTTTATTGGAGGTTGTTGCCCCCTGCCTGGGGGCCTGGTTAGAAGACATGAAGGTTGTCCGAGTGATGGGCGGGCTTTAGGTCAGAGCCTGCCTGAGGCTGGGGTGCAATTTCTTCTTCTTCCAAGTTCTTCCCTGTTTAATGTCACCAGTTTTTGCGAGCTTTTAGGTGAAACAGCCTTTTCTGAGCTGAAACCTTACTTTCTCCTCTGCATCTGGATAGTTTTTCTGCTGACCACCCTGTGCCGAGGCAAAAGCGGACGCCTGAGACGCGCGTTGTGCTAGAGCGAGAGCTTGAGGTTACGGCCGAGCCAGTGAAAGTATAACTGGGATCAATGAGATTAAATAGAATCATAGAATCGTTAGGGTTGGAAGAGACCTTCAATATCACAGAGTCCAACAATCAACCCAACGCTGCCGAGGCCGCCACTGGCCCGTGTCCCTCAGCACCGCGTCTGCTCGGCTTTTAAATCCCTCCAGGGATGGCGACTCCACCGCTGCCCTGGGCAGCCTGTTCCGATGCTTGACAACCCTTTTGGTGAAGAACTTTTTCCTAATATCCATCCTAAACCTCCCCTGACGCAACTTGAGGCCGTTTCCTCTTGTTCCTTGGGAGAAGAGCATGACCCCCCCCGGCTGCCCCCTGCTTTCAGGGAGCTGCAGAGAGCGAGAAGGTCTCCCCACAGCCTCCTTTTCTCCAGGCCTACAGATCTCCCCTCCGCTGAGACCAAGGGGATAGTTACGGCTTTTGGCCATCCCCCGATTCCCCCGATTCGGTCAAATCTTCTTGTGACGTAAAGGCATCACCCCTTGGCTTTGGTCACCTGCGTCCTCCTCCTGGGCTGTGCTGTGGACCGGCAGCAGCAAGGCACCACGCTGGGGCCATTCCCGTCTGGCCAGGGTTTGGCACCAAGCTCTGCAATGCTCGACTGGAAGAAGCTGGTTTTCCGCCAGAGAGCGGTTCTGATGAGCTGCAAGTTCAGCTGGGCGGGGAGAGAGCCCAGAGGTGGCTACACCGAGAATCGATCAACCTTCTTTCCGAGCGTTTTCCATAAGAGGTGGTGTTGCATTTTCCCTAAGGGACGGTGTTAGCCGCGTAAAACGTTGGAGCGCTGGGGAGATCTTCTTCCCGTTACTTCACGCTGAAGACTCTCCCCGTTAGAGGTGGGCATGAGCTGAGAACAGCCGGGGTTTCAGCTTGCGTTCGTGCGTCGTGCAGCTTCTCCAGCCACTTAACCGCGTCGTTTTTGCGTTCTGAAGTCTATTTTAAGACACTGCAATTAAGTCAAACAGGACGAAATAAATGTTTTTCGAGAGGAGGTTAATAAGCGTGAATTTTTATCAGCTGTAATTTCTATGCAGAGCAGAGCGGCGATGTCCAATCATCTCCTCTGGGTAAGGTATGCAAATACCTCATTGTTTAATATCCAGCCTTCGTTTTGATTAGGTACTTGGAACCACTTTTGTTAATCACAGAAGAGCTCTGAAATAGAGCTCACCAGAAAAAGTTCATTAGTGTAACGTAACTGAAAATTTAAGCCTACTTAAGCCAGGAAAATCAAAGTTATTGTCCCAACAGCGTCTCTAGTTCATTTCTTCGGAGCAAGCGTAATGTCGTGGATGAAATTAGATGACGCCTTAATAACCGTGCTCAGTGGCTGAATTCCAGCGGTGGCGGAGGTTCTACCAGGTGGTGGAACGAGACGACGGCAACGACGCTCCTGGCGCCTTGAGTCGAACCCCGCACGTCGGGGGGGGTTTGATGAGATTTCGCCTGGTGGAATGCTCAAAACGCCAACACGCCGTCTCCGGGCTCGACGAAGCATCGTCTAAGGAAAATGTCTCCCAGTCCGATGATATTTTAGAAGTGTGCTGAATTCTAGTGACGCTTCTTTTATCTTGGCGGCCAGTATCTGATGCTGTCATCTCCTTATTTAAATGACACGAGCGCAGGGGGAGAAACTTGCTCAAGAAATGCGTCGAAGCCACTGCCGTAGACCAGCCCCTGTCCCAAATTCCGCGTTGGAAAAAGAAGCCATTTTGTAGTAATAATAATAGGTTTCAAAACTAATTGTTTTTTCTTCCGATTTGGATTATTTTTTTAACTGACTCAAAGAATACCCAGAACTTGGATAACGTGAACCCGAAGCACCCTCTTCTCTCAGTAGGTTTTTTTATCATCAAAAAGATATTGGACCTGCCCAGACGACCAGCACTGCTGCCCCGACTCGAGCCATTTCCGCGTTTTTCAGCATCGCTGACCAAAAAGAGCTTGAAGTGGGGTCTTCCCAGCCCCTCCGCAGCCGTTGCTTAATTGCTAAAATGCTTTAGAGCTCCTGCGTGAGGGAAGCTGGCAGCAAGCGGAGATGTTATTTATACGTTTCTAGCAGGACGCTATTTTCCACGCTCCGTTTTTTGCTGGGAAGATAAATAAAACCCAGGACCGCGGCTCGAATCTGGCTGCAGTGTTTGCTCGGCACTGACTTGCATTAGAATATCGCCTTTTAAAGAGGAAGAGACGCTTATTTTCCTGGCAGACCTCTTCCAGGGGCCACTGGATTTGTCACGTTTGTGTTTGCTCGCGCTTCGGTTCGTGGTAGGACAGAATAACCCAGAGCAAGTTCTCTTAACGTCACCCGTCATGAGAGCGATTTTGAGTGGGGTTTTTTTTTTCCTAGAAAGTCTCTAAATGCTCCGTTTTGAAGCCAAGAAGCTGTAAGGGTCAGCACTTCCGGACCATTTGTATTGCTCTGCAATATCGTTCGCGCAAAATAAATGAGTTTTCCAAATTTCTTAAGAAAACAAATTAACCGAGCCAAGAAGTTTCCAGGCGTACAGGTTTCTTGTCCTCTAGTCTGGTTTGGTTCCCGTGATTCTTATCACGTTCTCCTTTTTCCCCCACTGCTTTCGGCCATAAATTTTTCATAAAATGAAACTAACGGTGCGATGCGGGCGAGGGGAAGCGTTCCCGGGACCGGCTTGTTTGGAAAACTGCCTTTTCCTTGGCTTCCCGCGGCGCTGGCCGGGGATGGGGACGCCGTTCCCCAGCCAGAGCCCGGCCGATCTCATCGGGTTCCTTCCTGGACGCGGAGCGATCCCAAATGAAATCTCGGCTTACTTGGATTGTTGTTTTTCTTTTCCCAGACGTGCTTTGTCACAGTCCTCCTTTACCTCTCTCTTGCCCGGAACGGTGAAAAATAGCGTATTTGAAGATAATTCACTCTTTATTCTGCGCTGTTCAGAAGCGACAGCTGGGAAAGCTGGAAACGGGAGGAAAAGAGTTCCAGGGGGAGGAACAAGTTGCCAGAGAGTTTGTTTTTTTAGGGAAATAAGTTTTGCGTGGATTTCTGGTAGCCCGTCCGCAGGGAGGCATTAGACACCCGTGCCTTGGGCACTCGGCTTTATTGCGGTTGTTTAAAAATCCCTTTTCCCGTAGATCTCCTGGGAAGTCAGCGTGGGATATGGCCAGGTGAGAGCAGACACCCGTAAGGAGCTGCCCGGCTTTCCACTTCGGATTTTTAAATTTAAACTTACCCCCATTTTCTTCTTTGCCTGGTCCCTGGTGCGTGTTTAAGGGGATTTTGCCAATGCAAATAGCTGACTTGCCCCATCGACGCTCACTCTGACGTACCCAAGTGCATTATCTATGAGTTTGAGCGAGTTTGGGGTAGTTACTTCATCTTACACGAATTCTTCCTTAAATTCTGAGATAAAACACAAGCGATTTTTCTTCTTCTTTATCGAACCTTCAGGAACACAAGTGGGGTGTTTGTCCCATTACTGCTGGGGACATCATTAAAATAACGCGGTCTGTGCAACAGGCCATGTGGCTTTTTCGGTCTTGTGGCTCCGCTGGGCTTCCAGGTTGGGTTTCACAGAGAGGAAATCTCGGGCTCGCTCTGTGTCCGTTGGGAACCGGCTCCTCCGCTCTCCCGCGATTCCTGCGCAATGGGGTTTATTCTCATATTACCCAGCGGGTACCGGCCGTAACTCTGTTTGTAGAAGGCATTGGGTGGGTTTTTTCGTACGACCACACAGGTATAACCCATCGAGATTAATTTCCCGCTGTGATAACTAGTAGTATTATGATATATATATATATCTCCTATATCTCCTATATATAATATATATATTATATATATACACACATATGTATGTATCTATATTACGATACATATATACGCTATTCATACATATGTACACACACCCCCCCTCCATTTACATATAAATCAAGATATAAAAATTCGAATGAATATCAATAACAAGATCGAAGGGGTTTGAAATAAGCGATGCGTTGGGAAAGGAGTCGCGTCACCTCGAATTACAGAGAGGTCCAGGAGTCCTGGTGGTTCTCTGAGTTTCTGCGGGCCGCGCGGGGAAGCCTTTCTGCCGCTCTCGGAAGAAGCGTTGGGAGAATGAGGCGTGTTAATAACCGTGCAGCTCTTGCTGTTGTTAACTGCAATCGTCTCTTTTTCCCCTTCTCCTGCTGCCTTTTCCTCCCTCCCTTTCTCACTTCTTAAATTTATTCGATGAGTCTGTGTATCTTTTCTCTTTATTTTCCCCACCTTTCGCTTTTCCTTTCTTTCCCGCCCCGTTCTCCTCTCCCCACTTCCTTCCTTGTGCTCCCTGGTGCCAGTTTTTCCTTTCGCGCGCTCATTATCACCTTTTTTTTTTTTTTTTTGGGACTTCCAATGCCAGCAGCCGCCCAGCCAGGTCCCTGAGCACAGCCCCGGGGCTTTCGGGACTGCGGAGAACACCCACCCCGCCGCCAGCGCCCCCGCCGCCGCGACCAGCAACCCCAAGCAAGGTTTGTTGATGGGTATTTCCTTCCTTGATTATTTTTAGCCATTTCCCCCCCGCCCCCCCCTTTCTTGTTTTAGTTCCAATATTTTTGGCATGGAGACAAGCCGCCAGCGGCAATAGGAGGGGGGGAACTTCTTTTCCTCCAGTGGAACGCGGTAACAATGTGTTGCTGAGGGGATTAATTGAAATTGGCCAACGTGAAACTGCTTAAAAATAATTGTGTTCAAGCTTCTGTGTCCTGAAAGTTGTTTCAGAGCACCTGGGAGCGTGAGCCTCCTCTCGCCCACGTGCCGTTCTTCGGACACGAGCGTGTTGTCAGTGAAATGCTCTCAGCCGGACGGGCTTCGCGTCGCCTGGGCAATTAGCCACAGCGATGGCACGTAACCAGAGCATCCCGTGGCTCCTCCAGAGCTGCTCGTGTATCCGACAGGACACGGGAGATTTTAATTATTAAAAAAAAAAACAAACAAACCCCATTGGCGTACAAAGTGTCTCATAACAAATATTGCTGACTTCGGTAAAAACGGCACAGGTGGAAAAAGTTTCTTAAAGTCGATTACGTTTCCTTGTCATATCTAAGAATATACATTTGAAGGGACTTTTTTTTTAAAAAAATGTTTAAAGAAAGGGTGTCCCGGGAGGGAGGATGGAGTGTGCCGAGTCTCTTCCCGAGACCGAAATTTTCTAGCCCCCTAAAAGCCATTAAGAAGCTGTCGTTAACGCTGTGTGTGCTGCCGTCGTGCTCACGGACTCAGGGTCGGAATCCGGAGTTGACGCCGCTGTTTGCTTCCCGGGGTATTCACCGCGTGGCAGCGATTGAGGTTTCCGCCTGGAGCGATGCGTACATGCCGGTCGAGAAGCGCCGTCCCTTGCTCCTGAGCGCTGCCTGTAAGCTTTGAGCCTGCCCAGATTAGTTTGGTTTTTTTTCAGAGTATTTGCTAGGAAAAACCCTAAGCCCCAGAGAATCGCAGCTCTAGGAAAGAGGAAAAGAAGCTGCTTCTGATGCTTCAGGTGTCACGGGCCCAGATAGCAGCATGGCCGCTGTTTGGAAGGGACGGGACGTATCCCTGAGGCTAAGTTGTGTCAGACTCTCAAATTTGCTGAAAATGTTGCTCTTTTACAGCCGTAGTGTAGACTTCAGGGCTTCCCCTCAGTGAAAACTCTTCCAGGGATACACCTCTGGGTTGCTGCAGGGGCTAGAAATGGTTGAAAAGGGACATTTTGGAGATGGGTTTCCCACCTGAAGCAGGATTTTGTCTAGATCTTCGTGCGAAACCTGGCTGCCTCCGTCACCTGAAGAGGTTGCAGGTGGCTTGAACGCCCATCAAACAGCCGGTGGCTGAGCGCGGCTCGCGCCTCGCTGCCGCTCGAGCTGCCCGGCTCCGGCACAGCCGCTGCTCCCTGCCCGTGTCCCCTCACCGCCGGGGACGCGCACGGAGCACGCCGAGGTGCCTGGTGCCACCGGGGCCTGAACCGCCCACACCGTTGACGGGCGCCGAACTGCTCTGCCCTTTCGAGCGAGTTGATGCTGAAGCGTAAAATCCAGCACTTCCCGTCATTTCAGCCCTGCGTAGGAAAACTTGCATTTCCAGGACAAGCGAGTCTTCTCCCTCCTCTCTCTTTAACTTAATCCCTTCGTAGGCAACTGGAAGTAAACTGGAAGCGAGCGGTCTTTATTTAGTTCGTTACACGGGCCTGACTGTGCTGGTTTAAATATAAATCAGGGCTCGAACTGAGATGTAACGCTGCTGAGCTTCCCTGTGTTTATCTCCGTTCCATCCCAGCGAGATTCAAACATTTGTTCCAGTCCAAAAATTGCCAAAGAGCAGGTTTACGTAAGCGTCGCAGCCGGCGAGCCCTGGAATAACGCCATCAGCCTCGGACCGCGGCCCCTTGGGGCGGGGGGGGAGCAGCGGGGGTGTCAGGCGCAGGGCAGAGCGAGTTAAAGGTGAAGGAAGTTTAGACACCATTAAAATTATTTATTTTAGCCCCCACCCCTGCTCCCCCCCTCCCCGCAAAGTGACGGGGGGGGGGGGCACATCTGTCCAGAAATACAAGCTGAGGCAGCAAAACAGTTTTTTACTTTGGGCCTGATCTCAGGGGTTTTTCGTTTGGTTTTTTTTGTTCTAAAATAAAAACAGCCATAGAAAGGGCTGCGTGGTTTTTTGTTGTTTTTTTTTTTTTTTTTAAGCAAGCGTTTCTCAAAACCAGTGTTTGTGCATCCCTTAAGACCCCTTCGCTGTGCTCATCCCCTGGGTGGGATTCTCCGTGTGCCCTTCCCCTCTCGCGCTCGTTTGCACCGGTAGAAATTTGGTATAAAGCTGACGTTCTAATTTTGTGATCCTCGGCGACCCTTTTGCGGTTATTTCCAACGGCGGGGACGCGGGGCGGTGCCGGCAGCCCCGGCCTCCCGTATTTCCCCCTGCGAGTATCTGCCGTCCCCGTTATTTTTGCCTCGAAGTCATTAGCGAGGCCGAATTTGGGATTGCGTTGCATTTACTATCCGGGTGTTTTTCTTGAAAAGGCGAGCGGTTGGTGCTTTTAAAGCAGCTTTTGGCTTCTCAGGCTTCAAAATTCATAGGTGATTTGGAGGAACATAGGAATTGCTCCTGTAATAGCCCGGAAAATGGTGTTATTTAGGGGCGAGCAGGCAGCCATCGTTCCCGTAGGCGCCCCCGGTGCCTGCGTATCAGCCGAGCCGTGGAAGGCAAGGGCGACGCTGGAGAATTTGGGTCGAGCCCGGTGGCAGAGGGCGTGCAGGAGCCTGGCGGGGGGCCAGGCCGGTGCAGAACTTGTGACGGGGCATAACCGTGCGTGAAATCGGAGCCGACCACGTTTGCTCGGCGCGCACAGGTTCGGTGGGATGTTTGGAGTATTATCAGTAGCGGTATTTTTTTTTTTTTTTTTTAAACCTCTTTCCAAATCCTGCAGCGTAGCCGACGCGGGGAATACGTAACGGGGTTCGTGGAAAACGGTTGAATGTCAGATCCCGAAGTTTGGGGAGTTTTGAGCCCCTCCGCTGACACCGGCTCCAAAGTCTGCCTGCGAAGCCAGCGTCGGTCCCGCCTCGCCGATGTTTGCAGCGGGACGAAAGATGGAAAAATGGCAGCGAGCCCAGCGATTATTTTCAGATAAACGCCGCGAAGCAGAAACGAATTCCTGTATCCAGGAAAATCTTCCCCGGCCACCGCTCTGGGCAATCTCTGCCACCGCGACCGCCCAGCAGCCCGGCTCCCTCTGCCTCCGGTGTCTGCGCGGAGGAGGGAGCAGGGACCCGTCCTGCTGGGTTTGTGGGAATGTTTCTAATGAAGAGTCATTTTGCAAGATTTGTATTTATCTGGAGATTTTAAAAAAGATCTACTGGTGGAGCAAGCTTTCCTCCTGAACAGCCCAGCGCTTCCCATAAATGCTTTCCAAATATAATGTGAGGAATGATCTTGGCGTGTTTAGGAAGAGGGATCTGATTCAGTTTGGGTGAATTGCATTGATTTTTTTATTTGCCCTTCCCAACCGTACGTTGTTTCACGTGACCGTTCCTGTGATAGTTGGCAGGGATGAACGCGCCTTTGCCAGGACTCTTGAGATTTTATTCTCCGGGACGGTCCGGCAAGTTAAGATTTACTTCTCATTAGCCAAACCTGCCCATCGTTCTTCCGAAATCCCCCTCCTGAAATTACTTTCCTCCTTGAATTTTGCACACACGGCCTGTATCGGTGGCTGTACGTTGGCCAAATAAGGTGTGGTTTGAAGAAAGGGTGTTCGAGCCACTGGTTTTAAAGTGCAGTTGTATATTTTTGCTGTGGTTTTTTTTTTTATCTCTCGGAATGTTTTTCCAGACACTTCAAATGCCTTTTTTTTTTCTTTTTTTTTTTTTGAGCAATCTCATTTGACTCAAGGGAGAGAATACCCAGGCAGTTGTTTATAGCGAGCTGTAAATGTCAAGAATGCTCCGTGAGTTGTCTGCAGAGGATGTTCCAGAAATCGGAGGTGACGCGTTTTTCTTTGCCAAACCAGTTCCCGGGTCCTTTTTTCTTCCACGGAGCCTTCAGAATCAAAATCAGCTGTAGGGATACTTTCTCCCATCTTTTTTCCTCATTTGTCATCCTCATCCGAAGCCGCCTCCCTGCGTGCCTCATTAAGTTGATAAACTGCTGCTTTGGCTGTGGTCCTCAGCGTAACGCTGCTGGGGTCGGCCACGGCTGGAAGCAAAGTTCTTCGTTGCTCCAGCTGTTCCTAAAGATGGGACTTGATGCTCCAAGCGGTTTCGGATGGGTTCTCCTTCAAAAACCCTTTCCCTTCAGCCTGTCTGTTGAATAAGCCCCAAATGGAAAGCCAACAGAGCTGGAAAAGACCAAGCAAAGTCGTATCTCTTCCGTTCTACCTGAATTTTGATCATCTGGGGTTGGTTGTAGCCTTTCATTTCCTAATCTGAGCAGGGGGGGTTTGTGCCTCTGGATTTTCCGGAACTGCTTTTTGCGTTCCTGGCTGCGTCCCGCAGGAGCTCCCTGGTGCTTCAGCGCTCAGAAGCCTCGGGACGCTTTGCGTTGGTGGAGCAGAGCAGAGCTCCCTCCCCAGGGACAGGTAACACCGACCTCCTCGTAATGGGGATTAAGGGCTGGAGCGTTGAGTCCCTGCCATCGGCGTGGTGGACTTCCCGTGATCCCCTCCCGTCCGTCTCGCCGAGCTGTAGCGCAGAGGCACTTTCCTAAGCGAGATCTTGCCATCTGCGCCTTGTCGTCAAGTCGGAGGTGGGAGAGAGGGAGTAGCAGAGATCCTGTAGAGCCAAGATCCTAAAAGATCTTGGCTCCTGTTTTGTTCAAAAGAAGTGGGAATCAATGTGTCACAGGGAGCAGCAGCAGACCGTGGGGAGCTGCGAGATGGTGGTGGCAGGGACGGGATCGCAATGTCTGTTGCCGATGACAAGATCCCTGGAGGGGTTCAAGGCCGGGTTGGACGGGGCTTGGAGCAACCTGGGCTGGTGGGAGGTGTCCCTGCCCAGGGCAGGGGGTGGCACTGGGTGGCCTTTAAGGTCCCTTCCCACCCAAACCATTCCGTGATAAGTACCGGGACTTCTCAGTATTTTGGGGGTTGGTGTGATACTTGTGCATGTTTTGCCGTGCTTTCCCCACCCTGCTCCATCCCCTTCGCCCCCGGACGCCAAGAGGTGGTGACGCTGTTCTTTGGTGGCAGCTGTGCTTAGACGCCGTTGTGATTTTGTTTTCTTTAGGAAAAGGTATCTTTGCTGAAATTTAGAAGAAAACAAAGGATTGCGTCCTTCAGTCCGAGGGCCGAGGGAGTTGAGAAATAACGAGTGGGAAAACGAAGCAGATGCCCGTCACGTATTAGTAGTGGCGTGACACGTGGCATACGTAAAAGAAGGGCCCGTCGTCAGTCGTGGAGGAGTTTCCCCGTTTTACAAACAAGGCAGAGAGTCCCTGCAGGTCGCCGGTTGCTCTCCCCAGTGTCTCTGTTTGCCCGCGTTTTGGAGCATGAGGTGCCCAGGTCTCGGTGTTAAAACCCCAGGCTCCTTTGAGGCAGAATCCAAGTAAAGTGTATTTTTGTCTCCTGTAATTTCTGGCAAGAAAAATTCTATTTTCAGCAGTTGTTTCTGGGGAAGAAAAAAATAAAAAAAAAAAATCCACCTTTTGTAACGTAGGCCTTTTCTGTAAAGCACGGCCGTTCTCTGCAAAGCCTGCCTTCCGAAAAATAGAAGCAGCGGTTGCGTTTTCAGACGTGCAGGGTGCGGGCTGTCTGGCCTTTTCCTTTAGATGCAAAGATTGGCTTCAGGTGCTCCTGGTGTCTTCCTCGGAGCTTCTGGAATGGCGGGCAGCACGCCGGCCGGGGGAACCAAGGTGGCTGGGATACAGTCAAGGGAGATGGAGTTGTCTTGCTCCTTGTAACGTTGGTTGTTGGTGTTTTGTTTTTTTTTTTCCTTTCCCAGAAGAGAAGCCAAAACCAGATCCAGTATTAAAACCACCTTCTCCGGTCCTCAGACCAGAACCTACTGGGGAGAAAAAAGATCAAGCTGGCCAGACGACCGAGGCCACCTCAGTGGAAACACCACCAGAACTTCCTCTTGCTCCATCGCCGACCCCGGCCGCTCCCGTCGCAGTGGTTTCTGCCGCTGCTGCTGTTGTCGCCGTTTCTAGTAAACCCCCATTGACAGCTGACTCAGAGGAGAAATGTGAACTCGCTTCCCCAAAAGAGGAGGCAATGCCTATATCTAGTGCCGCACCCTGCACGGACCCATCGGACCCTTCGCCAGCGGAAGAGGCCGATGCCGAGGTGTGCAAGGAGCCTAGTAGTGTAGCATCTAGTGATATTCCAGTGACTGCTAGTACTAATCTAATTAATGAAATGAACGGAGTGAGTGAGAAGGTAACTGCTGCAGAGAGCGTAGTAGATGTAGCCCAGACGGAAGTTGCGCCGTTGACTGTTGAGCTGGAGACCCCAGAAGCGCCTCCAGCAGAAGTGGAAAGCGTGCCATCTTCCAGTGCTCTTCACGCTGCTCCCTCTCCGCCCCCCACCCCCCCTCCCACCCCCCCACCTCCCTCTCCTCCCGTTTCTGTTGCTGCTGCTGCTGTTACCACTACAACTCCTTCTCCACCTCCTCTTCCATCTCCCAGTGCCCTCCCTGTTGTTCAGGGAGATTTAGAAGGAGAGGAGAGCACAAGAACTGCTCTTAACGAAGAGGTAAAAGATACTGAAAAGAAGGAAGAGACAGAAGCAGATGGGCAACCGGAGGAGAGCACGGAGGCTCAGAGTGTAAACTCGAGCAAGAGTCCTGTCCCAGGTAAGCCTTTGGCACCATGGTTGCGTGCGGTAGACTGGAGGATGAAGGAAAGGGGCCTTTGGGGTCCTTCTTCCGTCAGATGTTTCTGTTTCCACCTGCCAAAAGCAAATCTGGTCGTGCTGCGTGACCATTGTTGGGATTGCAAAACGCTAATCTTTGTTTGCAGAGACAAAAAAAACCCCAAACCCTCGTAATTGTTCGTAAAAGAGGCGGCTGTCGTGGCTGCGTGTCCCAGGGCTGGCGGGGTTCGTGGGAGCTGGCCGCGCGTTGCTTCGGTGGCAACGGAGGGCAGCGCTGTCAGTGGGGGGGTCCAAAGGACGCTGCCCCTGGCCCCTCCCGGGTGAGCGGTGGGTTTGAGGAACCTCTTGCTCTGGATTTATCCCCCTGCTCCTAAAGCAGACGAACAGTCAGACCTCGAAGCCCCAGAAACTGCCCAGCCGGAGCTTTCTGGAATCCAGAGGGGTGGGTGGTTTGGTTTTTTTCCCCAACTATAAAAATGTGTCGTGGTGTTACCGTGTGGGTAAATGAAACGGACCATTAAAGCTCCTCCGAAGGACCGACGCGCCGAGTGTCGCACACCTGGATCTGCCCAGCCTTAATTCACGGTGCATCCGCTTTTCCTCTGCAAAAGGAACACGTAAGCGGAATTTCTCTTCTCCCCGCTCGGCTGTTCCCATTCCTCTGTTCTTGAAATTTTCAGGAAACGAGGTGCTTTAGTTCGGGAGGCGTAAAGACTTGTTATGAACGACTAAAAATTGCAATTTCTGTACCTGCCTTTTAAAATCCAGGGTGTTTCTCTGACGGCTGTTATCTGCCGTTGGTTTCAGTGTCCTGTCGCATGGCTGGGTTAGCGTTTAATGGATTAATATAGACCGCGGTCGTCTTATTTGCTGCGTTCTCTATAGAAAAAAGCGCTTTTTCTTCAGGACTTCCTGGAAATGAAACTGTGGAAAAGAAGTTAAATCAATCAATGGCTTGTCTTTAGCTGCCGGAGGGAGTATAATGGTGGCCATTATGCACGCCCAGCGGCGCCTCGCGTCTTTCACACCCCGTTTTGCGGTCCTTTCGGAGCTGGGAAGCTGAGGCTGTCGATTGAAATATATCCTTTGAATTGGGTGGAGTTTGGAGAAGAAACAAAGGAAAAACAGTAGGTTGTGATGTGGGTGGGGGGTTTTTTAAGTAACATTTAAAATAGGGATATTTTGGTTTGTTTTTTTTTAGTTTATTCTTTCACAAGCAAGCGATAGGTGTGTAATGGCATCCGTGGCATCTAGGGCTACGCTCTTGCTATGGATTAAATTAAATGAAAAGCTGAGATTGGCCTCGTTCCACGTTTGTGTAATGCTGCGTTAGGTCAATATGCTGGATCTTAAATAAAATCCAATATCTGGAGAAGATCAGAAAGATCCCTTCACTTGTACCAGCCACGGGCTTGGTTTTTGTTTTTTTTTCTTTCGTGTTAATCTTTTTCTATTTTTATTTGACTCGTGTCATTCCTCTGCTCTGGCACTTGTTGTTCTTTCAATCTGAGCTACTTCATAACACAAATTCATTTCCTTCCAAAGTAGAGAATTCGTGACTCTTTTGGTAAATAAGGTTTTGCACGGCCAGGTTCCAGCTTGCAGTATTATTGCTTGCTTTGTAATGTCCTGTAGTTTAAATTAAAAAAAAAAAAAAAATTACTTACAGCGTTTTGGGCTTTTAATAATGCAGAAGATTAATTGTAACGCTGTGATGGCAGTAACCAGACAGCACGCGTTGGCCAATACGTTGGCTTTGGCAACAGAGAAACAAATATTTCTCAAGTCACGTAAAAGACGACTTGAAACTCCGATTACTATTAAAAGCTTCAGTGCTTCAAGGAAAGCAAAAGACTCTCCAAGTGGGTTTTTTGTGCTTTACCCCTTCTTTAATGAAGTATAACTAACTGTGTTGCGTTTCTCTGCCAGCCTTTTTTTTGTGAGCAATAGTTTTCCAGTTCTTCCTCGGAGAGGGGAAGGGAGGTTTAAGTAACGTAACGGGAAGGCGATTGGGGATTCAGGCGTCCGTCTGGGCTGAGCGAGGAGTCGCGTGTCTCTGCCATACGCCGGAACATACACACGCTGAACTTCAGCAGCAAGGAGGAAGGGCTATATTTATTTTTATTTTTTTTTCTTGGACTAAAGGCCCAGAGTCTTTTTCGTGATCTCTGGAGATATGGTAAAAATTGGGCTAAGGGAGACTTGTCGGTCAGGCGCTGGTAGGCGTGAGCGCTGGGACTTCTAACAGTATTTCTTCGGGGTTTTCAGCAGAAGCGTGTACTTGTGACAGAGCGGTTTGGTCACAAACCACACCGTGTTATTCCCTTTAATGGCAGCTGATGTGACTCGACCGGGACACTACTAGACCTAAGACCTCTAAGAATAACCTAATCGCTGCCGCACTTACTCCCCAGTGGCTTTGTCACAGTCAGAATCCGGCCTGGCTAAAACCGGGGGAGGTTCCGAACGAGCCGTCAATCCCCCTCCTCCCCCAGGGGGAGACTTGCAGGTGTATCCCATATTTTGCGATGGAGGCGACAGCTTCTCAGGGATGAATGGAATTGTTTGCTTGTTCCTCGGGTGCTTTACGGAGCACACCTTCTGTCTGGCGGGCGGAGGAGCAATGCCGCCGGGTGTTGCTCCATCAGGCTCTGCACAGGGAGAGGAGCAAGGACGTCCAGGCTGCAGAGGCTTTCCCTTCAGCGTCTTCGTTATCCAGCAGTTCTTTTTTTTACAGCCTAAAAAAATGAATTTTTCAGGCGAGCGGAGCGGAGCTGACCCCGGGGGGATGCGGGGGAACCTCTGCTCTTTCTTTCCCGCTGGCACTCGGCCTCCAGCAGATCTCACCACGTTTCCAGGGTGGGAGGTGTCTACAGGAGCACCGCTGTTGTGGTCTTCTCATTTTGCAGAAACTGGAGTATGCTTGGTTTCCCTTTTTATTTTACACTATCTTCTGTCTACTCTTAATGTCTTTAAGTTCTATTGGCCTACATAACGAAGACAGCGATTTTAGTGGTTCAGTCTCTGCTAGCAGACGGCTCGTCTGTAGACTCTCATCAGCCCCGTGTCTCCTGCTTATAATCCCCTGTGAAACGGGGAAGATTTGTTGGGCTTCAGAGCATTAAACCACTGAGAACTGCCGTTTTTTATCCTGCTCGCGGGCTGTTGGACCCGGGTGTCTGTTTTCTTGCTGCCGTGACCGTGGTTCTGTTCTGCGCAGTCACCAGAAATGTGGGGTGCGAGGAGACGCGTCCACCCGACGGCGAGCGCGCGGGCAGCAGGTCTCCCTCCTGCCCGTTATCTTCAGGTTTTCAGGATGGGCAGCGCTGTCATCTGCAAAGGGCAAGATCACGCAGCTTTTAAAATAATTAATTCCTACTTATCTTTGTAACAAGGAGAAAAAAATACAGATGTTATCAAGAGAGAGAAACTGGGCTCTCAGCCTGTGATCCTTCCTAAAAACATTGCTCCAGTTAAAAGCCACCGACGACGCGCGGTTGCTTTTCTTATTAAATTCTGGTTTTTCTCTAGTAGCTTTGCCGGCTGCGGTGAGGGACCGGCCCTTCTCGGGGAACAAAACAGGACAAATCCTGGTGGTGGGGTGGAATTTCTAAAGAAGGCGGCGGTCCCGGAGGCGTGAAGCCGTCAGGACGTGCTCTGAATGCCCGCCTTCGGTGTAATCGTTCTATCGTGGCTATTCCGAGAAGGAAAAAGGAAAATCAGAGATCGCTGTCCCAGGCGGAACTCCGAGGAGCACAGGAAGCCAGAAGAGCTTAATATGCCTCGAATTCAAAGGGCTGTTTCTTGCAGAGCTCATTTATGAGACGTATTTCAAAATAAAGTAGCCCGACTGACTGCGAGGCCCTGGGTTTCGTAGCCGTGGGGGCTGTAACGAGCAACTTGGGGCACTAATTGGAAATATCTTGGAGAAATATCTCCAGCACCCAAAGCCGGAGGGTCGGAAACATAAATCAGGTATCGCCTTTTTCTTGATTTTTTTGCCATAGCCCACTGGAAGATATTTTCTTTCCCGCGAGCTGGAAGACGATGGTGAGCCTTCGCTTTGGTTTTTAATGGCACATTGGCTAAAAAAATAAAAATACAAGAGCTGGTATTAATTTATGCTTAGCGGTTGGCACCCACATCAGAGAGGGCACGGCCGTCTCTGTCTGGCTTGCTGGGTTGTGGAATCCCCGGCCTGGGGGTCTCCTGCCGAAGGATGTCCCACTGGAGAACAGGATGGAGCTGCAGAAACGGGTCTGCTGAGCAGATTTCCCCGGTGGTGACGTTATCGCCAGTGATGACGGCCGGGATAGTCTGGAAAGGAGGATTTTGTTACTCTTTCCGGTCCTACGGCAGCTAGAGGATTCATTTGGTTATTTTTTTGCGATGGGATTGTGCGTGTGTTGTAACTCAAATTATAAAAGAAGAGGGGAATATCTTAAAAACAGAAAGAATTAAAAGAGCAGAAGTAATGCGGGAGGCAATACTTAGCAAGGACGTAAAGATGAGATATGGCTTTTGATGTAGGTCAGTATTTTCACTCCTGTTAATTCTCTTGTCTTTATAAGCGGCGGCGAGCAGAGCTGTCGGTGCTGGTTAGGCAGGAGCACGCGGGCTCTGCTGGTGTCCCTTCTCCAGCAGAAAGGAGCTCCCACCTGACGCGTCAAAGCGGGCTGGAAACGAGCTCTGGAAATGTGTGAACGCAGGCAAAAATGAACTTTCATTTGAGAACAGATTTGATTATTGGCGTGCAGGAAAAAAATGCTGAATCTGGGAGGACCAGAAAATTGAGAGAAAGACGTGAAGCGTGCGGAGACCTCCCTTGCCGAGGGCCAAACTGGCCGCGTTACCTTTTGGTTTCTCTGTGGCTCACGTCGTGTCTCGCTACTGAAACTCAATTTTCGGGTAGCGTCGCTGTCCCGGTCGGGTTTTGGGTTTGGGAGTGTTGGCACCTAAACTCGCTTTAATTTTCTCAGCATACATTAGCATAAATTCTCCTGTTGAGTCAGTTCCTGTAGCAGAAATGAGAACTCAACAGGAAAAAAAAAAAAAAAACCAAAACATCTGCTGTCTGCTATTTTAAGAGGGGAAAGATGGCGTAAGATCTCCGGAGATCCCGCCGCTGTGTCCCACTCCGCTCCGACACCCGGCCAGGGGCTGGCACCGAATTCCAGCTGTGGAACCGCGGGGCGAAACGACGGCTGCTGCCGTGCCTTGGGATTCGAGGCCAGCGTCCGGCCAAGCGTCCTCCTGCGGGGAAGCAGGAAAAGGATCTGCGGGATTAAAACAGGGCAAAAGCTGCAGGACTCATTCGGGAGCCTTGGCAGAATCCCGTCCTTTAGAGAGCTTGCTTTTGCCAAAAAAAGGGGAAAAAATCTATTAATGAGAAGCGCTAATGTTAACATCCTGAGAGCCGAGGAAGGAGACCCCCCCAAACCTTTGCCAAACCCAAATCCGCGACCCTGAGTTTGTTTCTGTGCGTTTAAAACCGAAACGTTATTTTAGATGTTTTCCATAGCATCGTTTGAGCTTAAACGGAGTGAAATTCTGTCAAATCAAAAACTTTGGGGTTAATCAATTACTTTTCTTGGCGGTGGCAGCCTTTAGGTCATTGCTGCGCAGATGTGACCCCCTCCTTGAAGAAATCCCCCCCCCAAGTGTGGAAGTGGCATCACCAAACAAGAAGGCGGCGTGCCGTGGCAGTGGGGCTTGACGGCCCAGCCTTTAAACCAGCAGGTTTTTTGAAAAGTGCTAAATTTTCATGAAATTCGAGCAGATTTCGTGGTGGGGCCTCGCTTAGGTCCGCGCTTTGCTAAAGCGCAGAAATTAGCGCCTGGCCCTTACCCGGTTTCACCCCGGGACAGGGAGAATAACTCGGCGAGGGTACGGCGGACACCTCCTGGCGGTAGCAAAAGCTCAACCCCGGTTGCGTAAGGCAAAGCCCTTTTGAAATCGGCGGCTGCTGGCCCGTTTCTCTCCTTTTTGCCGCAGGAATCCCGGGTTCCAGCCAGGCTCTGCCCCGCTCTGAGAGCGCAGCATCCCTCCGTGCAGCTGCCTTGGACGGGGCGTGCGGGACTCGCAGCCCTGGGAGACCTGGAGGGTTTTGCCTCCGTGAACCATCAGTTCCGTCAAGGACCAGATGATGTTTGAATATTTGAATTAGACAATTTTTTTTTTTTTTTTTTTAATTTTTATTAACCTTCGCTTTTTTGGTGTTTAGCACAAAGATAAAAATCTTTTATCAGCACCGTGCTGGGATTCCCGCAGCCCCCGGCGTTTCTGCAGGTCCGTAGTCGCCCTCCCAACAGGGAAACGCCGTTACGGAGCTGCTGGGGCTCGTACGTATCTTTTGGGACAGTGGGAACGCAGCAAATCCACTTTCCTCTTTGCCCACAGGAACAAAGTAGGCCATTATTAACACTCTTTTCATTTATCCGTAGTCGAAGAGCCTTTCAGAATTATATTTTATTGGGATAAAATAAGTGCACGCTGCGTTTTTTCCACGGCGTCTGCTAGAAACCAAAGGCTCGAGCTGGAAATCTGTTTGCAGTAAACTTCAGTCACGGCATCAATTCTGTGTACGCTCTGTGTGAAACACGCATGTGTGCTCGGTATCGGAATTTAAGCTGGTAGCACTTGGAACAAATTACGAGCGTATTGGATTAATGGTTTTGTCTCCTCTTAATATATCGCGTGGTTTCTTTTACCCTTCAGGGGGGAAAAAAGCGATGAGAGTAAATCACTGCTGATCTTAGAAATATTATATGGTGTTTTCTTTGAATGAGTTGGCCGGGGAAATTAATGAATGGTGGAGTTGTTAACCTGCTTTTAAATTGAAATATAAATCCAGCTCCGGAGAGCCAGCAGCGCTGCAAGATTGGAAGAGTTCTCCTTTTGGATGAGCTGTTGGAAATTTGGGCCAGTTCATGGTTCTGGTTTATGGTTAATATTGTAATTCTTGTAATACTCCTTGAGACAAATATGTCGAGAGGAACCTTCTAGCCAATACTTGATCTTTCAAAAAAAAAAAAAAAAAATTTCTGAAGGTTTTCTTTCGCCCTGCACGATCCTTATACTGTTGGTCATAAACTCCTTGCTATCACAAGTACCGTTTCGGCCTTGAATGAGCAACTTGTAAAACAATGACCGTGTTTTAATGTCACACTAACGATTTTGTTATTACCGCGTTGGAACAAAAAGTGGTTGTATCAAGCTGAATCCTCCGCAAGGCTGCGGCTGCTTCATTTTCCTGTATGTAAAACCTGAGCGCGAGAGGGAAAGGCATCACCCACGGCCAAATTCGCCCCGTGTAATTTAGTGTTGTAATAGGTGTACGCTTCCATTGCAGCCCAAACAGCTGTAACTGCACCAAAGACGTGGAAGAAACCAAAAGACCGGACCCAAGCCACTGAGGAGGTGACAGAGGCGGAAACGGAGGTAAGAGGGACCCACAGTCCTGCTTTATCCAAACTTAATGATGATGTTGCTCTCTTGAAACTGTATTTTAGACACGTTGCTTCCTAGTTGTCTCTCAGGGATCCAGCACAGACTTATGTGTGGGGACTGTGATTATTATGTGGGGGACTGTGATTATTCCCCAGCTTTTTGCTCTGTTCCCTGTTGAAGCTCTTCAGTTTTCTTCCTTCTCGCCTAATTGAACGACTCCCCACGTTCAAGAACACGTCACTGTTGTCCCTCCAGTGAAGGATGAGATAAAAGCAGGTTTAAATCATAGAATCACAGAATGGTTCGGGTTAGAAGAGACCTTAAAGATCATCTAGTTCTAATTCCCCTGCCCTGGGCAGGGACACCTCCCACCAGCCCAGGCTGCTCCAAGCCCCGTCCAACCTGGCCTTGAACCCCTCCAGGGATGGGGCAGCCACAGCTTCTCTGGGCAACCTGGGCCAGGGGCTCACCACCCTCAGAGTGAAAAATTTCCTGATGCCTAGTCTAAATCTCCCCTCTTTCAGTTTTAAACCCTTCCCCCTCGTCCCATGGCTCCCCTCCCTGCTCCAGAGTCCCTCCCCAGCTTTCCTGGAGCCCCTTTAGGGACTGGAAGGGGCTGGAAGGTCTCCCCGGAGCCTTCTCTTCTCCAGGCTGAACGCCCCCAGCTCTCTCAGCCTGTCCCCACAGCAGAGGGGCTCCAGCCCTCGGATCTCTTCATGCTGCCCCCCTTGGGTGGAGTGGTTCTGCTGCACGGTGATGTCATTGTGATGTCACGGCCGAAGGTTGGTTTCCATGATAACCACCTGACGGAGAAGCTTGGGAAAGGAAAAGGTGGAAGTTTTGAGGCAAAACCACCTCGACTGTAATTAGATGAGTAAAGAACATCTCCCTTGCTGCCGTTCTGGTAGGGATATTGCAGGAGGAACCTCTTTTGTTTAATATCCTGGGTAAAACTGGGGTTAGAATAGATCTCCGAGCGGGGGAGAGAGTAAAAATGCACAAACCCAGGCTGCCCGCGCGTATATAAAAACTGACCGCAGAGTAGCGTTGCTTCTTCACTCCAAATTCTTCTTCGGTTATTATTCGTCTGCGCTTTCCTCCCCAACTTGCCCGTAATTGCCGCAAACGCCGCCGAACCTCTCCGCTCTGAGAGCGTGTTGTTGCAGAGTAAATCCAGAGCCCGGCGGACGGTACTTCACCCTCAGTGTAAGCCAGGGTGTGCAGCAGATAGGCTCGTGTGGGCGTTGGGAATGGTACGGGGGTGTTTTCCCCTCCGTTTCCGGGGGAAAGGGTGCTTCAGATGGCGACGGGCAGGGCACCACGCTGCGACGGCTGGGCTGCGCGCAACGGGAAAAGCCGATGCTGGGGTAATCCACGGAAATGAAAAGCATCCCCCGTGCTCCTTCCCGAGCCAGAGAGCCAAGGGTGTCGCTGGGGCCGCGCCAGCAAGTTTATGCTCTCCGTACGCTCTCTGCGTCGGTTATTGGAGGAGTCGTGTCTCCTGGCCCACGTGGCATTTTCACCAAGGCTCATTTTTTCAGAGTATTCCTCGAAAAAATCTGCAAAAAGCGTTTTAGGATGTAGCGCCATTGGGTTGGGAGGCGGAAGGATCGAGAGGCTCTTCCGGAGCATCCTCAGTGAAGCCTTTCCTTTGTTTAATGCTTTTCGCCGTCTCCGACTGCGGAATAAGGCTGTGTCCTCGGAGAGCTCTAAAAGGAGCAGCCAGGGATACTAATAAAAGTGTTTTCCTGAAACAGAGATGCTGAAGTTGTGGCTGTGTGTCATATTACCTGCTTTATCAGGATCTGCTCCAATTAGCAGCGTACGTTTAAAGGAAGGATCCCCCCAAAATGACGGGGGGTGTCCTTTAAAGTGCCGGGGAGAGGGGAGGCGCGAGGCTGGTCCTTCTGGGCTGGGATTGCTCATGGCTCTCGCGCCGTAGGGCCCAGCAGTTCCTGCCGTCCGATCCCAACAGCTCCTGGGGATTTCACGGGCAACGCCAAGTCTTTCCAGTTACACTCTTACTCATCGGCGGGTTATCTCCGGGGATGAACCTCTGCGTCACCTGGTTGTTCCCTGTGTCGCTCCAGATCTCCGTATCTCTGTTTAAGACGCATACGTGTTCCCGTTAGGCGCAAAAATGCCGTGCGAGTAAATGACGAGCCGTTTCGCGTGCTTTGAATTTTGGCAGGGTGTTTTTAACGTAACCTCTGTGTTTCCATCTGTGCTTCAGCCTAAAGTAGAAGAGGAACTTTCAGGTGACAAAGTACTTGAATCTGACCAGGAGAAAATGAGCCATGGGTTTCAACTGGAGAGAGACCCCTCTGAGCTTAAAAAAGCGAAACCTGTGGAAGAAAACGGAGAGCAGGAAGCAGAACCTGTCCGGAACGGTGCCGAGAGCGTTTCTGAGGGAGAAGGAACCGATGCAAACTCTGGCTTCACAGAGAGCTCCAGCGAAGGGCCGGCGTACCAGTATAAACCAGGTAAATCCTGTTTCAGACTCTTGCTTGGTTTTCTGCCTCCCTCCTCCGTCCATCCTCCCCGTTCCCAGTGGGGCCGGAAGGGGCTGCGGCATTTCACCGTGTCCGGATCCACCGTGATCCGCTAACGGATCCACTCAGAGAGCCCTTCTGGGGGAGCACAAAAGGAAAATTGCTTTTTCTTTTGCTGGTGGTAAAGAGGAGAAAGAGAAAATCCCCAATTCCTTGAATTTAGTGCCCGTGTGGATGTTGGCTGCAGCACGGTGGGAATGGTGGTGAGTCGGTTCCCCCGTGATCGACGGCTGAGAACCATCCAAGAAATTCCATGTAAGCGGAATTCTTAAATAAGAGAAGCCTTAAATCTCTTATTCTTAAATAAGAGATTTGAAAGTTCGGAGTGGGTCCTAAGTAGGAGTGTGTGTGTTTAGATAAATGTGATGTCCTGGCGAAGCGGTGGGGTAGATCTTCAGGTTTCTAGAAGAGAAAGGAAAAGAAAGACAGAGTTTGTGGTTTCCAGTCCAGGCCCTGCGATTGAACTGCCACCGTGCGGTTCTTCTGACAAACCAGTTGGAGCGCGGGCTCCCAGGATACGGTCCTTTCGCTGCTATTTAGCTCTGGATATAGTCTACCTAAGGGGGTATTTTTTGTTATTTATTAAGATATTTAATTTGTAGACCTGAACCGCTATTAATTCACCTCGTTAAGAGAGACCTTGAGACTGGCTTCTCAGTTGCTATCAATTTTTAAGCCATTTCTTATTCAGGTGAAGCTCCGTCCAAATTAATTAGTCATTTTCTTAGGAGCCCAGACATTAAAGAGTATAAAAGAAAACAAGGAAGGACCTTGAGAGTCCGGACAAGGTATCGGGAAGGAGCACCACCATTTAGCGATTGCACTGTGGTTGTTATTTCAGCGCCGCTTTGTTCTGACAAAGACCCAAGTTGCTTTTCTTCTGTTAATTTGGTAGCATCGTATCGTTAGGAGAAAACGTAGAGGCCTCTTGATAGTTTACGGCACGTTTATGATCGCTCCACCAGTTCGTTAGTTCAGCATATCTTGACGTTAATCCATAATTCATCAGCCGTCTCTCCCAAAGACTCGATGCAGTCGGAAGGATCCCGGTCGGGGCTGGATGTCCTTTCGCAGTAGTCCTCGATTTCAGCTCTGCTCTTTTCTAAAATGGGGGATTTTTGCCTTTTTGGTCGACCGTAGGAAGAATTGTGTGTTATATCCCATCTCTCAGCCTGCCTGTGACGCTGCCCAGCTGCTTTTCCCGTTAAAGCAGCTTGTTAAGACCTTTCCAGGAGAAGGAAACTGTACATACAAACCGTTTCTTGCTGCTGTCGGGACTTTTCCGTGATGAATGGAGGGTGGTGTGGCACTGGGATAGGCAGCTGGCTGGGAATTCTGGCTGGGACACAACAAGCCAGGCAAACCCATTTTCTGCACCCTTTTATCCCGAAGCTCTGTAGAAATAAAACTGCCCAAAGAGCTGAAAATTGTAATTGCTTTTGTGTATTTTCCTTCCCAGTTATTCAAAGCCATCGCTTGAACTGAGTTGTGTTTGGGGCCTCGACAGGGACGGGAGGGGTGAGAACCCAGAGACCTAAAGCCGCTGATCAGGGGCTGAAATAAAGAAATAACAGTAAAACCTTTAACAGCGAACCTGAACGTCCGGGTGAACGCAAAGCGGCGCCGTTTGGCATCAGTGAAATCCGGAGGCAGCGTCTCGTACGGATGTTCTCCTTCAGATAAAAACATTCCACCCGCTTTGGGGCCTGACCGGTCGCCCCGAGCCACTCTTTTTTTCTTTCTGAACTTCAAGCAAAGGGCAGCCAGCAAGGAAAAGCCGGTCTCTAGGCTACCAGGTGCTGATTCTCCTTGGGCTGAAGCGGCTGTAGGTTTCTATTTTGATTTGCGTCGGGCAAGGTCCTCTGCACCGCAGTTCTCCTGCCCAGAAAGCCCTCTGAAAAAAAAATGGGCGAAAAGTTGTAATTCTTAGAGCGTGGCTTGTGGTTGTGTGTTTTCTCTTGCTTCGCACCTTTATCTGCAGCACGGGTTGGTAAAGACTCGCTGTTTTCACGTTTTCCAAGGATATCTTTGTTCCGCGCCGTGCGCTCCTCGGCTCTGCAATTATCGCTGCCTCTTACACAAAAAAACCAGCTGCTTTAACTTCTGCGTTTTCACCTAGAAGCTGGGAATCGCCCCCATTTCATCCTGCTGCGCGAGAGAGCGGGAGTCAGAGTTAAAACGAGATGGCGTGGGTTAAAACTGCAATCGGTGACGAGTTGGAGCGTGGCTGCTGCTGGAGGTGGCCGTATGCTCCCCAGCGTTTACCTTCCTTTAATGCGATGTGTATTCCTGTCCTTGCTGCCTTCAAAATTGAAATAAAGTTGAATTTAAATTCCGCAAGCAGCTGTAACAATCTCATCCCTTTGGATGTACCGGAGACGGGTCTCGGAGGGCGGAGGTTTTTGTTACCTATGGATCTCAGGCACCTTCTCTCCTTATAGAGCAGTGGAAGCCCCTGGACCCGGAGGGGAAGAAGCAGTACGACCGGGAATTCTTACTGGATTTCCAGTTCATGCCTGCCTGTATCCAGAAGCCGGAGGGGCTGCCTCCCATAAGCGATGTGGTTCTCGACAAGGTGAGAGGAGAGCCGATAAAACAGGTGCGTGCAGTTTTTTTTTTTTTAAATATAAATAAAGATCCCTAAAGCGGGCTTTATTCCCTGCCCGTTCCAACGCAGGCTTTTGTTGGGAAGGGGAAGCGTTTGGCCGGTGGCACATCGCTAAATTCTTCAAAGGGAGGCGTTGGCGCCTGATGAGCGTGCACAGAAGATTTAAAAAACTGCAGCATTTTTAGTGGTCTCCGTCTGGATTGAGTCATTGTTGCTATTAAAATTGGAAGCGCTGTAGCCACGAAGGCCCAGGGATAGAAGCAAAGCAAGACTGAGCAGGGAGGCGGTGTCTCTTATTAGACCAATTCTACGGTTAGAAAGCGTAGGCGTGCTCTTGGGCAAACTCTTTTTTTTGGTGTGAAGCCGTTGTGTCAGTGTTTATGAGCTGATCTGATAAAAGATCTTTAAACCCTCGACTCTCAGAAAGTTTTGTGGTTTCTATCCAGCCTCGTTACAGCTGTGATTTTCTCCGCTGGATGTCTGCGCTTATTGAAATACTTGTTATTTCTGAAGCGCTGACACCAAGACCTTTATTCTCCGTCTCCATTAGAACTACGTAGTTCATTGATTTTGATGTGACCGCTACAGGCTCTTCAGATTCAAGCCCAGATCAGGATACGGGGGATTCTCACGTGCAGAAACATTTCCACTCTGAATTTCATACCCAGACAAATTGTAAAACGCAGTTTTGTTCCCAAAACGATTTCGTCCGCCTCCTGGTTTTCCATGATAGCTTCTCGCTGCTCTGTCTGCTTTTGAGCGTCCTTTGCTCGGTCAGCCATCTGTCTCGTTACCACAAAAGACATTTGTTTGAGGGAAGGTGGCAGTTTTGCGATCCTGAACCAAGACTATCACATTCATCTTGCAGAAGACGGGCCCGTGTTGCCGTAATTTTAGCCCCCATAAGTCATGCCCAGCCTTGAAATGTTTCTGAACTCCACCTATTTCCTCAGTAGTCACCTGCGGAAGGAGTATTTTAAATTAAATGTGTATTTTTGGTGTAAGTGTGGCTACGTAAAACTTGCATAGCTTCTTAAAAGTGTTCATTTGTATATTAAATATGAATATTATGCTTTAGCAGAGATTGTCTGTAGACTTGCGTGAACCTCGGTAGCCGCAGCAGCCGCTGAACAGATCCGGTTTGTTTGTTCTGCTCCACGACGCAGGTCAACCAGCCGAAATTGCCACTGAGAACTCTGGACCCTCGGATACTGCCTCGAGGACCAGACTTCACGCCAGCCTTTGCTGATTTTGGGAGGCAAACCTCTGGTGGAAGAAACGTAGCTGGAAGTGTGAGTTTACCCCAACTTGCTAATTTAAAAACTGGCCTTAACACCGATGAAGTCCGTCCTCACGCTTTTGGGTCTCTTCCGATGCTCCGGTGGTTCTGGTTTTGTCAGGATGAATGCAAGGGTGATGTTTTTCTTGGCTGTGAAAACGTAGGCAAATTAGAAAAACGTTGCGGATGTTTTTAACTGGTACGTATTGGTCTGAAATGGGTTTGATCTCCTTCCCCACTTCCCGCGCGAGAGGTGTGGAAACGTGTTTCCACGCGGAGGACCTGGCGGTCACACGTGCGCGAGCGCACATTTCTCGTACGACCACCTGGCGTTGGTGCGTCATCATAGGAGCCTAGTTTATAAAACGTGCCGATTTTATAAAGCAAAAAGCAAATAGATTTTACTAACCAAAAAATAAAAGAATATGCACAGCGCCTGTGTATGTTCTTGCTTTCTCTATGCTTCTACACGTTGCTTTGCTTTGGTCACTTCATTCCTTGTTTTCCTGCCTTTTCCTCTGCTTTTCTTTCACTTTCTCTTCTTTTCCCTGGGTCTGGCTTTGCCCAAACTCTGAAATCCCTCTCTGAATTCTTCCTTCTTGCCTTTGCCGTCGCTTTTTCTCGGGGTGCGGGTCCCCCCCAGTCAGCCGCAGCAGGGGATGGAGGCTGCCTCCACTAGGTGCAATCATTGATTTTTCGTCTTATCTGTTGGGATACGTCCAGTGTATCCATCCAGGCATAGCTGATGACATAGCCATCATTTATCTTTCAAAACCGCTGGTTTCAGAAAAGTTCACTGCATAACCTTGACTTCCAAGCGTGCGGATGTCCAGGAGGCTCGGAGTCAAACGCGGCGATTTTGAGTTGATGTGATGTTTCTGGTTTGCGAGCAGCCTCGTGGCCAGTGCCGCGGTTCCGGGGCACAGCGTCCGTGTCTTGGAGTAGCTTCGGTGTCGCGGTTTCTCTCGAAGCACCGCCCGGTCCCGAAACCTCGATGGCTGTTTGAGGTCGACGTCGCTTCCTGTATTTAGGACTTGCAGGTCGTACTCCGACGCCTTCTCTCCTTTCGTGCGCCGAACGTCCCGAGCCTCTCGGCGTCTCGGTAACGTCCCTGTCGCTCTTTCTCTTTCCGCAGGCCTGCAAAGTGCAGAGCAACCCTGGATTGCCTTCCCTGGCTCGGTGCGGTTCCCCAGCATGCCCTCTCTTGGTCTCGCCTCACCCACCATTGAGGAACCTGCCGATAGGGGTAAGCCAAATCCCCCCCTCTCCCCCCCAGATCTTTGCACCTTTTTGTAGAGTTGTCTTTTTCCCTAACGCCCACTGTTGATAAAGAACGACTGGCAGAAAACTTTACAAAAAGGTGCAACAGTGTTTAAAAAAAAAACGAAACAAGACTTGCATTGTACCCCTCTAGGCAGTCTTCAGTGGTGGGTGGGACATCACCAGCTGAGGGCATGCTGGGACGTTGGCCTGAGCGGGATCCGCGAGGGGTCTGCACTTTGCAGACCTGTGGAAAGGGGGAGAAAAGGTAAGTCCCGCTTACCCCGTTCATTTGGAGCATTCAGCACATAACATACATCTTACATTTGCGCCTCTCCAGAGTAGAGCCTTTTCTTTGCGTTTTCCTCGAGGAGGGTTGGAAGGGAACGTTCTTTAACAAGCCCTGCTGGCCTGCGACGGCGGCGGTTATAGGACGAGAGGGTTTTCAGCCCCGAGCAAAATCAGACGTTGTCTTCTCGTAAAGCATGGCAAAAACCTGCGTGTACGCTGCCTGTCCACTCGGTCATTCCACCTCTGCACAGGCCATGCCCATAAACCATTAAACCCCACTGCCTCTTCCTCGCCCTCCAAATAATGCCGAGCAGCTCAGCGCTAACAAGCTTTCGGCACGTTGAGAATCTTTTGTTTTGCTTCCTTGGCTTTTGTCTTTATTTCCTTCTTTTCGCTTAAACGTGTTGTGTGACTGTTTTCAGAACTAACAAATGTCACATCAGACGAGACAAGGGGTGTAATTACACAGGAACGCAACGCAGCTAATAAACGCTTCTTGACGTAGATGAGAAGTTAGATGAGCGCGGCGGGTAATGAGATGCGAACACAGAGAAGTAGGGTTGGAGAGGGACGGGTCCGTCCCCGCGCACCGAGGCGGGACGCGTCTGCTTTTATCCTTCCGGAGAGGTGACGGAAACGCGAGTCGCCCCGATTCTTGTGCAGCGTCGTTCCTGGTGCCTAAGCTCCATTTTTCGCCTTCTGCGTTTGGAGCCTGCCGTAGAGGGAGAAGCAGTTCTTTAATGTCTTGGGTGTTTTTTAAAACATTACCATGGCTTGTGTCCCAAGAGCAGAAGCGGGCTGTGCGGGAGAGCACCAGGGCGTGCTGTGCTGCTGCTGGGAGGTTTTGGCTCCTCCGCGGGAGGCTTGTCCCTCTTTCTTTCCACTTTCCTTTTTCCCCTCTCTTCATCTGGAAGACAGGTAATTCAGGTTAACGTAGTAACATCTGGTAAGCACTTCTCCGTGCCTTCGGTGGAAAATATTATTTTAGTGCAAGCTGTAGCGCTGTAATCGCAGGCGCTACAGAACCATTATTCTTTATGTGGACTGGGTTACAAAAAGGAGGCCGGGCATGAGCTCAGGCACCTCTTTAACTTGCTGCTTTGTAAATTTGAAACGAAAAAAACCCACATTTTTTTTTCTGTTATAAGTTTGACCCGTATATTATTTTATTACATCTTCAAAGGAGGCTTCCGTCCACGGCTTTTAAAGCCTAATCAAACAGTTGGAACCAAGTTTATTCGCAGATATTTTAAAAATACAATCTTAAAGAAAGTCTTTGTTCTATTAATTCAATCAACTGTCCGGTCTCGAAGGCAGCCAGGCTCGAGGAAGCTGTGACACGTAACATGCTGATATTCGGGAGATGCGAGAGCGCTCCCTGCCTCCGTCAGTTCTGCAAGGGGAAGGTGCGTTTGCTCTGGCAGCCGACGCTTCGGCTGCGGGTGGACCCGTCCCCGAGGAAGCGCCGTGGCCCCGGCTCTGTGCTCACGCGTTACAGCCTGGCCGCGGTTGGAAGGTCCTTCAGAGCAGAGCCGCCTCCGCGCAAGAGAGACGGGGCGGCCGCGGGTCACCTCTCGTCGGCTTTGCCCGTGTTCCTGGGGGAAAATGAGCCCAAACGCTTTGATTTTCAGGGCACGCTGCCAGTCTGGCTCTGGTTACCAAGCTCTCCGTGGGCGAGGTCTAGGGCGCGTGGCTGAAACCGGTCAGTTTTCTGTTGCGTTTTTGTCTGGTTTTGCAGCTGGAGGGAAGTTTCTTCTTTGCGTGGCCATACGTTTGCAGAGTGGTTAGAACCTGGGCAGCAAAATTGTGTGAAATTGCTTAAAAACAAGAGGTGATGGCTCAACACAGGGCTGCGAAGCAAGGCTTTGCTGTGCCGTACTGGTGTCGGTCAAGGGTCTGGGTGGGAGCGGAGAGGAGTCGTCGGGGGGGACTGACAACCTTTTAGGAAGGTGCCTAACACACAAAAACATCGTGACGGCTCCCCCTTCTTGCTGCCTCATTCCACCGTTGATTTCTCGGGAGCGATCGACTCGCGCGGTTATATCACAATTAACAGCTTGCACCCAAAAGGGTTTGAAGGATCTGCTGGGTTATTTCTGTGCGTGCCGGGGGGGATCTGACCGGAGGGCTTCAGAGGCGGCGGGCAGCACGCTAACACGCTGCACCGCGTCGCCCTCTTCCATGCATCACCTCGGCGTACAAAGTGTGTCACAGCATGAGGTCGTGGTCTTTTGACAACATCTTATCCGAGGTCGTTGTCTTCTGACGACATCTCGTTCTGTTGCTGTTATCACATGGCGAAGCCCAAACGAGAGCTCCAGCAGTGGCGGTGATTATGGCCGTTTGCTTCCATCGGCGGCACACATTTACATCGTCAAAGCCAAGCGGTTCAAACCACAGACACAAGCTCCTGCCTTTAAGAAGGGTTGTTTTTTTAAAAATCATGCAAAAATGGGTTTGGGGCTGATCTGTGACATGAGAGGCACCAACTAAGAGCCTCTGCTCCTGCATTCAGTGCAGCTGTTTGAATAACTGAGATGGTTTTGCCTCCGATGCTCGTTGATCCCTTTGTTGACCAAAGAAATGTTTTAAATGGCCCATCTTTCATGCGGAGGCTGCCTACTGCCCGCTGAAGAGATTAATTACTTCTGCGGAAAGTAACGGGCTTTGATAATGGAGTTTTGTTGCGGCGCTAATTTTTACATTGAGGTTGGACTTTTCTAATAAATGAGTTCATAAATATGAAAGGGCGCAGGGGAAGGATAACCTGCCAACAGCGTTTGATACCTTTAGTCCTTAATCGGAAGCTCCCAGATGGTGAAGAGGGAGTTTGGGGGTATCTTGTGCCCCATCACTTGTACAACTGATGAAAAACTCCCCCGTTTCGGCAGTTTTCGTACCTGATTTGACATGGAAGATGTTATCCAGGGTTGCAGAGAAGCGCTTGATGCTGTTTCAGGCAAAGTACCGTGTTTCCCTTTTCTTCTGTGAGGCTACAAAGAGTTTGACCCACATCTGCTAGGATCGGTATTTCCGCAGTGCAGGAGCAGCACTGATGCTCCATTCACTGTGTTTTATATAATCCCTGTCTCAAACTGGCTCTGTTTGAAGCAATCTCCAGCAAAACTTAATATTTTTGGCAGAGCTGCTAATTTATCATTATCTAATTGCTTGGGATGGCACGTTTGAAATACACCTGTAAGGACCGATTTAATCCTTAAATACACCTTTGCTATGGGTGTCTGTTACGCTCTTCTGGCTTTCAAGAGGCCGTTTCGCCCAGTCGGCGTCAGTTCTGCAGCGCTTAAGCAGTGTCCGGAGCGTCGCCGATGCCTGTAGGCGGTGGTCATCCCATAACTGTTTCGGGAGAAGCTGCCCGAGAGAAACACGTTTGGTGTCTTTGTGTTCCCTCTGGCCAGCCCGGCCCGCTGCGCTGGGTCGGAGGGAGGCCCCAAAGCCCTACGAGGAGTTGCTGACGGTCGGCGTTGCCATCAGCGGGTGTTGGCGTGCGCCCTGGAGTGTTTTATGGAGATGCGAGTTGAAAAGGGGATATAACAAGGAATGTTTTTGTCCTAGTTGTTGAATGTTGGACCGAGGAGATCTCAGCCAGGCCAGAGGAGAGAGCCCAGGAAGATCATCACTGTGTGTGTGAAGGAGGACGTCCACCTGAAGAAGGCAGAGAACGCCTGGAAGCCGAGCCTGAAGAGAGAAAACCAAACGGAGGACCCAGAAAATGTCAAAACCCAGGTGAGAGCATTAGGAAGCGCTTCTGAGTACAGCCGTCTGTAACAGAAGAGGGACCGTAGTTTGCCTTTGCTGTTGCGTAAGACAGTAAAAAAGGGCAATGAATTCCAGTTTGAATCACAGCTTTCCCCTGCCTTGATTATTTTTTTTCATGTGTTTATTCTTGACCCGGAGTTTAAACGGCAATCCTGCATATTAAGCGAGCCTAAATAGGGAACACCAGACAACCTACTACCTCTCTGCCAGGATTGTTTTTCTGTTGCTTTTTTACTAGAATATTTCTGTCTCCATTCTAAAGCAAACAACCTCAAACGTTCAGCACAGAACTTCCTTTTCATCCCCTTTTAGACTACGTTTCTGCCCTGAACCTCAGCAAGACTGAGGTCCCTCTGTCGGTTTGTCCTGCCCAGCCCAACAGCGCCGTCTCTGAAGCTTTCTCTGTGTCTTTCTCCTCCGTGGGGCAGCCGCTCTGGGCGGAGGTATTTGCCTGGTCGTCAAACCTATAATTTGTTGGATAAGTTGGGATGGTCTTGACGGACACTGGAATTCTGTTCTTGGGGCTGACAGCGGTGTTGTCGACCTCATTATCATTCTGGCTAGGGGAAAAAAAAAAAGTGCCTTAAAGTAAATATAGGAGAAGTTGATTACCTCTAGTTGAGGGAGAAGGCGGCCACTCCCTATTAATTTATATCTCATGGCTAAAGGGATATCCAGAAGAATATTTCAGCTGGGTGACAGCCAGGGCTTTGTGCCTCTGTCACGCTTGAAAAAAAGCACTTGGGCATTTCCAAAAATCCTGTCCTGCAGCCTTGGTCCTCGGTAGCCGGATGCTGAGTTAGAGCTGGAGCTGGACTGCGCACAAACGTCTGTCTGTGTGTAACCCCGCTTCCTAGAAGTTCTCTAGGACATCTTCTCCGTTCACCTTTAAGCACGTTCCGGAAAGCCGCCTGTTCAATTTGTGCTTAAACTTTAAGTTTTCCTGTCCTTTAGGAGCTGTTCCGCAAGGTACGAAGCATCTTGAACAAGCTGACGCCCCAGATGTTCAATCAGCTCATGAAGCAAGTGACAGACCTGACGGTAGATACAGAAGAGAGGCTGAAAGGAGTCATTGACCTGGTCTTCGAGAAGGCTATCGATGAACCGAGCTTCTCGGTGGCATATGCCAACATGTGCAGATGTCTTGTGACGGTAAGAGCCGCCAAAGTCAAAGGGGAAATTCCTCTGCGCGGGTCAGTGTTCTGCACATTATCCCCATCAACTGATTGGCCAGAGCAGAGTTAAACGTTAGTTTCTGAATGTTAATAAAAATAACTCACGTGATGGATTTCTTCTACATTCGTTGGCCGTGCCTGTGGGCAGAGGGCCGTGCTTGGAGTGATGCGGTGTTTGGAGTTGAGGACACCGAGCACTTCGCTCTGCCTGGTCACACGATGCAATGAGTCACGTTGGGAAAGTCCCGTTTCTCTCTCTCGTTTCAAAGGAGAGCCCACGGTGCCGAGCCAAGCTTGGGACAGCTAGTTTTCAGATGGCGAATTCGAGACAAATTAACCCCCTTCTCCCCCCGATCCTTCATGATGTAGAATCACAGAATGGTTCGGGTTGGAAGGGACCTTAAAGCCCACCCAGTGCCACCCCCTGCCCTGGGCAGGGACACCTCCCACCAGCCCAGGTTGCTCCAAGCCCCGTCCAACCTGGCCTTGAACCCCTCCAGGGATGGGGCAGCCACAGCTTCTCTGGGCAACCTGGGCCAGGGGCTCACCGCCCTCACAGCAAAGAATTTCTTCCCGATATCTCATCTAAATCTCCACTCCTTCGGTTTAAAACCGTTCCTGCTCGTCCCATGGCTCCCCTCCCTGCTCCAGAGTCCCTCCCCAGCTTTCCTGGAGCCCCTTTAGGGACTGGAAGGGGCTGGAAGGTCTCCCCGGAGCCTTCTCTTCTCCAGGCTGAACCCCCCCAGCTCTCTCAGCCTGTCCCCACAGCAGAGGGGCTCCAGCCCTCCCAGCACATGCAGCGAAGGAGCACGGCTCCAGGGTCTTCAGCACAGAACGGGAGTGTTTTTAAGCGGTGTGTCTTTTTAAAGGATCCCGTGAATGGAAATGTAATCTGTCTCTGGGCGGAGGTGGTGTCAGCCAAGTTCTGAGTGCGACTTTACGTATGAAATGTAAAACTCCGCTGGAAATCATGACGTGATGTTTAACCGTCATAATCCTGCAAACCTGCGCCGCTGAATATGGAGTGCATAATAAAATGTAATGGATGGCTTATAGGAAACCTCGCTCGTATGTAGAGTTTAGCCGTATTTCTGCTGATGTTTTTCTTCCTTCTCCTGCAGCTGAAAGTGCCCATGGCAGACAAACCTGGGAGCACAGTAAATTTCCGCAAGTTGCTGTTAAATCGCTGCCAGAAGGAATTTGAAAAGGACAAGGCTGACGACGACGTCTTTGAAAAGAAGCAGAAAGAACTTGAAGCTGCTACCACTGTAAGTGGTATTTTTTCCCCGTAAATTATCAGCGCTCCCTCTGAAAATGATCTCTTTTGAAGATGGCGGTCGATTTGGGGGGCATTTCGGAGTTCAGAGTTTCATTCCGTCACTGTGTCTGAGTATAATAAAAAATATCTGCCTTGATTAGCAAATTTATACCAGCCTCCTTTTAGGTTTTTAGGAGAAAAAGAGTAAAGAGGGAGAACAGCAACTGTAAATGTAAAACTGGCTCCTTTGAAGAGTTCTGTGCTCTGTGAACATGTGTTTTTTAGAGCTGTTTTTGTTTTGCAGCCAGAGGAGAAGACGCGGCTCCATGACGAGCTGGAAGAGGCCAAGGACAAAGCCCGACGGAGATCCATCGGGAATATAAAATTCATTGGCGAGCTTTTTAAACTGAAAATGCTGACGGAGGCTATCATGCATGACTGCGTGGTAAAGCTGCTGAAAAACCACGATGAGGAGTCCCTCGAGTGCCTTTGCCGCCTGCTAACTACCATTGGCAAGGACCTGGACTTTGAGAAAGCAAAGGTAGGGCAGGAGCGGGAGAGGGAGATGAGGCTTCAGCGGCAGGGAGGGAAAACTGGGTGTGGGGTGTTTTCGTTTGAGGATTTATTTTTTCTTCAGGAACTTCTCTTCAGCATGAGGAAGCTCTTCCGTGGATGTTTCATCACGACCTGGCCCCGCTCCCTTCTCTAATAGATTCTGTATCACTTTCAAGGGTGTCTCCAGTCGCTACTTGTTTCCAAATATTCCATCCAAGCTAACACGCTAAAAACGCTCAACGTATCCTATGGGTTTCTTTTTCCAAATAGAATTTACTTCTTGTCTGTAGTTTGTAAAGAGTTATTTCTTTATCATTGAGGGTTTGTATTAGCTACGAAATCTACCACCAAAAGTATTTAAATCTAAAAAAAAAAAAGCCTCGTTAACTGGCCTAAAGCCCCACCTGACCTTCGGTGGATGTAGTTATTTTGTGTCATCATCATCCCCAGCTATGCTGGAATGAAGCAGCTGTTCTGCAACTGCAGCGCTCCGGCGTCCTCCTCCCGATTTTCCAACGAATCTATACGTAGCACGGAGCGTTACGCACTCGATGAGCTCCTCTTGGCACAAACAATCCGCTTCTCCTTCGCCAAAGCCAGGCTTGGGATGAAAAAGCGTTCGAGGGTTTTGCCAGAAATCAGTCGGACTCAGCTCTGGAAACAAACCGAGCTAATTGTTTTCAGCTGCTCGGGGCAGGGAGTTCCCTCACAGTGCGCTGGATTGCGGGGATCACAGCGGATCAGTCCCGATCCTTACGGGGAAACAGTTTTCCAAACTGTTTTGTGGAGCGTTGACCAAAACAGCCGCGTTTACCACTAATCCCCCAGGCTAAATACCCTGCGCTGTTAACGCGGCAACGTGTGCGTTATTGATGCAGGTTTGAAAGTGCCAGAAGCAGGGATTAAATTTCTCCACGTGCTTTGGGAAGAAAACAGGGTCTGACTTGTAAGGAGTAGCTGAGGTCGTGCTGGATGGGTCCTGGATGCTGGTTCGGTTTTTATTAGCATGGAAACACTGTAAAAGCCAACGGTTTGGTGGCACTGGCCGGTTCTGCGACCTCGAGCGGCGGCACTGTGCGGCGCGGAGCGTGCACGCAGCACGTGTCGTGTTACCCCTTGTGAAAAGCTGCCCGTGTCGTCTCCGTGTCTTCGTGATTTGTTATTTCTATCAAGATTGAGCGAGAATCCTTTTATTTATTCTCTATTAATGGGGTAAACGTTCTATTATGCGTTTTTATTGAAGCTGAAGTGTTAGTGATAGTTATAATTAAAGCTTCTGGACACGGTCCACTTCAAATATTTTCCCCGTCATTCCTAACTTTGGAAACATTTGCTCTCAGAGCTCAAACTTTCCAAGGCAAGGCCACGACCAAATTTTAATAGGGTTTTCTTGTTTGTTTAAGGGTTTAACTAGTTTTTAGTGAAGGGAGTGGGAAACATTTTATAAAGCCGCCCTGAAACTTTTTGTTTAAAACAGCCAGAGCCCCCTTTTTGGGGGGAGGGGGAGGCTTCTTAGAACGTGGCGAGTCAAATTTAGACTAAAGGAGGCTTCTCTAATGATACTATTTCATGTCTTACTGCAAACTGATTTGGGTTCCCTCACATCACAGCTGCTTGGCTGAAAAGGAGCTTGTGGGATTTCATACCCCAGCTAAGCCCGTTAAACAGCTTCTTGCTGAGGGAAGCAGCGCTTCTGCCCCCGCTGCTCTTGCCTGACCCCGGCTGAGACAATTCAGGGAGGTAAAGCATCGAAACGACGTTTGCAGGGTTAATTTTGTGCCCTTTTAGCTTCCTGAGCCAGTTTTTCCTCGGGCTGAGGGGAGCATCCATAGCACACACGCTGATAGGAAAAGGAGGGGCTCAGAGGTAGGGCAGGACACCCCTTTAGATCAGCTTAGCTGTAGCATGAAAAAAAAACACATTGAGTTTTTTGTTAGTGGATGGCAAGTTTGTTATGTACGTGTAGAGGGTGGATTATCCGAGTAATAAAAAATGCAGAGAAATTGCGTGCTAAGCGAAGGGGGTGCCCGCCGACTTGTGCCTCGTTTCCTGCGCATCCCGCGCCGCGCACGCTCAAATCCAACCTGGGGGAGCGTACGAGACCCAGCACTCGCTTCTCCAGAGAGCAGCTCTGGGGCCCCAGATGCATTTCTGGCCCAAAAACGCTGTAGCGCAGCCCCCACTGACTCCCCACCCGAGGGAGTATTTTCGTTTTCTTCCAAAATACACTGATGGTATTTCTCTTGTGTAGCCTCGTATGGACCAGTATTTTAATCAGATGGAGAAGATTGTGAAAGAGAGGAAAACATCGTCAAGGATTCGGTTCATGCTTCAGGATGTAATAGACCTAAGGCTGGTAGGTACCACCTGAAGTAAGTAAGAGTATGTTCCCTTTCATGTCGCTGGAAGAGCCCTCACGCGAGAGCAGGGTTTTGCAGTATTTACAGCAGTAGTGGGATGTTTAGGGCGAGGTCTGTGCCCCTTATCCCAAAAGTCTGGCTGTTTAAAGGTAAGAAATCTCTCTCTTTTTCCTTAACGCAGGCCAAGGTTGGTAGACAGGCGAACTGCTGGTGCCGGGTGTTTTTTGGTTGTGCTTGACGTTAGGCACGTCCCCGCACCAGCTTCTGGTGATGCTGGTCCAGCCCCATGGCACATGGCCGCAGACGCGCCTGAGATCTTTTCACAGGAGAGGTTTTGGGTGGTTTTCCCCCGCAGCATCCCCTGCGCTTCTCTGTGTCAGTCGCACTGCTTTGCTCTCTGCGTTTCCATGTGCTCTGGGTGTAACTGTTTCCTGCCAGCACTAACTGTGCTGATGAGACCGAAGCTGGGGTACCCAGCAAGTGAGGGGAACCGGTTAGCGTGGCTGTAAAACCTGTGAGGGCTCCTTTTCATGGCGGTATGGATTTCATCGAAAGATGGTCCTGTATTAGCCTGCACTGGTAGCACAAGCAGGCATCTGCCAGTTGTTTACTGGCCGTATTGCGCAGAGAAAAGCAAATGGAGTCTGGGATCAATCGGAATGTGACGATGGCGGGTCCACACTAAGCTCCAAAAACGACAGGTAGGAGATAACCTGGCGTAGACCGATGCGCAGACAGTGCAGGCAGGGACCTGCCCGTGTTGTAATCAAGCAGTGGTTTTGGACACAGCCACGTCGTTAGACCTGGGGTCTGGTACAGTGACGGGTGTCTCTACACCGCGTGGTTAAAGGTGTGACTGCAGCTTGCGCAAACCTTCCCAAACACCTGTAATTTCACCCAGGTCGGTGGTAAAGCGTGGCTTTAGCAGTGCTGGTCTCGAGACAGCGCTTGACCGAAGTCCTGAGCGGCTTTTACTCATACCTCAAATAGCTGTTTTGAAGCTGGTTTCGGGTTTTGTGGAGGCTGAAGTCGCCGTTGTGACTGCAGGGTGCACAAAGACATTACCCCGAAAGCTGTAATGAGGTTGTAGCGAGATGAAGAGACAGTCTGGTTCTTCTGGGGCTAAGTGGATCCGTGCAGTGTATGGTTGAATAGACACATCAAGCGGTGGAAGTGTTTTGTGGAGTGACAGCTCCACCTCTCTCTGCAGGATTCCTGTCTCAGCCATCACGATCCCTGGAGTGGCAAAGCACCATCTCCAGATAAGACGCAGTCACTTCTTGCTTCTTTGTTTTCAGGGTTTCCTTTTTTTCCTCAAGCTTGGAGGAAGGGCCCCAACGAACAGCGTCAGTGACAAACGGATAGAGAGTGACAGCAGCCTCCCTCTAGTCCTTCTCTTTCTTCTGAACCTAGAAAGTCTGGGGAGCTGGGAATGTGCAAGGTGCTGGGGGTGAAAATGACTTGAATTCAGTCATGCCTCTGCAAAGTCAGGCCTTCACGGCAGCCTCCGTTCTCCACCAGAACTTGCCCCAGAGTCTGTGCACCAGAGTACGCAGCTTTGCCCTGTGCTACTGGGATAATCGTGTCCGCAACGTGACCCAGCACCACAAAATCTTCCCCAGTCCCCTGGGGAGCAGCCCCTCTAACACGTTGCAGGGGTGGGAGGATTAGGCCGTGTTCTCAGTGTTCAAAATGCCCCGTTTATGGTGCTTTCCTGGAGATATTTCTGAGCACGCGTTTGCTTCTTTCCTAGTGCAACTGGGTTTCACGGAGAGCAGACCAGGGCCCAAAGACCATCGAGCAGATTCATAAAGAAGCCAAGATTGAAGAGCAAGAAGAACAGAGGAAGGTCCAACAACTCATGACCAAAGAGAAGAGGAGACCGGGTAAAGTAAAAGCCAAGTTGGCTGCTCATTTCACGCATTTCACATCCAGTGGCCATCGTCAGAATCCCACATAAAAGGAAAAAGTCAGTTTTTTCCTAAGTGTAACGAGCAAAGGGAATTGGGGCCTGATTACGGCTGAGGCTGGAGAAGGAACAGACTTGCCATGGGTTGGCTGTGTCAGTTTTTCAGGGGCAAATCCCTTGGGTAAAAATAAACAACCGCAGGCCAATAGTGCTTAGGTTTCACATTCATGCAAACCATATTTGATTTTGTAACAGGCTGCCAGAAATCTGTTATAACAAGTTACTACTTAGGAGTCAGATTTGCCATCCATTCTTGCATACAGCAGCATCCAATTTCAAGAGAATTGCATCTAATTTCAAGAGTAACCACGTTGTCTTTAGCTGTTAAAGTTGGCAGGTGTTAAGTCAGCAGGAGAAAGTGTCTCGGCGTTACCTTAAATTGCTACCAGCCCTTGAGGCGGGCACTACCTGAAGGTGAATTCGGAGTGACTGGGAAAATGAAGACTGGGACAAGAGCGGGGCAAGGAGAAACTCGTCTTTGGGATTCTGTAATACTAAGGATTGTCAAATGAAAGTGCTGTGAACACAGGGCATGAAGAAAAGACATGTAGACTTCGTTTTAATTATCCTAAAACTGGCGTCAGGAGGAGGTTAGGAACGTGGGGCTGCCTGAACGGTTCTGCGTCTAGACCAGCCGAGCACTGCTGAAATCTGCGCAGCGCGTGCGGCTTCGGGTTAGCAAAGGCGCGTTGTCTGCTCCTGTCCTGAACTTGGCAACGCACAGTATGTGCAGGCAGTTCCAGATCGCGAGAACGCGCACTGAGAAACCTAACCAGGAAGAATCGCTACCAAAACCAGCCCTGGAAAATAGTGAGATCTTTTATGTCAAGGCTGTTTTGTAATAATAAAGTCAGGCAAGCTAGTTATGTCATCTGAGGCAGAAGAAACTCCAAAAGATAGGATTTCTGCACAGAATTGTGCTGAGGCTTAGCAGAAAAGTGTTGTCTTCTTTTGCTCCTCCTGTTGAACTCGGAGGCGATCGCCTGCCTGTGTTCCCCGGGGTGCCGCTGGAGCAGCGGGGATGAGCTAAGGGCGGTTGTGTTTGTCATCCGGCAGGTGTCCAGCGTGTCGATGAAGGCGGTTGGAACACTGTGCAGGGGGCGAAGAACAGCAGAGTGCTGGACCCCACCAAGTTCCTTAAAATCACCAAGGTAGGTGCCGACGTAAGGCTCACCCAGCAATAAAAATGCCGAGGTCTTGTCTTCTTGTATCTGTCCATCTAGGAAAGACCGTTGTGGTGTTTACAGGTCAAAACTTGGGGTTTGGGGACATTTTAAATCCCCAGAGTTCGTACTGCGCATAAACAAAGCATAAAGGAAGACTGTTGTCTTCTGAGTGTTCCTATTTCGGACGTTCTGTGGGAGGGGAGTGTGCACGCACTTTTTCTCAGGTTCATAGTGTCCTTTTAGTGACCCAGAAGTTCTCTTAGTTGGAAAATCTGCGTTTTATGAAATGATAAAAAGAGAATGAGAGTCAGGATATCGCGTGTGACGGTGATGCAGCACAACGCGTGGCTGTTACGGAAGGCGTCTCAGACACCTGTCTGGTGGAAATCCTTTGCTGCCTCGAGTTCTCAAGCCCCTGTTCTGACGCTGCGTCTCAGCGGAATGAGGATGCCACGTCAAAACTGGAAAACAAAACGTTCCTGTGTCACAGATGGCAGCACTTCAGGCTCGAAAGGTTCAAGTAGTACAAGAAGAGCTGTGTCCGCTTTTACAGTGTTTCTGGACTTCTGTGTGGTGCGGTTGCATCCCTCAGTTTGTGTTAAACTTTCACACCCACCCTCCAGATGAGCCTCTTCTCTAATCTAATGGTTACTTTACCATTAAAGTGGTGATTTTAAGACATTTATTTCAGGCCGCAGGTTAGGCAAGCTTGGCGATTTCTCCTTTTTTTTTTTTTTTTTTTTTAGATCTTCGGAACAGCTTTGGGGTTTCTCGCCAAGGAGAACTCCGTCTTTCACATAAATCAGGGTGTTTCCTAGTTGTTCCCTTGTCCCAGTTAATGTCACTCCCCTTGAATTTTACTCTCGGTGCCTGGATGCTGGGAGAGCTGTAAAGCAGAACCTGGACGGGCTGTAGCCCTTCTGCAGATCAAACTCAGTTTGTTCCCTGTGAAAGTCATAAAACAAGACTCCAAAACTTAATTAGCAGGAGGGATTCAGCTGGCTTTTGTCTGGGCTTACAGCTCATCTGGGAAAAGTCCTTCTACTCCGTTTTAGCACAAATACAGTACAAATAGAGCTGGCTCCACAACAGCTGCATTGTTGGAAGGAGAGGAGCTCATACAAAGAGATCTGCGGGGTCACAACCTCCTTGTCAATAAATTCACCTGCTGAGCATTGTAAAATCAATGTTCTTGGCAGACACTGCTTTTCCCTCCAAATTCTGCGACCTAGTGTCATTCTTCGCCCTCTGAATTTTGTTTGTTACCGTGCAGATTCCCCCCAAAGCCGTGGCTGGTGGGTGGAGTGGACGGCAGAACCGCCCGTTCATCGCAAACAAACTGAATGTCTTTCAAGTGCTTTTTGCTCCTTACGGAGCTTCGTAGGTCCCGATAAAAGGACGCTTCTGGTCATTGTGAATGTCTTTCCTTGATGCTTTGGAAGAGGTTGTTTGTGATGCCCTTTGCTGTTTCCCTCCTCTGTCTTTGGCTGGGGTTCAGTCTTCCAAAAACGTATTAAAAACATTTTGATATTCACCAGATGGGATCGTTGCCAAAAAATACCCCGTTTGTAATTAAGATGCACAATTTGCCCTCGTAATGGTACGTCTTGATGTGTTTTACAGCCCACAATAGACGAGAAGATTCAGCTTGTGCCTAAAGCCCAGTTGGGCAGCTGGGGAAAGGGCAGCAGTGGTGGAGCGAAGGCGAGCGAGATGGGTAAGTCAGGACGGGGCCTCACCCTCTGCTTTGCCACCTGCCGTCCTTGCCAAGAGCGGGTTTGGGTGGGAACGTTCTGCGTGTGACCGCCTGGCAAGCGCCGGGTTAAAGAGGGGCAGGACTGGCCTTTCCCCTTCAGTTCTCTCCCCGTCACTCTGAAAACGGCTATTACTTAAATGATTTTTGTGATACCGAGGTGTCACTGGCTACTGACCTTGTTGTCGCTCTTCTCTCTGTTACCGTTCCGTTCTCGCAGACTCCTTACGACCAAGTGCCACTAGTTTGAACAGATTCTCTGCACTGCAGCCGCCAGTCTCATCTGTATCTGCCTCATCCGCATCCTCAGAATTAGATTCTCGCAGGGCCTTAACTAGGTAAGCGTCGGTCCGCTGGTGATTTTCCCTTCCGCTCTCTGTACGCCTGCGCTTTTCACTTGCTGCTCTAGTCGCCAGCACGCAGAAAGAAGAGAACTTCGTTGAGTTTCCAGGAATGGCTGGGTCTTTTTTCCCCGCACCGTGTACTTTGAGTTAACTTAAGACACATGCATTTTTTATAATATCATAGGAGAGACAGGTGGTATTAATTTTTAAAGCCATTACCGTGAATGTTTTAGTTTCCACTTCTCAGTCACCCTTTATCTAGAGGACACATTTGCTAATAGTTTATAACAGGTTAAAAACTCTTCGGATAAAATGTTGTAATAAATAGGTTGGATTCAACGGTCGTGGATTCAGCCAGGCTTATTTATCCAGAAAAACATGCCTAAAACCTTGCAGAAATTTCGCAGGGCTTTTAAAAACGCTCTGGCTGTGTCTGACCCTTCCCATTAGGTGGGACCCAGCCTGGCCGTGCTTCCGCAGCACGCGATGCACGCGTAAGGCTGTGCAGTGCTCTCCCACACCCCCATTTCGTTGGCACTGCAGCCGCTCCAGCTTGTAGCATGAAACATGTATTAACCCTTAATAATTTATTAACTCTAGACACGGTTTATAAATGTACAGTTCATTAAAAATGCCACTGGTTCTTCCTTCCAATACGCGCCGGCTGCTGGACTGTGTTCTTGGGTTTGTCCCTCTGTTTTCTCTCCTGTTTCACCTAAAACTCTGGGTTACCCGGAGATTATTCCATTTTGGTATCTTTTTGCCCATCTTACTCATTAACACGGTAATTAATAGGACAGATCCTTGTCACCTGTTGCCGGGAACCTTCACTATTCTGAAACTATTTTTCAATAAATGGGTAAAAAAATACACCGCTTATACCATTTCACAGTAAACCAGTGCCTTTACCTTATAAAATTCAGCATTCTGTGTATAAAATGCGTGGTGTTAAGGATGTTAATTGTTTTTCCGCGTGTTCTCCAGGAAGCGTTGGCTCTGCCTGTCCACTCTGTGGATGTTTGTGGTTGTGCATCTCTGAGATTTGCGTTAATTTGGATTATATCTTGTGTAGGGGACAACAGTCCCGCTGGGTTTGGGCTGTGGGTTTTTTTCCTGTAGTTACTATAAAGCTGTGCGGTATCTTTTCCAGCGTTCCCAACATTGTGAGCAGGGGTTACTCGTTCCACAGCGTCTAACCCCTGCGTCTTTGTTCCGCAGTCGCGGGAGCACGGGCAGGGAGAAGAACGACAAACCTCTCCCACCTTCCCTCTCCCGCCCCAACACCTTCCTACGGGGCAGCAGCAGTAAAGAGCTGCTGCTCGACAATCAGGCGCAGGAGGAGCAGCGGCGGGAGATGCTGGAGACGGTGAAGCAGTTAACAGGCGGCATGGAGATGGACAGAAACAGCACAGAGGCAGAGAGGAACAAAGCCAAGGAATCTGGTAAGCGGCTCTTCCGTGTTCGGGGAATCTTGCTGGATGCGTGAAAAGGCGTAAGGGAAAAATCTATCAGGAAAAGTGACAGGTTTCCGTGCCGCGGTGTGATTACTTGGCCCGCGGTGACGCATTGTCAAGCTGCGATAGCTGTGATCCGCCTCCCAGAGGTTGGTAGCACAACTGATTCATACAGCCTTGGCGTCATCTCCTCTCACCAGCTCCTCCTTAGGATTCATCAGGGTTGAAAGGCCGGAGACACCAGCAGAACACCACTGCGCCGGCGTTGTCTCGCCTGCTCGTATCCTGTCAGCTGTTGCTGCTGGTTTCTGGGCTCAAAGTCCCCAAAATCAACGTCAGTTCTGCAGAGCTGCTTCTTCAGTGGGCATAAAGCCATATCTACCCTTCCGAAACGTTTCCCAGGGCCATGGCAGGGATGTGGGTCTGGGAAAGGGTTGTTGTCAGCCCTCGCTGCGAGCAGGGCTTGGTGCCGTGTGGTGTTAGCACCCGCTGCGGTGGCTTCTCACCTTGTGGCAGCGCCCGCTTTCTGCTCCTGCCAGCTTGAGCTGATTTGTGTTAGCGAGAAAGTAGTGAGGGCACCGGGCGATATTCCCTGTGGACAGAACCTTTGTGATAAATACAGCGTTTTGCTTCTTATCCGGAAACACGAAGAAACTGCTACAGTGAGGAATACAACTGCCGCGACACAACACGCGCTCGTCTTGAAGCGTTGGGACTTTGCAAAGGACTTCGCGGGGACCAAGGTTTTGGGGAAGTGATCAGGAGATTGCTTTGGGTCGCTGCCCATCGCAGTCAGCGCGTTTTAAATTTGCAGCGTGCTGTAACAGCTCAAAGTTTAATTATTTCATGTTGATGGAGTGCTTTGGAAGGTGTTGCATCCTGTGTCACTGCCAGCTGCGTTTCTGCGAGGAGGTTGATTTACAGAAATATCGGGAGTTCGGACAGGGGGAAATGTCGCCAAGAAGTGACCTGTGCTTGGTGGTGGGACGGGGAACACGCCCTGCTCCAGTGACTTCTCTTTTCAGAATGTCATCCCTGAAAACGATGCTGATTTTCCTTTTCCAAATGCGGTTTTTTTCTTCTTATATTTCTACCAGCCAAGCCAGAAGCTCCCCCAGCTCCAGCCCAAGAAAAGCCTTCGCTATCAGAAGAGGAAATAGAGAGAAAATGCAAATCTATCATTGATGAGTTCTTGCATATTAACGATTTTAAGGTAAGCAAAATGAAAACCTCGCTTAGAAGAAAGGTCAGTGAGACTGGAGTTTTCTCTCCAGGACCGGTGTCTTTGTGAGCCCCCAGCTCGCGCAGAGGGAACAAACGGTGGGGCCTGTCGAAATTCAGGCAGCAGCAGCTCCATGAACGTTTTTAGGAGAGTAATGTCCCAAACTTAGTGTTCTGCCCTGTTGGCAATAGGAGAAATAGCCCAGCTTGTGTGTTTTAAGTAGCAAGATGTATGCGTATCTGTCATGAATCACTGAGCAGCTCCATAATAACAGCAATTTTGGAAGCAGAAAAGCTAGTGGGAAAATAAACTGAGGTTTTCATTCAGTTATCAAAGCATGTGCTGTTCTGATCTGGAGGCAGATAAAGCAATACTAAATATTGAACAAACCACTCCAGAGGAATTTTTAATAAACATTGAAAATTACTGCGCAGCTGTCATCGCTTCCTCGTTAAAGGTTGAAATTTTGTTTTCGCTTGTAAATGGACTTTTAGCTTGTCCGGGGAGTTTGCAAGAAGTGTAACATGCGCTGCAAAGCTGATTGGGATGATCTCGTGCTGCAATAAATTTTAAAAACCTGGCAAGTTTGAAATGGCAGCACTAGGGAGTTCCTGCTTTGGCACCCTAAAAGCAGAGTTCCTGCTTGTACTTCATAGGCCTTCCAGCTAAAATTGGAAAGAGGAACATTCTTCTGATGGATTGTTTTGGTTCACATCTAGTTATCAGGAGAAATTATTAAATCCTGGTTTGGAGGGGTAAAAAAAAAAAAAAATACACTTTGATAGGCCCTGTCGCCCAGCTTGCTGGCCCGGCAGATCTCGGCAGGAGGGGTCGGGGACGGCGGGGCTGGTTAACAAAGGAGTCTCCGGTCCTTTTCTTCTTTCTGCGATAGACTTCAAAGTCTCGCCCCTGGCTGGCTGGGGCTGAGGGGCTGCTGCAGTTTCTCTGCGTGCGAACGCAGCGACATTTTTTCTGGCTGGCTGGAAATAGAGTCGAGTTGTGTTAGACAAGTGCACCTTTGGTTAAAAAAGTGCATCAGACTGAGGCGTCTTGTTTGCATTAGGGGGTTACTTGAGAGCTGTAAATTCTCAGCGCTCTTCAGATGGCGGCGTGTGACTTCTGACTAATTCAGCTTAAACGCTCATTAATAAGGCCATGTATGAGCGCGTCAATGTAGTATATAGCAGAGGAATAGCCGTTTCTCATGAGTTTAGCCTTCAGTATTTAACCCGACTGTGAATTAAAGCTGCTGAGCTGTATGCCGGCGTGTAGTGACAGTGGGGTCGACCAGCAGCGTGTTCACCTGTCTGTCCTGGAGACGCCGGGATCCGTCGGGCACATCTGACGGAAGAGCTCTGACTCGAGCGTGGTTTGGGACCGCCAGGCTCGTGACCTGCAGAAAAAAGGCGTTCGGGGCCTGCAGAAATGCGTCTGGGGCTGCCAGTTCTTGATAAGTAAAGGCATAACCTAAGACAAAGAGCAAATGTCTTTAGTCAGGAAGCCTGCTGAGATCCGTTGGGCTGAACCTAGAAGGTCAGTGAAGATCTGTGCTGGTGACAGTGGAGACGTCTGAAGTGTGACATTGAGCGCTTCTCTGAAGGTCTCCAAGGGTGTTTTATTTGCTTAGGTTACAAAACGCACATGCCAGAAAGTAGAAGCTTTATAAAGAGGAAATTTTCCTCCAAGTGCTCCCCACCTATTTTCTGCTTCTTTACGTGGTGTGGGTTTGTAACGCGGGCATTTCTGTGCCAGATCAGATCAGCAGTGAATCCAACCCAATGTCCTCTTTTTGGCTTGGCTTGATATTTGATGAAATAATAGGCGTTTCGGTGGCATCCAGAAGACAATTCCTGTCCTTTCACTGAGCAGACAAACCTGTACCCTGGAGTGTGATTGTGTATTTTAAAAATTCTCTTGCCTGCCTGATATTCAGCCTGGAGAAGTGAAGGCTCCGGGGAGACCTTAGAGCCCCTTCCAGTCCCTGAAGGGGGCCCACAGGAAGGATGGGGAGGGACTCTGGAGCAGGGAGTGTTATGACAGGACACGGGGTAACGGCCTCAAACTGGAGGAGGGTAGATTTACATTGGATATCAGGAAGAAAATCTTTGCTGTGAGGGTGGTGAGCCCCTGGCCCAGGTTGCCCAGGGAAGTGGGGGATGCCCCATCCCCGGAGGGGTTCAAGGCCAGGTTGGACGGGGCTTGGAGCAACCTGGGCTGGTGGGAGGTGTCCCTGCCCAGGGCAGGGGGGTTGGAACTGGATGGTCTTTAAGGTTCCTTCCAACCCAAACCATTCTGTGATTCTGTATAAATTCTCCTTATTATTATTATTCAGTTGCCATCTCGGTGGGGATTTGTGATGAGCTTCCACAGCCTAGTTCAGCACCTTTGCCTGGCAGCTTCACTAAATACTCATTCCCCAAAAACCCCAAAGCTAGCTGTCTCTTGATTCACCATCAAAAAAACGCCACGTGCCAGGTGCTAAGCAGCACACCCTAAACTATGTTACAGTAGAAAACATTCTGCTGCCCCGTTTTTTGATGTTTTCAGTTCAGGTAAATGGTCCTGTGTGTCGTTTGAACAGGAAGCGATGCAGTGCGTGGAGGAGCTGAGCGCCCAGAATCTGCTGCCCGTTTTCGTGCGCGTGGGAGTGGAGTCGACGCTCGAGAGGAGTCAGATCACCAGGGATCACATGGGCCAGTTATTACATCAGTTGGTGCAGTCGGGAAAGCTGAGCAAGCAGGATTTCTTCAAGGGGTTTGTATTCTGCGCCTAGAAACGGATCCTTTTCTTCATTGTTCGTTCCAAACGAACACTGCGTTGGAGAGGAACGATTTCCCACCTCGCTTCGGTACCCTGCCTTCTCCACGCGTCCGTTTTGAAGGCATATTTTCACCGGGTGTATTTATAAGTTATATAATTACTGTAATACAGTTGTAGGTATTTCGTGTGCTTTAGCGAATGTAAATATTTTCGTATTTATGTTAGTGTTTATTTCTAAGCAAAGATGTAGGTGTCTATTTAAACGTGTGTGTTTAGATTTCTGGTTTGTGACGCGTTTGTCAGTGTTTGCCTTTTGGCAAATCACTAAATACGATTAGCAGAGGAGGAGGAAGTAAACAGTCTTCTGGTGACATTAATGCCTGGAAGCTGCGTAGCCTCAGGTCCTGTGCACCCACAGAACCGCAGCCGCTCTCCACTGGTAAAACAGCCTTCGCCCATATGATGTAATGTCTCAGGACAGCTCAGTTTTAAGGAGCAGACGTGGCCTCAAGGGGCTGAGAAAGGAGAATATGCGCCAGGTGCGGTATCAGGTGGGTTGCACCTTCCTCCAGAGATCTGAGTTTCGGCTGCCGGTTCATTTCTGCTGTCTGGGTTTTGCGTTCCCAGCCTGGATTTGAACTGGTGTCCAGTTGTAAAAGGATCCGTGTTCCCAGGGAGGTCCCTGGTACCACTCGGTCCTCACAGGATGATTAAAACGGGGATAACCACGAAAAGCAGCCAGCGGATGAAATAAAGCTTTCAGATACTGAGTTTCTGGGTCGTTAGCCCCGTCTTGCTGCTTTTATTTGAATTATATCTCCTCGTGGTACCGCTGCCCGCTCCGATGGGGATCTCCCTGCACCCGTGTCCAGCAGTGAATGTCGTCGTGATGCGATCCAGTGGCTCACAGGAAAAGTTAAGGCAGCCTGAGTTCAAAACCGTATGGAACAGCAGTAAAAAAATATATATCCACAGGGAGTGCTCTTGTCTGTGTCCGCGCAGTCGCTGATGGTCAAAACGACTCGTTTGAAGTGATACATTTCCATAATGGATTGTGATTAAAGCCGTTCCTGTGTTTCCTGGCGTGTGGATAAGTGGTTGTGATGCCAAATAAGTAGGATCTTGATGGAGGAGTCTGAGTGCAGCGTAAACTAAGTGAAACGGCTCCTGAAGATGATGAAAAGGCAAGTGGTGTTCAGCAAGCGCACGAGAAGAACACGGAAAACCACTGTACTTATTCACGCAAGACAAATTACTGTGTAATTAGGGGTTATGGGATGAGTGCGGGTCACAGCGCAAGTCTGGAGAGATGCACAACAGGAAACCGATTTCTGGCAGAAACGCTTGGATAAACCTAGGTGGAACTAGTAGCAGAGGATGGAAAGAACAAAGCAAAGGAGATGGTGTCTGGGTTTGAAGCACAAGAGAAAACACGCATTTATAGTCGCTAAACTAGCCCCCAGGATTTTCAAGGTTTTCAGGGAGAAATGAATCATGATGAAAACTGGCAGGAGAGGCGGAAAAATGATCATCTTGTACCAGGCATGGGAAGTGAAGCCACCTACAAGGCTTTTTTATCGGAAAGAAGAGTTTTCGGCAATTTTAGAAACTGTATCCAGAGTTGGGGAGGGATTCTGTGGTCCATCCTGCCACATTTTCTGTCCTGAATGGAACCCTCCCTCTGGTGTATTGAACTTTTTTCTTGTTGTTTTGCAGACCTGCAGGCATTTTGCTGATTACCTTACGTTTGGACTTGTGTTATTATTAAGCCCCCTTCTGTGTAAATGTTTGGATTTTTTTAAGAAGGCTCCATTGTTTTGTTTTGTATTTTGTCCAGGTGTTTTGTATTTATAGACAAAAATTTTTACTTTTACGGGGTTTACTAGTTAGATAATCTGTTACTGAGCTGTGAGAACTATTGTAAATGGAGCTTTCCTGGGTGTATCTGCTGGTTTTACACAAGGCGATCCCTTTTCCACATACTCCCCATGTTGTCCCGTAGAGAAAGTCACTCCTGGCAGTTCTGAAGCACTGAAATCATAAGATGGCGATAAGTTTGGGGTTTTTTGTTACCTTTGTGATTCTCTTCCCTCCTTGATTTGCTCTTCGTTTTGCTTCTCCTTTCTGTAGCAAAAGCTTTTTAAAGTGCAGATTTGCTTTGCAGGAAAAGTCTCAAAATGAAACTGTATTTAATGTTTAACGTTTTTCCTTCTTCTTTTAAAGTTTTTCAGATACCTTGGAGATGGCAGACGATATGGCCATAGATATACCCCATATTTGGTTGTACCTAGCTGAGTTGGTGACCCCCATGTTAAAAGAAGGAGGAATCTCTATGAGAGAACTTATACAGTAAGCAACGCTCTTCTTTTTCAGTGTCGGCCGGGCTGAGCTGCCTGGCTATGCTATGGAGTCATTTCACAGCATGGTTCCCATCAGTAGGTAAAAGAGGAGGAGCGTTAGAGGCTCAGCTTCTCGCAGGAGCTGATGAAAGGCTCGCTGCACACTGCTGGGGACTGGCACCAGGCGGAAAGCTGTGGTGGGAAGGGAGCAAGGGAGCTCGCTGCTCCGTAGTCACCGTTCGGGGGGGAAAGGCGCATCCATAAATCTACTTCAGTCCCGTTTGTTTCAGCTGAGCTAAAAAACACCCCGGCGTTGTACAGTCGGGCTCGTTTGAGAGCACGCTGAGGCTCTGAGAATTAGATTTGAAGAAAGCGAGGTATCGCGCAGGAGTCTTTATGTCTCAGAGTAATAACCACCACTTGGGCATTGCCGTAAACACAGGCACAAAACCTTGCCTGCGAGACTGGAACCTGCTGCCAGGACCAGGGTTTCTCTTTTTTGTACGTGTCCTTATGTACCTGGGGGTTAACTAGAAGGCAGTTGAATAGTTCCCTTTTCCTGTAAGTAGCCTATCCCTTTTCCTGTAAGTAGCATATTAAGAAAATAATAGCGTTTTTCCCCCAAAAAAGGGTCCTGCTGTCTGAATGCAGCATCCCACAAAAATGAGTGGATTTGACGTTAAATAAAAATAAAGCCTTTGTAATTAGCCCCGTTGTGGCAAGTGCGCTGCATTGCTGAAGTCCTTTATGGGCAGTGCTAGCTAGATCCAATCCTGGATCCCGGGCAGAAGTTAAAGGTGATTCCCTGCCTCAGTTTGATCGCTACGCCTTGCCTTGCGTTCCAAATCCAAATTACAAGGAAAAAATATCTGGTTTTCTTTCATTCTAGAGAATTTAGCAAACCTTTGCTTCCTGTGGGAAGAGCCGGCGTCTTGCTTGCTGAAATCTTGCACCTTCTATGCAAACAAATGGTAAGTGTCCAGGTGTCCCGTTCGTAGATAGGAGCTGGATGCAGCGAGTACATTTACGCGTGAATTCTACACGTTTCCCACAGGAAGATATTTAGGGATGGGCCAGCCAGTCCAGATAACCCAGCAAACCTGCCTCTTCATCCCCAGTTTCAAACCAAGCCTTACAAGGTTCCAAAAAGTTAACTTTTTTTTTTTTTTCTCATCACTTTTCCCTTTTGCAGGTACCTTTGCACCTGGCTTCTTCCAGAAGCTTAGTGTGCTGAAATACTGCAAGAGGGACATTCTCGAGGTATTTCTGGGCTGACCAGAAGCAGCAAGTGCCGGAAATCTGGCGAGAGAGCTGTTCTTGCAGACCGGAGAGGTTCTGAGGGTTCGGATAAGCTTCAGATGGCCTCTCTCAGACTTCTGGGTGCTTATCCAAACTCAACCTGCCAACTCTTAAGAATCACCCATCACTAGGGGTAGTGACACCTTTTCACCCTGTGACTTCTCGAGCTCTCTTACACATTTCACACTTGTGTGTCCAAACAGTTTGGTGGTTTCCCTATAATTCTGTCTCCATTTTTGTCTTCTTTTTTTTTTTTTTTTTTTTTTTATAATCCAGCTAAATACTGCACTTTGGATAGTATCTATTTTAAACCCTGTAAAATCCCTCACTTGCCTTTTTCTTTTTTTTTAAAGCATGCCTTCAAATAAGGTTGAATGTTCCAGGAGCGTTTCAGTCTAGCAATGCAAATAGTGACTTTTTATTTATTTGTTTTAGTCTTAGGCTTGTTTGGACAGTCGGCTTCCATTTATTTTTCTCTGTTCTGTGAAAGAAAAGCTGCTGTGCTCTGGGGCTTGAAGCACAGCCTTGGGTTTCTGTTTCTGCCACAGCTTTCGAATTCGATCTCATCCAGGCCAATACTCGGACTCGGGTATTTCAATGTAATATCAGTCATCTAATTCAGATCCTAATGAATCATAGCAGGAACTACGCACAATTAGCTCTTAATGATCTGCATTGTAAACTTAAAACTGTAATCTGCTTTGTAAACTAAAAATCAGGCTGCTTTTATCAGCGCTTAACTTGGGCTACGCAGTGGTCTCCCTTGTGCAGGTGCTACAAGGTAAAAGTTTCGGCAGAGCATTTGGGTGAAAAGAGCTGGTTGTTACTCGTGTTTTTCTTCTTGTTAGAACTGTGTATGTGCCGTCTTAGGCAGGACAGCGAAAGGTCAGCGTGACATTAGAGGATGCGGAAGGTTGAACTGTATGTGCTGCAAAGGCGCTTTTCTCAAGGTTTGCAATAAATTCCAGGAATTGAAAGGGGAACTTGGTATTATGTACCTGAATTTGAGGCTTGATCCCTGCACAGAAAACAGCCATGTAAACAATTATCTTCTAAAAGTAGCTAATTTGCTGGTGCCTTAATGTCAAGGCAGGGGGAGAATGAGTCACGGAGCAAGTTAATGACAGAGTCAGAAGAATCTAAGTCATCTAACTGCCAGCTCGGTGTCACGGCCGTGGGAAACTGCCTTGTTCCAATGTGTCACTTTTCGTAGGTAATCTCTGGCTGAAGTTGTCGCAAACCCCACGTGTCACGTTATGCCTTGTTTATTACCCATCACCGTGGCGTCTGACCACTTGACAAGATGTGTATACCTGTGGCAGGATTGCATATATGATTTCTCTTGCACGGGATTTCCAGACGTTTTCACTCCATTGCTAGGCATCGTGTTTGGTGGCTGAACGGTTCTTTATTTCTCCCGACACAGCTGCACCACTCCGGCTTGTGTAAACTCCCCTGGTTGTCTCTCGAGTCTTTAAAAGGACCAAACTGTTTGTGTTTTAGAGCCATAAGAAAGTGGGAGCCTTATGGAGGGAGTCTGGCCTCAGTTGGAAGGACTACTTACCCGAAGGGGAGGATGTACATACCTTTCTCATGGAACAAGTGAGTTTCAGAGCAAGAATCTGCTTAATTAATGATTTGGGCACACTGATTTTTGGTTTGTTCATCCTCTTCCATCCCATTCTTGTGTATAGTTGGTGTGGGACGTGCGGTGAAGTGTCTCCCTCACCAAGCTGGGGTTAGATTATCTCAGCACCTCCTTTCTGAAATACCAGGAGGACGGGCTCGTCCCCTCCGAACCCAGGCACACATCTCCTGCCAGCTGGCTTCGCCTGGGAGATCTGGTTCTCCAACGGGGGGGAAAGAACTCAAGAACGAGTTTTGCAGCAAGGACAGACCATCTGCAGAAGGGCTGGAATAAATTACAGCAATTATTCACTCATCCCGCCTTGTGTTATGACCCCGGGGGGGTTCACGGCCAAGAAGAGCCAGGCCTGATGGAGGGCACCTTGCAGCTCTTGCTGGTGGCGCTCCTGAGGAAGAAGCCGGAGATCTCCCTTTGGAGCTCTAAGTGATCCACTGCCCTGTTTTAGCACTTAGGAAGTGCTGCGCTGCAGGAACTGACACGGATTACCGAGGCCTGGGGCTTGGTGAGGGGACTGTAGATCCTCAGTCGCGTTTTGCAATGAATTGGGGCATTAGCTGCAGTTCGTTTGAGCGAATGCCAGCTCTGGTAATTGCATTCCAGCTCCCCGTCGTTTTCGTTGAGCAACATGCACTTTTATTTTGTGCACGCTCGTATTGTGCAGGGCTGGAGTTGCTCTGAGACGCTTGGTTCTCTTTGCTGGATAATGTAGTTCCCACGTGTTTGTAAAATGCTTTCTAATCTTTGGAACAGGCAAAGTATATAAATCGTTGTGATGATAACTTAGCAGTTGAAAGGTGCCGGAAAGCAGAATGAAGTGTAGCTTGCTGCCTCGGTTTGCTATAATTCAGCATAGGGAAGTATATTTCACTAATTCTCATCGTCACTTCTGATGTTGCAGAAGTTGGACTTCACGGAGTCCGACTGTTCCAGTTCCTCAGAAGCACTTTCAGAGAAAGAACTCTCTGCGGAAGAGCTGAACAAGCAGCTAGAAAAACTCATTGTTGAGGACAAGGCGAATGATGAACAAATCTTTGACTGGGTAGAGGTACAAAGACTATTTTCACCCTCCCTGCACACAGTTCATGAGCTGCTTTCATAAATATTTTCTCATCTAAAGGAGCATCTCTGCAGGCTCCTCCCTAGGCATAGGATATGCAGATGATTTGGCCTGTGCAATCAACAAGTCCAGAGAATTAAATTCTAAAATATAATCAGTCAGTTATTTCAAAGTAAGCTTTAGGAAGAAAGAATTCTAGCCGTGTTAACATGTAACTGTGTAACTGCCTTTTGAATACTGCAGACTTTTTGACGCTGAAAATACTGCTTCTGGCTACTTATTACATTACAGAGGACACCGCTACATTCTTTCTTCCCAAAATAGGAGATAAAAGCTTCTCATTGCTTTCTGCAACGCGACCTACCAAATTGCTTTGTGCTGCAAAATCCTGGGGAATCAGTGAGCGCACGTGTACCTTTCCCAGTGCATTGGACCAGTAACTGTAAAAGAAAATAAAGAAAAAGAAAAAAAAGCCCTGTCAGCCCACTGATCCTTTGCCCTCTATCTCTGGCTGCATCCTTTAAGCCAGATGTTTAATCTAGTGTCTGAAATTATACCCAACCTGATTCATTTAGATCTGTGCTCACACCTAAATCTTGATCAGCTTCACTTCAGTTATTTCTCTTGCTGGAGCAATGTGTTAAAAAATGTCATTTTTCTGCTGCCGTTAGAGAAGTCGAGAGTGGAATGAAAGCAGCACTGAAAATCTGGGGACACACACAGGCTCTTTGTAGTCTTGGACAAGTTACATAGCCATTCTCTGAATTTCTTCTACAAAGCAAACAAATCTCCACCCAAGGAGCCTGCTGTAAAATTTGTTGGAAAAGCCTAAAACTCTTAGAAAATGTATAAGGGCATTGTAAAAGCCAAGCATTGTTGGTTTGGCTTGTTCTTGGAGACAAATGACGAGTTGTGGGAGTAGTTAAATGGTGTATTGATCGCCTGAGAACTGTTGTTGCATGTTGATGAACCCGAGCTAGTTTCAAGAAGTGACTGGGAACGCTGGGTTTTTGCAGAGCGGTGAACTGAATTTCTACTGCAGCAGCTTTTGCTGAACTGGAACTTGCTGCCAAATTCAGCGGTGGAGTTTGGAAATGGTCGCTCTCATGCAGCGGCATGTTTTTAACTGGTCCATTTACTCTTGATTTCAGGCTAATCTAGACGAAAGCCAGATGAGTTCACCTACATTCCTTAGAGCTTTAATGACAGCAGTTTGTAAAGCAGCTATTATAGGTGAGTAACTCGCAATACAAACATCACACAAACCAAACATGCAAAAAATGATTTTCTATTTTTCAGGTTTATATCAGTTTTCCCTCCCTGAGGCTGTTTTTTTTTTTTTTATCACACACTAAGACTTTTGCACCGTATTGAATTCTAGTGCTCGAGAAGGGGATGTCCGCTCCTCCTGCGACAGGTTGTGGTGTTCTCGAGGCGCTGGCGTGTCCTGGTGACCTCGCGCGAGCAGACGTTTCAGACGACTCTGAGTAATGTCAGATTGTTCATTGATTTTTCTAGTGAAGGTGGAAATGCGCTAGACGTTATTAAAATAATTAGCATTTCCACTCCGGTGTCAGCAAGTACGCGTGGGCGCTCTACCAGCGCAGATTGCCACGTGCGAGCTGGAAGCGTGGGTTGCAGAAGAGAAGCCAGCCTGCATCTCTGTCGTCCTCATAGTTTTATGCCCAAAGTTGCAATTTTGGAAACACGGTTTATGAATTACTTGAATATACGGCAGTCGGCTGGAAATGGAGGAAAGGGTGGGTTCCCATGTCAGATGTGTGAGCCTCAGACCCTCAGGGGGGGCTTGAATAAAAGCGCTGCAGCCAGAAACATCTGGTCAGTTCACTTTGTTTTCTAGTTCACTTTGTTTTCTTTAACTTTACTGTTGGCATCTGGCAAGGCAAAAAATTGTGCTTGTAAAGCACCCGGTTCTGCTCTTAGCTGTAAGAGTCACGCTCGGTGGAAAGAATGGTCTGAACTTCATCTTGCTGGGAGGGAAAAGACAGCCCAGCTCCTTTCTTCTCCCTGAGAACAGAACCTTTCTGATGCCACCTAGTGTTAATGGCGAAATGACACAGGACAAGGGTTTCCCTGATGTGTACAGGGAACACCTTCTGGTTTACGTTTTGACCTTGCCTCTAATTGAGGGGTTTTTTTTTCCTTTTGTTTTCAAAATATCGCTTAATTGTGATGTATGATCTACTTAAAAGCTGCTGAATAATTTATCCATTGCTGATGGACTTCTAATGTGTATTTTTATATATTTTTATGTCATGTGCAGCTTATGATTCTGTTTCTGCCTTAATATTTTTAGGGAAAAAAAGGTATACCTTTCTAAAAACCTTCTCAATAACTGAAATTTTAGCCCTAGCCATTGTACAGGCTTTGGACATCCAGTTGTCTGTGGCAACACAAGGATTTGCACTGCAAGTAAGGTTATAATCCTTCTGCGTGTGTCAGCAGGTGGGGTAGGGCCAGGGGCGCTGCAGATACAGGTTGAATTTGGAGAACTGGAGGGATCAAGACTTGCAGCAAAAGCCATTGGGTCAGAAATACTTCCTGTTGTTTCGCTCCCTCTTTTTTCTCCGCGCATAACACGTATCTGTGATTTCTATTTGAATAAATAAAGGTGATAAAAGATCCACCCCTGCTGCTGTGTAGCAAAGCTGACCCTGTTTTCTTCTCTTCCCCTCAGCGGACTCTTCTAGCTTCCGTGTGGACACTGCTGTTATCAAACAGAGAGTGCCGATCTTACTCAAGTACCTAGACTCAGACACAGAGAAGGAACTACAAGCACTTTATGCACTACAAGCATCAATAGTAAAACTTGATCAGCCTCCTAGTAAGTGTTGCCTCTGCACGGGGGATGCGAACCTTGACAGCCTGAGGAAAAGCTATTTCTGTGAGAGTAAAATCCAGCAATAGGGTGTGGAAGAGGCTGTGCTTCTCCTGACAGTGGAAATAAAATCTTACCATTTTATGTAGCAGATGAGAGAAAACAGCACTCGGTGGTTTCTGCTTGTCCGGATTCCGGCTGCAGAGCGGCGCAGTTGCCCAAATGGTTGGCCAGAGGCCGTCTCTTCTCTGGGTTGCTCCTGTAAGCAGCCATGCAGAAGGAAAGGCAAACCTCTGTTGATAAAGAGAAGGGAAAAAAAGCAGTTGAAAATAATCTGTTGAGTTTACAATACCTGGACATGTGAGAGCACCGAGTGTTGTAATTGTATTGCTGCACCACAGGTGTCTGTGGACTTGGAGGGGATAAAATGAATTGACAACTGATGAGTCCTGTCCCAGAGACACTGCAGGAAACTGTTGTTGGAAAAGAGGTGGGGAGTTGCTAAAGAAATAGGGATTCCCGGGGAGCCTGTGGCACAAAATCAAAGAGTGGCCCAAAACACACGACTCGATCATCCTTAGCTGTAAGGCGCTGGTCGTGTGTTATCATCCCTCCTGCTGAGCCGTGACAAATCAGGTGTTGGAGAGGAGCCAGGCTGCCAGGTTGTGCGGTCCAGTGAGAGGAGGACGGGCTGCTGTGTACTTTGTTTGCTGGCCAATCTCTAGATAATAAGTTCCCACGGCTGCTTTCCCAGCTTTCCCTTTTCTGCGGAGCGTGCGTTATCCGACAGCATCAGGGGGACCTCTTTTCCCTCTCAGCTCTGTGTAACTAGCCAGGAAGCAATAACTCAGTGACAGACCTTCCTTTTACTTGTATCTGCATCTCTTGCATTAAAGGTCACGTTAATCCCCTTATCCGTAACCATGCCTTTGTCCGCTGACTTAAACCGCACAGTACTAACAGCTGTTCTCTCCCGTTATTCCATTATTGCAGATTTGTTGCGGATGTTTTTTGATTGCCTGTATGATGAGGAGGTCATATCGGAGGATGCCTTCTACAAGTGGGAGAGCAGCAAGGACCCAGCGGAGCAGAACGGGAAAGGAGTAGCGCTAAAATCTGTCACAGCATTCTTCACGTGGCTACGGGAGGCCGAAGAGGAGTCGGAGGATAATTAAAACTTAAAATACAGAGGAAAAAAAAAAAAAAAAAAAAAGAAACAGTTTAAGTATTTTTTTAAAAAGTTTCACGTCTTCGCCAATCACAGTGCAGCAAGGCCAATTCTCGCGCAGACCCCCCCTTCCCCCACACATGCACGAGTGGGAGAGGTAAAAATAGAGAAACACAAAGGTGATCATGGAGGAAAAAAGGTACTTGAAAAAAAAAAAAATAAACGTCAAACCTGAGGGCGGGAGCACTAAACCAAAACACATGTATTATTTATAGAAAATATTTTCTGTTTTAATCTTTTTTTTTCTTTTCTTTTTAAACAAGGACTCATACTTACAAAAACACAAAGCGAAACAAATCTGTTTAGCAAAAAAAAAAAAAAGTTGAAAACTTTTAATTTATTATTTTAAGGACTGCAAATGCCAGTGTAATTTTTAAATTTGCAGTTTCTGTAAACAAATTGTATAATAGAACAAAAGCAAAGAAATAAATTTCCCTCCCCTTCATATGCACCTCAGTTTTGTTTCAAAGCATGATAAATAGACAAAACTTTCAAGGGGGTTGGGGTAAGCTAGATGAGGAAGAGATCAAATTTTTTTTTTAATTGTCATCAGATTTTTCTGCCTGCCTCTCAGCTTGCTTCAGAAATTAAAAAAGAAAATAGTAATCAAAACGTACATAACCTTGGAACGGAAGGAAATGCATTTGAGAAAACCGCTGCGGACCAGAGTGCTCCGAAAATAACTCATTCAAAACAGTGCTACCCTGGGGAAAAAAGTTCTAGTAATACTTTCAGAACCTTTAGAGCAACTTTAAGGCTTGTAAATACATAGAACAAATATTTAAAAAAAGAAAAAAAGAAATTGACTCAATACTATTTCTTTTCACTTTCAAAATATAAAGAACAAAATAAAGACAAACATTGCAAGTTTAAAAGAAAGTAAAACGACTTCTCCTTTGACAGCTGCTGAATGTGTGCACCATTTCTGAGCGGTGCTGGCTTCCTTTTCATTGCGTAGGTCCTCGGTTCCAAATTGTGTACATATAGTGTGTGTATGTATGTGTGTCTACCAAAAAAGAGGGGTGAGAGCAATTGTTGTTTTAAAAAAAAAAAAAAAAAGGAAAAAAAAAAAAGGAGGAAAAAAAAACAAAAACAAAACACCAAGGGGGTTGCTGCTTGGGAGACCTTTTCTGCAGAGAGAACTTAATGGCCGATGAGCAGCTGGGCTGCTGTACCGTGTGGGTGCATTTGGTTCCCAGCACGTTGCCGCGAGGCTGGGAGACAACCTCGGGGGCATTCGGTGCCCAGTCCCTGCTCGTTTTTTCCAGCCGTGTGGCCGCGGTGTCTCTGTGTGACTTGAATCGGTGGCGTTGTCCTGGGGACTTGGGACGCTGGTAGCTGCGGAGGTCGCAGCCGCTCGAGGAGAGAACCGACAGCCCTTCGCCATGGCTTGTGCGTCCGTTGTCGCCCAGCTTCTGCCGCTGCCCTTCGCATCTGCCAGTTGCCTTGCTGTGCCTAAGGAACCCACAGACCCGTGCGGGTGAAAATAAAAGCGCCCTACACGAGTCAAGAGGTGGAACAAGTGCTGCGATGCTCTTCCTGGCTCTGCCCACCCTGTGACAGTGTCCGAAGCCTGAGTGCCGCCCGGGTACAGATTAACAGCGGTCGCTTTGGAGTGCAGTCGGAGCACGTGTTTTCTGCGTGCCCAAAGGGACCTCGACCGCACCCCGATGCCACGCAGTCCTCCAAACTGAGCTGCTGCCGAGTACATTAAGTCTCTTGGGTGTCTCTCTTCAACAACCAAAGATGACCTGCTGGCTCTCACTGTGAAGAAGCATCTACCATAACACAGTCTGCAAAGTTTGTGAAGCCCTAAAAACGTAGTTTGTGAACTGTGGTCCGCGGACCATGAGTAACCTGTGGAGCATTTGCTGGTGGTCTGTGCAGCACTAGCTGCTCACATGATGCTGTCTTTTTCTTTCCAGCTGCTAAATCACTTCTTATTTTTAAAAAAAAAAAAAAAAAAAAAGAAAAAAAGGAAAAACAAGGAAAAAAAGGAAAAAGGTTACAAATACATTAAATACTTTCCTAATCTTACTTTTACATGTAAACAATTGCTGTACTTGCATAAGGATGTTATTTGATCACCAAGGGGAAGGGAGGAGGGTGCCTGGTTGTGGCCGGGGATGTCCACAAGACACTTTCCCTAGTAACATGTGTTCCACGCCATGAATCTGAGCTAGAGAATCCATGGCCTAAAACACTAGAGCATTGTTTGTTGGGTTTTTTTTTTTTTAGTAACAATAAAACACTTTTCTCTGTTTTGTTAAAAAAAAAAAAAAAAGGAAAAAAAATCTCACCTTTAATATATGCATATGTATGTATCTGCTTGTGCGACATCCAGCGACTCCTCGTCCTCGGCTGCTTCCCCTCCCGGCCTCGCGGTTTGGCAACAGGCACTCTGGAGATCTCCAAAAGGCTCATCCGTGTGGAAATCCCCACCCAGCAGGTCTCAAGGTGCGTTTGTTAGACCTCTGCGGAAGGTCCTGCGGGTGCCCTGCTTGCAAAAGTCATTTTTCAGCCAGAATGTGAGTGGGTACGTGATGGTTTGTAGCAGCTCAGTAACTGAATTAAATGGATGCGAGTTTGTATGTAAATGAGGCCAAATATTTGCCAAGTCGGTGTGCGCACCTGATGAATTTTCTCTCAGAGGATGGGCCATGTCAGACCCTGCTGGGAACTTGCGTGTGCGACACCGGAGCCATGCCGTGCAAGGACTGTGATTCATTTATCGGTTGTCTTCAATCGGAAAGGAAGAAATTGCTACAGAGCCTTTGAACAGCCACGCGAATCAAAGTGTGTCTGGGCAGGGCAATTTGTTTGGGGAGCTTGAATCTTTTGGCTGGAAGAGCTGGAAAACTGCTGGCTGGAGGGAGTGGGAACGGTGAGCAGCATGTGGGTAGAGGAGAGATGAGAAAGTCTCTCCCCTCATTTGAGCTTTTAATGTTTAATGTTCTGTGGGGGGGAAGAACTTGTCCTGTTAGTGTCCTGCAAATGCCAGGAAGGGAGTTTTCAAAGGTTTTAAGGTTTTTTCAGAATTACCCAAAGGCTCTGAAAAGGTGGGTCTGCAGCTTGGCAAGCTTTGCCTTTTCTGAAGCTAAATTAAGCTGCATGTGGAGTGCTGTGAGCAGATTATGTGTGAGACCTTGAGGTCTCCAGCTGTGGGTATGTTCCCTTGAGGTTCAGCTTCCCACAAGTGTCACTGCAAGGAGCACATCCAACAGCAGTCTTGGACCAAAACTACTTCTGCTCCCCTTGTGCTGTTCACCACGTGCCGCCTGCTTACCTGCTCTTGTACCAATATGTGCTGGCTTTTCAGTCACCTTCTAGATCATCACAGGTTTGCAGGCTGTTGTGGCTCCTCAGGATGCACCCGGTAGTCCCAGAAGATCTTTGCAGCACGTCTTCTCCTGAAGGGTATTAAAATACAAAAAAACTGGTATTAAAATACAAAAAAAACTAAGAGAGAGATGAAACAGAAAAGGGATAATTAATTAAAAGAGGTTCCTGTGGGAATGGGATTTGTGGGAGCCTCATTTTTACGTTAAGTGAGGAGAGGCGAGCTGCGATTACTCCTGCCTAACACTACAGCAAAGCCTAAGCAAGGAGGACAGACGATTTCCCCCAAGAATACTAAAGGTTTGAGTGTGTTGGGATTTTTTTTCCTCCCACTCTTGGTCCTGTAAGGCATTTAAACGTCTTCTGGGGAGGGTCGTGAACGTGGCAGGGAGTTAATGCATCTCAGCAGGAAAGAGCTGCATTAGAAGCCATTTCCACTGCTGGGAGCCGCCTTCTGCTGAGGCTGTGTGCGCTATCAAAGGCAGGGGCAAGGAGGAGCAGATGCATCGCTTACATCCCTGTTTATTGCTGAAAATGTCCCTAAACCTGAAGAAGTCAAACAGAAAATTTCCAGGCCAGGTGTCTGCCTAAGGCTGGTTTCTTTCTAGGAAAGTGTTTTCAGAAACAGATCAGCCGTTTCTGTGAAGAAGGTCAGGGAATACACCGATCTCAGACGTTGCGCTCTGTCTGCTTGTGTTAACGTGTTCAGGTTTTAACCTTATTTCCTCAAGAAGTCTCAGGTGCAGGAGCAGACCTTGGCGTGTGGAATAATCTTTTGCCCGGAATCAGCCCTCCCTGGTGCAGGAGCTGGTAAAGCCAAAGAGGCCATGTGGCAGGAGAGGCTCGGGAGAAGGGATTCCTCCACAGAGATGGTTTTTAGTGTGCACAAGCCAGTGGTAAGTTATACTGGATGTTGCTGCATTCCTGTGACCCACGGAGCTTTTTATCTGAGCCATGGACCATTTTAGCTGATAAAGGAAAAACAGGGCCTCTAAAAAGCCCCATTAACTCACTGAGCATCCTGAAAAATTTTAAAACCAACTGCAGATGTTGGCATCTCCTTGCCAAAAGGGTGGCCGTGATTGTTCCTGCTGCGTTTCGTTCCAGCATGAGTCATTTTTACAGACGAAGGGACCTGAAGCTGGTTGCCTTGTCAGAAGCGTTAGCTGCAGAGCAGAAAAGCTGTTACAGCCGTACCCCTGGCGCTGCTCACTTGATTTGTTTCACAGACACGAGAGGGTTTACTTTTGCGGGGCAGTAAGCTCAAAATCAGACTCCCCCAGAATGCTCTTACACCCTGAGATCCAACACCTCTGGCCGTGAGGCACTGAACTGCCTTTAGGCGAGTTGGCTGTTGGCTGCAGGTCGGTACGTGATGGCGGTGAGATACTGCGTGGTAGGAGTTTGGTGAGGGCTGCCGTGCACTACGTGGGGATGAAGCCGTTGGGAGATGTTCAGGCTGGCAAGCGCTCTGAGCTCTCGATCTACGCAGTCAGTCTGGCAGGGAGAGCTTGGCCTTTCTGCTCTTTGGAAGACGTTGGCCCTCTGCTGCTACCTGAGCCTAGGCCAACTGAGCGGCATCTCCAGCCAAGCAGCATCAGCAGGAGTGTGAGCTTTCGTTTAATAAGGTGCCAACCCGGAGGCTTGCACAAGACGCCGCACGCTGATAGGAACTACAAGCAACAGTTTGATGTGGCCTGCTGCGATGCAGGCCACATGCGAGCTGCAACAGCCGTAGGATGGAGCCTGGGGATGAGGAGGCTTCAGCCCAGAAGGTCCTGCTTGGCTGCCCATCTCCCAGCCCAGCTCTGTGGATAGATAACCTGCAAGGAGCCGTTGCCGGAAAACCATGGTGATGGGCCAGCAACCACAGCAAGAGATTGATTAGCCCACTCGGCTTCCAGCAGCGTGACTAAATCCCTGCAAATATCTGAAGAAACTTAACTCAAAATTGTCTACCCTTGTGTTTTCCAAGGGGCTCTGCTTGCCACCGTTGGTAACCGTCATGGAACCGGGCTGCTGAAATACTGCTGGTTATTTAAATGCTGCTGTAGGGATGCCCAACCATGATCTGCGGAAAGCTTTGGTCATGTGGCACCGATTTCTCTTCCTCGTTTCCAGCTGCTAAATTGCGCTGAAACGGCAACAGAAGTAAAACCAGCTCCTGCTCCATTCAGTACTTTCCAAAGGGGAATTTATCCAAGTGTGCAGTTGCGAGCTCAGCTGCAGGGATGGTTGTGCTGTGGTTGCAAATTGGAAAGGGGAGAGAGGGCTTGGGGAAGGCGATTGATGCTTTCAGTTAGGAAATCTTTGTATTACTAAGCGAGCGGAGAGAACAGTAAAGCTTGCGTGCTTGGTTGTCCTGTTGCAGCCCCCTGCGAGGTTTAACAGCAGATGTTGTCACAAATCAGAGTTGCACTGGGCTCACAGGGTGCACTAACAAACATGGAGCGGAGCACCGTTGGAAGTATTTTATCACAGCGTTGCAGAAAACAGCTGGAAGGGAGCTGAAAAGATCGTCTCGGCGGATGCAGCTGGTACCTTTGGGTCTCAGCGATGAAGGAAAATCGGTTGTTCCCGTGTCACAGAATAAGCTATTCTGAAATAACACCTGGTGCAAATGCTCTGTGCCATTGAAGACAGCCTAAAGTGAATAATCTGTCAGTCCCGGCCACCTCCCGTTTGTGTGTGTGTGCTGGGAAACCACGTACTTCACCAAAAGCGGCTGGCCTGAGAAGCGAGCGGACGCTTGGCCTCTTCAGCGCTCTGCAGGGTTGTGACACCAGCGCTGCATGAATTTATGGTAATGGGCGCAGTGTGCAGCTCTGTTCTCCTGCTGCAGAGCCCTGCTTTGGGTGTCTTCATACACTGTGATCATCAAATGCAAGGATTTCACACATCACCACTACAAAATAAGGGGAAGTTGAGTGTTTTACCCATCCTTCAAGGAAACACCTGATTCTTCTGGCCTCCTCCAGCATCACAAAGTGGATATTTTAAGCAGGAGCCCGGGCTGTGGCTGACACATCTCAAAGAAAAGCCAGTCGACAAGATTTCCCACAGAGAGACGAGCAAGCCAGCACTCCAGCTGACCTTACGCTTCAAGCAAGAGCCATCGCCAAAAATGCTTTAAATTCCTGCTCAACCCGAAGGTTTTCTGCCTTCCCAGCAAGGCTCGCTGGCATGGTGCTGCTCTCTTACGGCTGCAGGACCGGTGAGGATGCCGGAGTCCAGCCAGGCTGCTGAATGCGCTGGGCGTGCTGCTGATCGTAGGGGTGTACGGTGCACAAACAGCAGCCAAAAAATGAGCTTTTGCAGCCACAAAAGCACCCCAGCCGGGAGGTGTAACTGACAGTAAGTTATTACCTGCCCGGGGGAGGGTAACGGCCGCTGTGTGCTCCGTGTTGCAGCCTGCTGCTAACCAATTTTAATCGGAAGCGGTGTTTGGCTCAATGAGCGAAGGAATTTAGCAAATTCCTGCTGCCAGATGTTAACTGTGGGGACGTGGCTTTGGGAGAGGTGTGTTGTCCCCATGTCAAATGCCGAGCTGGTGGACTTCAACTTCTCCTTGCTTAGGGGAGGTGTCATTTCCACTTGCCTTCATTGGTTAATATAAATCACTACTGTAATGCCGAAAGTGCTAGCAAAAAAAAACCCCAGCTTCTAGCCACTGGTCTCCCAGCGACGATAGCACCCGCCTCGTTAGCAATAAGGATCTATTTCAAATTAGTGTCTCTAGAAAAGCAGCAGCCTGTGGAGGCTGCTTAGTCCACAGCATTTTCCTACTCCAAATTTCTGTCAGCTCCAGTGGCATTTCTATCATATATTTGCTCCAGAACGGAGCAAACTTTGGTATATTTAAGCATATTTTTATTCCTTTGCTAGGAAATGACATAAAAATGGGTACAATGATTAACAGAATACCCTTTGGAAAAGGGGAGATGGTTTGAAAAGATAAACCTAACTGGGTTAGCCTTAAGGGTAGGTGTTAGAGGGGCAGCACCAGAGATCAGCTGGAAGGTGGTGTAGGGCGACACTGGTCAAAATACAGAGAACAAATTGTTAGGAAGCTGATAAAGAGATCAAAGGTGACATCTGGAAGAGCACAAAGTGGCAGAGAACACGCATTTTTGAGTTAAAAGCAGCAAAGGAGAGATTTTTTGCACAGAACTGCAGGAAATACAGGGCTGACAGCAAGACTCTGCTGCTGAAAAAAAGTAAGTATGAACTGGAAGAGAATTATAAATTGTTCAGTGATGATTAGACGTGTCTTTGGTAAAGCGAACCAGCAATAAAGCGGAAAATTGTGGTTAAAGGACATCACCTCATCTCTTCTAAAAGTCCATATTTCTACTGGAGATGTAAAAGGGAAAAAAAATCCAGAAGTAAAAAGCAGCTCAAGCATAAAGACAAGAATTGTGTGGGGGACTGTGGGAAGGGTGACACCGCTGCGTAACAGGTAAGTCCTTCGTCGCTGAATAATGACGTCTGCTGCAGGCGAAAGGCCCCTGGAAGTTTGTGTGTGGCTCTACAAGTGGAAACTGAGAGACCTACACCAATTAAATGTTTTGATTCTGTGATGGTTACGGGATAGTTATACTCGGCACTGCTCCCCATGCAAATCCACTGGGTCAAGCTGAAAACAGCAGCGACTGTCCCCTCAAGGCCGGGCACGCCAGCAGCTGAACGGCAACTTCAAGGGTCCTGCACGAGCGATCCCATCAAACCAAAATAATCTCCCTCGGATGCACGCTCAGGGATAAACAGATCTAAAGGTAAGAAGCTTCTCAGGGAATATTTGATCTGTTTTTCAAAGTATAAGAAGCTGAAGAAGCAGCAGCAGAATGTGAAGCTTTAGGGATGAAAGAGCAAGGCGTTTCCCAGCCTGCTGGTAATTAGACATGGGATGAAGTGGGAAAAGGCTCAAATTCTCCCTGAGCCAGGCAGACTGTGGGCCAAAAGCGTATAAAAGGTTTTACAAAAACAGGCAAAAGTTGAGGTAAAAATGGAAAAGCAAAAAACTCGCCAAAAACTTGGGGTGACGGCACCAGAGGCAATGCCTAAATATAATCAGAGCTGAAGTTTGGAGCTGCAGGCCAATGTTAAAACGGTATTTGGCGACAAAAATGCTGCGCTTGCTCAGCCAGCAGGGTCGAGAACATATTGGCAGAAGCTGATTTCAACGTTATAAGGTGCACAAAGGTAATAAAATAAAAGGTAAGAATAATCCTGTGGTTTGTGCCATATGTGGCAGGTAGTTGTTAAGCGACATAGGTGCAGTGATTATTAAATAAAAAGGTGCTCACTTTAAAAAACGTGGCAAAATGAGGAAAATATGAGTTGGTGCAGGGTAAGAATGTTAACAGGGCGGCCCCTGGAATGGAGTTTCTGTGACCAGATGTATTTAAAACAGAAGCACAACAGGTTTCATGTTTCGAACAAGAACAAGAACACGTGGCATTGCTCTGGATACGGAGCGGAAAGGGTAAATCTCTTGACATGCAAATTTTACAGCTACTCTCTGGAAACAGCAGCAATATATCTAAATGTTCTGGTTTAAATTGCAAGCTGCACTGTACAGTCAAACCCCAAAGCTGCAGGCAAATTTGCAGAAAGATGTAATCAAATTGAATTATTTCAGGGGGAAAAAATCCACAAACCAGTTGGAATCCTACTAGGGCATGGCACCTGGGAGGGCAGGAAAGGTATTGAAAATGCTTAGTATTTATTAAAAGTATTTTATGATGATAGTGCTCTGCACGATCACAGTTGGACTCTGACAGCAGCCCTCCGCTGAAGTAAGAATCCCTGAATTTCCCTGTCCTGCACTGTTCCCTTTCTCCTGTGCATCCTCCCTCAAAGGTGCCGGGTCACAGGTTCCTGCCAGTGTCACCCACTGCTTGCAGCACTGAGGGAACAAGGAGGGAGACGCAGATGACACGAGCCCACCCAAAAAATGGGGTGGAGGAGAGAGGAGACGGAGCAGTGAGTTTTGATCCCAGTGGCTTTCCCTAGGCGTGGTATTTTCACAAGAGCCCACCCTGGTCAGGCAGGCAGCGTGGCTGTTAAGGAATGTGCAGGACCCGAAGCTCCACTCTGGGGTGGATTTCAAGATTAAAAAAAAAACAGGGAAGGAGACAAGAAAAGCTTTTCTCCTCCTCTCCTCGCATCTCAGTGTAGCTCTGTGTCTCAGACAACACAGATGCTGGGGTTTTGCACCAAAGGGGAGGGCAGCTGGGGTGATTTCATCTTTTCCTGCTTGGTGTCTTAAAAGCCGGCAGTAAAGGAACACATTCCCTCTTCCTCCTCTCTCCTCCACCTTCCAAGCCCTCCCCTCCTGCCAGAGAGGCACCGCAAGGGGAGAAAGGCCAAAGACCACATTTCTCTGCAGCTGCACAGTCGTCGTTTCGCGCTCACAAGGAAGACAGGAATGTTTAGCAAAGTGGAGCCATCTGGCTAAGGTACTTCCAGGGCTGTTCAGCACAGGCGACAAAGGACTGTGCAAAAGTAAAACACCATGAAGATGATCTGGAGTGGAGACGATGACACGGAGCAAGGCCAGGCTTTGGTCACAACAGCTTGGCTTTGGAAGGAAACACTGTTCCAGCAGCCACCTAAGGGGGACAAAAGGTTGGAAAAAGTTTATACAAGAAACAGGCAAGGCACAGTCACAGAAACAAGACACCTCCACGGTACTTTGAATGGTGTAAGTGTTTCTAAAAAGCGCTCGCAGAGGGACTTCCCACCCACAGGAGGGATAAAAGGTACCACAGTGACCAAATAGTGTCTTAGTGCTCGTGCCATCTTCAAATCGTAAAAGCAAATGGACAGAAAGAGTAGGATTATGTTAGTAAAAAGATAAGAAACTGCCTGGGCAAGAGACTACAGATGAAAAGTTCTGTAGGATTTGGGAGCAATACACACGGACTATGGTAATGTGGGGAGTAAAGAGCTGGGTGTGGAGGTTTGGAGACAGCTTGCAGAATACTACTTGCAGAATTACTACTGTAAGTAGAAAAGAAAATAAGAATAGGTACGGAAGGGAACTGAGTTGCACCTTAAACTCAAATGCAGGGAAAGTAGAGGGATTTGGGGTAAGGAAAAAGAAAACCACAACAAAACCCCACAGGCCTAGCCAAAAAAAATAAACTTTGGGCAAGAGCATAGCAAGAGGTACACAGAGTTTATTACATCTCAGTGTACTCTGCACAGACCTGAAATAACCAGTAGCTGAAGGGGGCCTACAAGAAAGCTGGAGATGGATTTTTTTTTACAAGGGCATGTAGTGACAGGACGAGGGGTAATGGCTTCAAACTGGATTAGATCTGAGGAAGAAATTGTTTGCTGCGAGGGTGGTGAGCCCCTGGCCCAGGTTGCCCAGAGAAGCTGTGGCTGCCCCATCCCTGGAGGGGTTCAAGGCCAGGTTGGACGGGGCTGGGAGCCACCTGGGCTGGTGGGAGGTGTCCCTGCCCAGGGCAGGGGGTGGCACTGGCTGGGCTTTAAGCTCCCTTCCAACCCAAACCATTCTGTGATTCTACAAAGGAACAGCAGAAAAGGAATCCTTCCCGCAAGTGGGAACTTGTTAGCATGTTTTGACAGAAAATTTCCAGCTTGCAGCCAGATCTCGGCAATGGAACTAGTGTAACTGAGGCAGGCAGTGAATCACACAGCTAACGCGAGCGGCGGGGGGGGTGGGGGGGGCGAAGAGCGAGAGGCTGAGGCAAAGCGAAGGCGGACACTAGAGGAATCGCCAACGGCGGGAGGAGGAGGGAGCGAGGGGCCGGGATACGCACGGTTGCGGCGAGGCCGAGGGGGCTGCGGCGGGGGCGAGGGGGCCGAGGCCGGGCTGCGGTGACTCCTCTCCCCCTCAGCGCCCTCAGGGGGCGGAGGCGGGAAACGCCTCAGAGAAACGAAGGGGGGGGGGCGGTGATCGCGCGCCCGGCCCCGCCCCGCCCCGCCCCGCCCCGCCCCGCCCCGCCCCGCCCGTTGTGTTTTGCCGCCGGGCGGGACGGGACGGCGCCGCGCATGCGCGTATGCGCGCGCTCCCTCTCCCTCCCGCCCCTCCCCAGCGCGACGTGGAGGCGGAGGCGGAGGCGGAGGTGGGGGGGGGGGGGGGGCCGGCGTTCGAAAAATGCCCGCGGCCTCCCATTGGCCGGCGGCGCCGCCGCGGCCCGCCCCCCCCTAGCGCGCGCCGCCGCCACACCCCCCCCGCCGCGGTCCCGCCCCCGCCCCTTTGCCCCGGCCCCCCCCCCGCCGCCCCCCCCCCGCCGGTTCCCCCGCCGCCGCCGCCGCCATTAGAGGGGCCGCTTTGTGTCCGCCGGGCCTGCTGGTGAGTGACCCCCGGTGCCGCGGCGGGGGGGGAGACGGGGAGCGGGGGGGCCCGGTAGGCCGCGGGGCGAGGCGCGGGGGCGGCCTGGCGGAGGGGCGCGGGAACTCCCCTCAGCGCCGCGCCCCCTCCCTGACAGGCCTCGGGAGGGGCTGTCGTGAGGAGTCGCGACGCGGGGGCTGTCGCGGTGGGCAGCGCAGCCTGCCCCCCCGCCCTCCCCTCCTTCCCCGCCTCGTACCCGGGTGCAGGCCCCGTGCAGGCCCAAGGAGGCGGCCCCGGCCCTCCGGGGGCCTGCGAGCGGTGCGGCCGGGCCTGGCGGGGTGCGGGCCCCCTCGGCCGGGCCTGGCGGGGTGCGGGCCCCCTCGGCCCCCCTCACAAAGGAGGTGGCGGGCGTCAGAGCCGCCTCTCCCGTCCCGCTGACACCTGGGGAACACCGGCGGGGCCGCCGCGGGCGGCGGGGGCAAGGCCGGCGGCGGAAGGGGCTGATAGGGGTGCGACACAATAAATAATCGCTATTTATAAACTTCGGAAGTGCTTTAGCTCCCGCGGTGGCCTTCCCGCCTTTTGGTTGCGGGTTTGTTTGTTGTTGCTTTTTTCCTCCACAAACTCACTTCATCGGAGGCCGGGGAAGTGTCGCCACTCGAGGAAAACCTCTGTCCCAGACTTCAGTGTGGCTCCACTGTGCCAAAAAGAAGCCCCGAGTCCCCCTCGGCGCTGCCAGCGATGGATGCAGGCCTAAGTGTGAGACTATGAGGCACGTCTGAGTTCCTCCCCGAGACCCTGTGGTGGTCACAGCCTGGTTAAAGAATGTTAATTACCCTCCTCCGCTTACTGCACATGGTTTTCCACAGAGAAGGCTATTAAATTCCAGTCTGGCATGGGACTATTCCAGAGGGGCTGCCATTCCTAGTTTCATTATCCTTATTGCCTAGACTGCTGTTTTGGGCTAAAAGCTTTCAAAAACTTCAGGAGAGAAAGAGCAGCGTACCAAAATCTCAGCAGCTCTTGCCAGGCCAGAGGGGCTCCACCAGCTTACCCAAGGATAGCTCCAGAGCGGCGACACTGTTTGGAATAAAGCCTTCCCGCCTGTATTCTAACTATTTTCGCATTCACTGGTGTCTGCAAAGCACAGGGGACCGCTCAGCCTGTGCTGCAGGACAAGAAAAGTTAGATAATGTGGGGTTGTGGGTGTGTTCGCTCCTTTTAAAGTGTAGCAGAGACGGACAGTTTGCTCCTATCTCTGGTATTTCACAGGTTACTCTTTTCAGGAGTCATACTTGGCAGCTGAGTTTTTTTCGGGGTTAACGAGCGTGTCACTTCTCAGTTCTTATCAGGCCTTTTGAGTAATAGTTGCACTCTGATTTCCTAGCGTGCGAATTTTGTTTGTTTGTTTGTTTGTTTGTTTTTACCATAAATAGTATTTTTAGCATCTTCAAGAAATAGTTGGCCAACAGTCTTTGGCAAGCAGCTCTGTTATTGAGGCGGGAAAGGTTCAGAAGTACTCATGTTTATAAACAGTGTCGTACTATTGAGCTTGTCCATGTGAGAACAGCATGTGTGGGGGGAATGAGAGGAGAGGAAGGCACCACTGGTGAGGATCTCTTCCGTTCAATTAAAGAACAGAGGTGTTTTGATGGACTGCGCAGGAGAGCACTTACCTTCCTCAGGAGGAACTTAGAGATCGGTGGGTAGAGTGGGAAACGTGTGGAAATGAGGAATGGTAGGGGGAAAAAAAAACCCCACGTAATTTCTGTTCAGGGGGAAGAACTTGGTGTACATGCCTTGAAAACATCTACTGGCTTTTGCAGCCTTTCTCTGCTTTACCTGCATGTAAATAATTAGCTCTTCAATGCACCGTGCACTTTTCTCAGGTAGCAGCTGCTTGAATTATTTTTGTCTTCGGAATATCTTTTTTTTTTTTTTTTTTTTTGGTGTTTTCCCTTTCGACAGAAACTGATGTGCAAATCTTTTGTCAGTGTTCTGTTACAAGTGACCCAGGGTGTTGTGAGGATTTTAACTTCCATGAGGGAGAATAAAAGAAGTTTTATGTTGATGGACTCTAATACGAGGTGTGAGTAGATTTTGTATAGCCTGCAAGGAAATCATACCTTTTATTATGTATAGCTTTGTCCTATAGAATAGTAGGTGATGGCTGAATAAGTAATAGTTTGGGAGGAGGGTTTACATAGTGGTTTTAAATTCATTCCATCTAAGCAAGGAGGATGTTGCCTGTAAGAGTTTTGTGCCCTGGTCTGTAATGTTAGCAGCCTAAATTTTCATTCAGGTGTCAGTGGTTTGTCAAAATTCATAATGTTGGATCCTGGAACAAAGATATTTCATCCAAGGCTATGAAACTTTCAGCAGTGGATTTTCACGTTGGAGTAGTTTTAAGTTTGTGACCTAAACCTGTTCTAAACTTAAAGCTGAACTCTCTGCTTTCTAATATGGGCTATTGAATTCCATAGCCGCTTGTGACAGCGGCAGCACATGGAGAATCTGTATCATGGACCAGACGAGCCAAAGCTTGTTCAAAAATTGTTGTCCCACAGGGGTTTTCACTGTCACAATCCTGAGCATCCATGCTGAGAGGGATTATTTTTAGGCAGCTATGCAAGCAGAAATTCTGCTTCCTATTAATCCCTCAGCTGAAGTTTTTGCATGTTTCTAGGTGTAATAGTGGCGTAATTTAAGTTGCACGCCACCTGGCTTTGTCTGTGTCTGGGGATATGAAGAAAAACTCCTGGGGATAGGAAAAGAAGATAATCCAGGCCACGGAAATGATCTGTTGTTACTGTCTTCTGTATAGGTCAAAGACTGATCGAGAAAGAATCTGAAACCTGTAGTGGTTTTTACATTGACCTGTCATTCTTGGTGGTGAAGAATCATGGCGGTGAGGCATGGGTCGTTACGTGTATTTTAATAAACATCTGTTGAGCTTGAGCTGACTTTGAGTTTCAGTATTATACCCTAACAGAGATGAGGCGCTGAGCTAGGTCCCGGGTTGCGAGGCAGAGCATCAACCTCACTGTAGTAATGTGCCGTTTTGTTTTGTTTTGTTCTTTTTTCCAGTGAAAGCAGCGTCTGTGCGTGCACGGGGCAGTATTTAATCTTTGCTTTACTCTGTGAAAGCAGAGCAGCAGGATAGGCAAGGTGTAAGTCAGGCTGTATTCGTGGTGTTTGGAGTCGCAGGTCCAAATTCAGTGCTATCCTGAAATGAAAATGTATCTTTAGACTTAGAAATTTGGATCTCCGTGTGTAGGAATGCATGTGTTTGGAAACTAGAAGCGTGAAAGGTTTTCACTGTGCTCCCGTGAACCCTAATGTACTTGGGGTTTGGTGTTCCCCCCCTTAACACTGTGTGGGGAAGGAGTGGATGGAAATAGAAACTGTAACGCTAGTCAAGCCAAAGTATTTCTTGCCTGGCAAGTGGTGAGCTATTGGATCTTTGTATTGGACCACGATTCTTCTTTAATTGAAACAAGATGGTTTGTAATGCTTGCAGCAGCGTGGGGCTCAGATAGCCTGTAACGGATCTCTGGGAGACTCAACGGGGAGAGAGCTGCAAATACAGCCCTTGTAGCTTAATCAGGAGACAGGCGATTGAAAAGTCCGCTGAACTAGGACACCTCCCAGGAAATCGATGCTGCGCGGTGGCCGTAAGGATCGGGACAAAGTTAGCCCAAAACTTGTTGAATGGCAGCAAAAGCAATGGGAATGCGAGTTGTGGAGTAATGCTCAGCCAGATGGGAAACGGGAGTGAATTTCCAAGCAGGCTGCCAAATAAGGATTAGAAGTGGGGACTAACTTGTATTCTGTATTCGGTAAGATATTTTATTCGTCTACACGTTTTTAGGCGGTTTTAAATGACTTAATACTACTGGTCTGACTTAAGACAGCAGGCATCTTGGTGAACTGCAAGAACAAAAGAGAGATCAGTAAGAGCTGGAACTTCTTTGAAGCAGGCTGCAGAAGGCAATCCGCTGAGAACTTCTAGCTGATACATTTTACAAAACACAAATTTGTATCAAAGTTGTTGCTGGATGTTTATGTTCTGTGACAATGTAAATATTGAGGGTTTTGGTAAGACACCTTCTACCTGAGCTGGATTTTTAGGGGAGAGGTTTGAGGATTTCAGAGGGCCAGAAGTCTTGGAAAAGTTGGCCAGCTTGCAATTTAGAAGGTAATATTTTGGCATGTTTTATTTGGATTTGCAAAAATATTAACATTTCCTGTGCTTTTTTTCTGCGGCTTCTGAGACATTTAAATGCTTTTCCGCTCAGGACAGCACTATATAGTAATAGTTAATTGCACAATAATCTATAGCCTGTTTTTAAAATACAATTACTTTACTTTTTAAGCCTTTCTGATAATGAACAGTCATTCTTGCTTCCGTTGCTTGTAAGGTTGGCAGTTTTATATCCCTTGACACCCTGACCTAAGTCTGCAAGAACATAAAAACTTTTTTCTAGCCCTTTTTGACCCGATTTCTAGACCCATGTCATGTACAGTATTCCAAGTCGTGTCTAAGAGCACATCAATCACCGGAGTACGTGTCATGTAACAGTAAGTGGACACCCTTAAGGGCACAGGATTGGATATGCTTTCTCATTTTTCCGTTGCATATTTGTTTTCAGTCTGCTCAGCCCGTACACCCTACCCCGAGTCCTTGTGTCTTGGTATTTCTACCAGCGTGACAGTTGGCTTGCCATGATCAAGACCTGACTTTATCCTGAAATATTTTCTCTTGAATGAGATGGAAGTCTGAGATAAGCTGGCAAATCAGTAGAAATTCAAGGACTCATCCAAACTGTGCTTCAAATTAATTTATTTTTTTTCATGCACATTCTTGTGTCTCTTACATTGGTGGGGGACTCCACTCTTCTGAAATATTATCCAGAATGTGTGTGTCTCACCTGAAGCCTCCCTTCGTGGCTTTTTTCCTAATGATGCGTTGATAACTTAGGAGGAGATTGGTATATTTTTTTCATAATAGTTCATGGACCTGTACCTTTGACTGGGCCTTCCATTAGTGGCTGCTCCCTGAGCTGGGAGACTGGATACTGTCGACCATTCCTGCTCATCTAGAAATCCAGAAAGCTGGGGGGTTTTGTTGCTTATCAGCTCCTCGCTGGATTACCAGCTTTGAAATGACTAGTTCGTGATAGTTGGGGAACCTGCGAACCTGCACTTCAAATGACACATAGGAAAATGAGTGTGAGGAGTTCCTATCTGTACTTTCAAGCAGCTTTTTGTAAAGGTTGGTATCCTGATGTTTGTTTCATTGCTGGTGTGATTTTTTTTTTTTTTTTTTCTGACAATCCATTAGATCTATGTGTACGCGAGAGTTACTGAACAACCACCTTGAGAACCTGCACCCTCAATTGATGGCCTCTTCCGTCTTTCTAAGCACAATATTTGTTTGTTTGACATTTGTGTAAATGCAAAATACAGTTATTACTTTCCAGTTGCTTATTATTAAAAGCGATGCTTGCAATGGTGGTACGCATTTAAAGATGTCTTCGTATCTCATACATAGGGTGTCCAGGTAGCAGTTGGCTTGGGTGACTTGATTTTTCATTTAAGTAAATCTTCTGTTTTATTTGGAGGGGGATGAGAGTTTTTCTGCATTGCTGTAGCAAAACCTTCTAGTCTTTTGCTTTATCTTTTTAAGAAACTAAATTCAGTCTTGTTTGTAGTTGACGTTTCACACCCAGTCCAGGAAACTACTTTTGATCCTTCTTCGGAAAGAAATTGGCCGAGCAAAAGTAGTCCTTGAGCTGTGATGCTTTCGCAAGGTGATGCTTGTGACTTTGCCCCTTGAATATGGGTGCTTTGAAGTCAGTAGGTGATTATCCTCCTGCTTCTTTGATTCCCGTGGCGTTTTGAGCAGGAGTTGGGTTGGGAATGGGAGGGAATCAGCAAGCTCCTGTTTGGGGCACTCTGAATTTCTGCTGGATGATGACTTATTTGCGTGTATTGTTGGCACTGAAGTTATGAATTGTGCTGTGTTAAGTTTCACTCTTGAGAGCAAAGACTCAAGTAGTTTATACTGTGATCTTAACAAAAGGGTTTTTTAGAACTTGGGGAATTTTAAGTCAAAGTTGGGAGTACTGTGTTTTCATGTGTGTGACATGCAGGTCACACAGTTTAAAAATAAATAAAACCCAGGACCAGGTCAGCCAGAGTGCATGCTTGTATGTATGTTTTAGTAATCCCAGGGAAAATGTCTTTTGTAGCCCCCAGCTGATTTCCCTGAGGATGGATCTGTTATTGGTTATTTTAGGACTCATTTCAAAATGCTGGCATTTTTTGAAGGGCTTCAGGCTATGCTTCTTAGAAAAAAAAAAAAAAAAAAAAAAAAAATGCTTGATGCTGAGCCGAGGCCAGGTGAAAATTTTTAATTTTTCCTCTCACTTTCCACGCTTAAGGGAGGACGATCCCATAAAACAGAAGAAAAAAAAAAAAAAGAAGTGCTGGGCTGTAGTTTCTATGTTGTAATTGGCCATTGGTATTTTTTTCCCATGCTGAAATTTCATAAGAAATCTTCACTCATCTCATTTATTTTAGTTTTGGCTTGTAGTGTGGTTTGATTTTTCTGTTTTGTCTCAGAAGAGGATATCTGTCTCTGTTGCACTTGTTTGCTTCTACTGGTGCAGAGGCAGGGCTAGTTCGCTGCCATTTTTCAGCATGACTGTTCGGTGTCAAAGGAGAAGTTGTAGATGTTGCAGAAGCGGATTGACTGTCTTTAGCTGTCAGAAGCGCTGTGTTTTGAAGATGGCCAGCTAGATGTCTGTCTTCTAGAGCATCTCCCGTGGAAATGCTGCCTAGCCATGTCTCTAGTCCTCCTGCCATCAGACTGAAAGGAAAGTCTCTTGGTCAGTTGTGCCGTAGGTGTGTGCAGCTGGTGTGACACTGCACCCACCTGCACCAGCAGTGCATTCAGCTTATTAATTTTTCAGTTTATTATTTGGGGAGGAGGTGTTGTAGGTACAATGATGTAGCCTCTTGCGTCACCAGTCCTTGGGAACCATTGTATCTTAACGCGCATTCCCCTTGACTCTTCCTTCACTGCCACTGGTTTCGGAATGGAAACTACCTACACAGCTTGGAGATTTAACAAAAATGCTCCATGCAGATGAGCTGGGGTTTGGTTTGCCTGGGAAAATAACTGAGGTAGAGAAAGTCCCTCCAATCGATGAGGAGTCCCCACTGCTGAGTAATAAGAGGACTATATTTTTTGGCAAAAATACGGAGTAATGGAGGTGGTATTGATGTGGTACGGAGCATCCATCCCTGCAATGGAGAATGCAGTGCAAAATGCTGAAACTGGTGAAAGTCATTTTGAAAACCATGCCAGGAGTCATGTTAGGTCTCCGTTCAAGAGGAGGACACTCAGGCTGGGGGAATACCTCTTAGAAGTGAAAATCTGTGGTAAGTGTCTGCCTTCTTGTCCGAGCGAAAGAAAACAGACAGAACAGGTAGAAATGGGGAGCGTTTGGCTGTTTATCTGTAAGGAAGGGAAGAGGGCAGTCTGGAGCTTGATCCTTTGGATGGAACCAGGGAGACCGGGTCCAGCCCTGGTGCGCTAGAGGTGAGGCTTTTCTTTTGAGGTTTTGAAAGGGGGTGCTGAGAAGAGGAAGTGAATGAGCAAGTGAACCCTGTATTTTGCGATGGAAATAGCAGAGCACCTCTCCTTAGGAGAGGCTGACGCAGGCGGGTGGGCAGCAGGTAAGAAAGGTTAAACTATGCTTAACCCATTCAGCATCCATGATGCTGCATGTGTTTGGAGGAGAGTTTTGTAAAGCTTTAATTTTTTTGTAGAAGGTATGGAGACTGCTGTGCTGATGGTTATTTTCTTGTTCAAGGACTCCTTCTTTTCGCTAAATTGCATGGGGTTTAGTTTGGGAGGGGCACGGTTCGGGTCCCCAGTGTGTGTATTTTCTGCCTAACAGATTTAATTCCTTAGGCTGATAGAAGCTGGATCAATGTGTCAGCTCCTGCTTTTACCCAAAGTCAATGACTTACTGGTTACCTCAATGCCTTACTTTAGGCACAGTGCAATTTCTGCTTTTTGTTAATGCTTTCTGTTAATTTAAAGAGCCTTTTTGTTCTTTCAGATATGTTTTAATGGAGCAGGCTGCAGTTCTGGCTTATACCTTTACCATTTCCGCTACATCCATAGCGCTCAAGTTTGCATACATGTTTTAGCGTCTTTGTTGAATGCAAGTGTTGATTGTCAGTTATGTTAGTCATAAGCTGTAAGTCATTTGTCTTTCTTTTCTTTTTAGTCTTTAGTTTGTTAGATACATGGACATAGATGTTTTTGTTTTGTTAATTTTCACACCACATCTCTTCTGTACTTTAGGTTGACTCCTCACTGCACTGTGAAAACCATTAGGAAAAAGTCCTTGGGGTTAAAACCTGGGGCTCCACAGTGTTACCTGCACTTGGGGCTAGAAATTAATTTAAATGGCGACTGATCTGTCTGAAGCTGAACCCGTGCATCATAAGGCGCTTCCACTCTTAACGGGAGCTCAGCTGATCCACACGGACAAGTTAAGTGAGGTAGGGGCTGGCCCATTCTCCAAGCTTGCCCTTGGATCAGTCCTTGACTTCCAGTCCTGCTGAAGGTTACTTGGTACTCTTTCTCCCCTGCTTGTAGGAAACTCAATTGGGAGTCTAATAAACCCCATACGTGCTCTCCTTCCCCTTCCCTGCTTTGCCTGAGATGACGTATTTGTCAAAATCCTCAAATGGTCATCTCATTTAATTTGGAATTGAAAAGAAATTATTTCTTCTATAATTGTAAAACGTGAAACTATCCTCTCCAAGTATGCTTTAAAGAAGCAGGTTTGAGGGTTACTGTCTTCTAAAATTCTGAAAAATCCAAATGTAACCGGAATATTTCTACATATGCTGCTTTGATTTACTTTAATCCCGTTTCAAAAACTTTCCGATTCTTTCCAGTATCGGTACTGATTTTTGTATACTTTTTCTAGAAAGTTGAAGACGACACGATGCCGATCCGTCGCTCAGTGAATAACTCTTCCCGGGAAACTCCTCCCAAAAGCAAACCTGCTGAAGGTGAAGAGGTCAAAGCAGGTACGGTAATAGTCCTATAGTGAGTTGCTAATGTATATCCAAACATAGGGATGTGTTCCAAAACTCCTGAAAAAAACCTTACTGCTGTGATTAAAATGTTACGAATGCTTAGCTTCTTTTCACAGCCGTTTCCTGAGTTATTGGGAAGTTGTATTTTGCAGCCACTGTCTTCAGTCTGAGCCCAATTGTTTTGTCCTTCATATTCTGTGGCAAAGCCCTGACACTCCAGACATGAAAATACAGCTAAATATAGTCCCTTTTAAATTTGTGCATCCTTTAGAGTAAAGGTAGAAACTGTGAAGTTTCAGTAGTGTCAGGAAGATGGGTTAAGATCAAAAGGTAGAGTTGATGAGTGGAAAAACAAAGTATTTAATTTTTTTTCTTTCTTTTCCTGAACAAAAGGATTTTACCACAACGTGTCATAAAATCTAGTCTGATATTAATGTCTGGTCTTAGCAGCTTTACCGCAGTTTCTCAGAATGTGTCATTTCAGTATTGTATTCTGTTAGTTTCACTAACAGAAGTTAGAGACCTTAGACTTTGTCCTCTTTGGTGTCACAAATAAATAAAGTACGTATGAAACTAACTATTAATACACTGCATATTTTAAATGCATGATGCCTTTGTGGGAAAACGTAGGAAAACACAGGAGAATGTGGCAGGAGTGCTTAAGCTTGTTCTCAAAGATAGAGAAACTGTCTAATGCGTGGAGCAGTCACAGTAGACAGCTCTTTATCCAAAAAGTGGGTAATGGCACTTTATACGCATCTTATCTAGCAGGCAGCGCAGTCTCTAAGGCCCGTTCTCAGCTAAATGTACTGGAGTTAATTTGCTTGGTGAGTTAAATTCTGACTGGATTTGATCCTGCTAATAGACAAGTGTTTCTGCAAATGCACGTGTGATCTAAAGCTTTGCCAAGTCTGGAAAAATGTCATTGAAGCTTAAAATCCCTCAGGTGCAGAAACAGAGGTGTTTGACGACGAGTTGGTCGTAAACAAAGCTGCTTGTATGTATCTGTCCAAATTTCATGTAGAGATGTATGGTTTTGTACCTTTCTGAGTGAAAAACGCATAAACCACAACATAGGGGAAAATCTTGGTGTTTCATGGTACTGATTTCCCCGCCCCAGTGTCTCTGATGAGGGATGAGTGTAACAGTAACTGCTGTGGTTAAGAGGAAAAGACTGGGGGAATTAGTTCATTGTAAAAATGCTACATGGTGTTGCTCAAAGTTCTTCTGGCATTTGGTGGCTGATTACACCTTTTCGAAGCTCTTTCACTAATTTCGTTCATTTCTTAAGTTATGTTTAAATTAGAGAAAAGAAATTGTCTGGTGGGAAATGATTTTGAGTGGGTGTTCTTAAGCTTTTTTTTTTTTCCACCCTCTGAATAGAGGCTAGTTTTAGGCTGTAACTTGATGCGTTTTCGTATCTTCTAGATGCGGAAGTAACTTCTGAGGAGTCTGCCTCTGTTGGAGAAGAACAAGAGAGTGAAACCCTGCCTGCTGCATCCAATGAAGCAGAACAGCCAAAGGAACCTGAGAATGAAGGGAAGGGGGAAACAAAGTCCTCAGAAGAAACCAAAAAGGAGTAAGGCTTGCTTAGTGCTGAATTCAGGAATTTGGGTAGGATTCAGAAGAAAGTCAGGTTCTACAGATAGAAAAGAGATGGGGAAAATAGGATGGATCCCTTTAAAAGGTGCTCATATGTCTTGGGAAGGAGCTACCAATCAAGTGTAGCTGCTGTTCTAGAAAGCGTGTGAGGCTGAATATCAAGATAGGGTCTCTTTTGTCTAATAGAAAATGTTCTTTAAATTATTTTCAGTGTCAGATGTTCTGTGCCTTTTTTTTTTAATTGTCGTTCTGCTTGTTGCCGTGTTTTACAGTGTCATTTGTCTTACCATTGCTTTGTATTTTTCCTAAGTGAGAAGGATCAGTCTAAGGAAAAGGAGAAGAAGGTGAAAAAGACCATTCCTGCGTGGGCTACTCTTTCTGCTAGCCAGCTAGCTAGGGCACAGAAGCAGACTCAGATGGCTGCCACCTCACGTCCCAAAATGGATGCTATTTTAACTGAGGCTATCAGGGTAAGCAGGAGACAAATGTTTCTTTTGTTCATCTGTCACAAAGCAGAATAATTTGTGCTCCTAAAATCCACAATTTCAGCTTGCTGATGGTACAGATGACAGTGCTGTCTGTTAGCAGGAAAGTTACTGCATAAGACGTGTATGCTTCTGCCTGAAAGTCCATGGAGCTGATATGTGAGTCCATGACGATGAGGCAGCCCTGTAGCTTTATTTCTTTGTTTAGAATTTGTTCCCCTCCCTAATTGCGTTATTAGAAACAGCTATGATGACATAATGTGGTTGATTGCTGTCATCGTTTAATTTGGCGAGCCTTCTAGCCATGTTTAACTTGATTTACCTTGATTAATCCATCTATTTGTTACGTGCTTTTTTCAGCGTTAACTTATTCTAATTCAGGACAGATGGAGATACTGTAAACTAGCATTCCAAAGCGGTGTCGGTCTTGGTTTGCTCTATCCCCCCTGGTTGTGCTGTAGTAGTTGCAGTGCAAAACTGCTGCTCTCCCCTCGAGGCTTGGTTCACGCACGTTGCCTTCACAGGAAGCCTGGACTCCACCAGCCTTAATTGCAAGATGGCCTTTCCAGCTGCTTTATCGTCAAAATATGAACTTCAACTTAGGTTTTTTACTAGTTTACTAACGTCAATCCTCTGTCTTCTTAAAAAAAAATAATAATTGGCAACTTGTTCTGACTTAATGATTACTCTATCTGACATTAGTAAAATTACTTACTGGTTGTATAGTGTTGGTTTGCCAAAAAGTGACTGTATTTTGTAGTAGCATGCAGTGTTTAAGGCGTTACAGGTAAGTAGTTCAGAATAGGGGAGTAGTTGATACGCACCTGCTGTGCTGCTTTTGTGTTGTCTGCTCCTCAGCTACCCTGAAGGGGAAAATTAACTATTTTGTTAGTCATATTTTATACTCTTGAGTCATTGTGGGGAAAAGGCCAGCCCTGGCATCCTGTGCCGATGTGCTGGTCTGTATGCATCAGTTCAGTCTCTGTTCTTCCAGTCCCACAGCAAGATAATTTCAGTGCAGGTGGTTTCTACTAATTTTTTGCTTCTCTTTCAGGCGTGCTTTCAAAAGAGTGGTGCATCAGTCGTTGCAATACGTAAATACATCATCCACAAATACCCTTCCCTGGAGCTTGAGCGGAGAGGCTATCTTCTAAAGCAAGCGTTGAAAAGGGAGCTGGAGAGGGGACTCATTAGACAGGTAAGAGTTGCTTTGTGGAGCAGCAGTGGAGCTGGTAGGGCTGAGCTACACAGGAGTTTCTTAAACTCCGTTAGCGGGTCTCTGGGGTAATCACGTTCTCCCTTGGGGAGCTTAATCAACCTCTGTCTCCACTTTGTTAGACACTAACAGAATTTCAGCGTTGTTCTGTCAATTACATACTTTGCACGGTTGTCTTTTGTTTACGGCAGTTTATGACCGTTTCTTGTTGTTGTGTCATATGGCATTGCAGCAGCATGTGTCTTCAAACCGAGTCCAGCAACGTCACTTCTGCAGCAGCATGTTTCCTTTAGCACTGTAATTTATGCCTGCGGTATCTGTTAGGGTCTCCTGGTCAGGACAGCAGAGTGTGTTACTAACGTCTCACTGTAGTTTCTGATCTTACTGAAGTTTCAGTGCGTTCAAATCGGGCCTCTGCCACAACAGCCCATTGCCAGGGTGGTGACGGTGCATTCAAAATCTGCCTAATGGCGTCAGCTAGTCTCTTTCAGGTTGTTATCACTCGGAGTTACTTTGTTAAAGACTGAAATGGGCTTTCTTTTGAACTAGGTGAAGGGAAAGGGAGCTTCTGGGAGCTTTGTGGTGGTGTCTAGTGCAGGAAAAACTGTTCCAAAAGCCAGAGACAGAAAGGTAAGATGGACCATTTTAAACAATACTCCGAAAAATCTTGCACTGAAACACATGTATCTTGCAAAATGCAGCCTAACCTAAACCCAAACAGTATTCTCCTCCTCTCAACCCAAAGAGTTTTCTCCTCCTTGCTGTACTTTCCCTCGCTAAATGCAGTAATTGAAATGCTCGTTCCACTAAAATCAGAATCAGACAGCTCGTTTGAGAAATTAAAACCAAGTAGAATAATGAAAATCTTTAAATGTTTACATTAAACCCCTAGGGTTTGGTTCAGAGGAAGAAAACTGAATAACCGTGAAATTCCTTTTCTGTCTTTACCTGGTAGAGAGAGAGATGCCTCTCGAGTATTGCAAGAAAGCTTTATGCTACTGCTTTTACTGTTATATCTATTGCATGGATAAATGGAAGACTTCAGTCTTCAGGACTGTCAGATGAACATTTTTCCATCAGCTGGGAGGGCAGAGCGAGGAAGAAGAAAATGTCCTAAGGCTTCTGGAAGCAAGCTGCTAATGTTGGGTGTATATTGTTCCGAGGTAGTAAAATGGGATGTGTTGTTTTTTGTTTTTTGTTTTTTTTTTTAGCCTAGTCCTCACAATTAGTCATGGTTCCAGCACCGCTGTTCTCCACTCCCTGCTGCCCTGGGTGTATGAAACACATTTCTAACACCGCAGTTACAAAATGCTTAGCTGGAATTGCCGATCCGCTTGCAGCTTAGACGGGTGAACCCAGGGAGTATTGTAAGGCCTTGGTGCTTATCTCTTGGCTGCTGGGGAGACCAAAAGTCCTAGAACTGAAGGAAAGAGCGACACACTTGGTACTAGGGCACTGAAAGAAACTAATTGCAGGGTAACTTCTTTTTAAATAGAGCTCACTGGCTCCACAAGAAGTTTGAGCAAGGCACCTGATAACTGCTAACACATCGCTTTTCTTGTCTGCAGCATATCAGTGTCTTTGTTCCTAGTTACTTTCTCTGTGTTGCTGCAAAACGAATAGCTTGCTTTTGTTTTCAGTGAATTCAGCTAGCAGCAGAGCAGCTGTCTGGGTGAGCAGCACCCTCACCCATTTGACCGTTAGCAAAGCTGCTGTTCAGCATCAAAATCGTTAAACTTCAGCACATTTCCCCACTCTTTTCTGTGTAAAGGACAGGACATTTTTTTCCTAATCATCTCTTCCTCGCAGTAACAAAGGGACGGAGGAAAATTCAGAAGGGAGTGTTGGCTTCAATCAAGGTTTCATTCTGTCATCTGAAAAAAAGAAAATGCACTCCTGTTTGCCTGTTCAGTTTTGGGAAGATCTGACCTGTGTAAACAGGTCTTGCCATTGGTTTTTGTGTTACATGTCAGCGTGAATCGCTTTCACCTGTCTCATTGAAGGGTAGCAGAGGAAAATGTCTATAGAAGACGAAGGAAACCATTAAAAATACAGATATTGTTAAATACTCAGCAGTTTATGTTTGTAAAACTTTCCTAAGACTCCTATGAAAATTCCAACCAAATTTGCTTGATTTTGCTTAAACTGCTAAACTATTAAAATTGTTAATTTAAAGAGCTGCCTTACAGAATTGATTTTCCAGATCTGTGGCCAGTGTCAGGAGCACTTCTCCCCACCTCTGCATTGTTGGATCAGAAAACCCAGAGTTTTAGGCCCCACTGATGCGTAAAAGTATGTGTGTTTCAGAAAAGCACTTCCGCTCCAACTGCAGAGCAACAAGTCAAGCTGGAAGATATCCTGCCGCTGGCTTTCACCCGCCTTTGTGAGCCGAAGGAAGCTTCTTACAGCCTGATCAAGAAATATGTGTCTCAGTATTACCCCAAACTCAAAGTAGATATAAGGTAGGTGCAGGAGTACGCTTTTGCAAGCAGAGCTGCAGAGGAGCAGTGAAACACGGCCGCCTTCTGGCTTTGCCTCCCTTCACGGTGATTTCGGTTCAGTATTTCGGCAGACAGCAGACAGGTGGTGCTCTGCATTGCGGAGCCTGCAGGAAAGGTTGAGGAGAAGCTCTGCCTTTCTCTGCATCCCTCCACACCCAATCTTTGTTTCTGACGCCGACATCAGCATAGCTCTGTGCAGCTCCACTCTTAACCAAAAACTAGAGCCCTTCAGCTGGCGTGAATGTGAAAGGTCTCTCCTTGGGATATTGTCCCCCTTGGTTCTGCATGCTTTAACTGGCACACGCTTACAGGAATCTTTAAGTTTGACCATTCGGAGCGGGTCAGGGCTTGGGGAGGAAGCAAATCAAGGAAAACCCTGTGCGTCACCTCTTACAGGGGCTTGTACTCGGTCCCTTGTTTGTCTACGAGCTGACTGACTCATTGCCCACCGAGTCCAAATGTGCTTTTCGAAATGAGTAAATCCTTCCAAGCGAAGCTCGTCTGTTTCTGGATACGCAGTGACACTGAGAAAGCGTTGCAGTTGAATTTCCGCTAACGTACATTGTTCTTCTCATGTAATCCGCGCTTGCTGACAGATCTCCATTTAAAATGTCTGTATGTAGGCAGATACCACTTGTAAGTACTGCTCTGCTCACACTCCGTATAAAGTGTTGTTTCTCTGTTTGTTTTTTAAGCTGTCAGTGTGTGTCAGTAAAGCTTTATCCTCCTGTGTTTCAGACCCCAGCTCTTGAAGAATGCCCTGCAGAGAGCTGTAGAGAAGGGCCAGTTAGAGCAGATCACAGGGAAGGGAGCGTCTGGGACATTCCAGGTCAGAACCAGAGTTCATCTTGTTTTGTTGACTGTACTGACCACAAGCCTTGGATATAAGTTAACGCGCCCTCTCCCCCCCACTACCCCCCAAGTTTTATTGGGTACACTTTTCTTTAGCAGCTTGTCACATTCAGGAGTTGTCAAACTCTGAAGCAGTAGGACTCTTATTCTCCTCTTGGTCTACATTTCTGGAGCAGACCCCCCTGCCTTCCTTGCTTAGCGTGTTCCACATGCTGCTTCAGCTCTGACTCACTAGCACAGTAGGGGAGATGGTGGGGTAAGCGTTCCTTTCCATCACTAATTCCGAGTGCAGTAGGTACCCCAGATGCCTGCAACGTCTTTTCCTTGTGTCTGTGCCATAGAAGTCTCCTGGGTACATTTGGTCTGTGGGATGGAGGAAGATCTGATTGATTTCCTTCCCTAAGTGATAGGCCCTTAGATTCCCACATCCTTGCCGTGTATTTGGGGACTAGGACAATGTGTTACTGATAAAAAGCACTCCAGGCCAGTTGACTGAATAGGCCTCTCCTCCCAGTTAAAGCTGAGAGAGCAGCGTTCCCTGTGCAGTGTTTTAATATAAAACGTATCTGTGCTAATGCAGGAGCGCCGACCCACCTGGTGCAGAGGAGCTTGTCCTGACCTGGTTTGGGAGAATTTTGTCTTGATGCTTTTCTCTTCCTCCTTGGAAAATAGCTGAAGAAATCAGGGGAGAAGCCCCTGCTGGGTGGGACTCTGATGGAAGACGCCATCCTGTCTGCAATTGCGGCCATGAACGAACCGAAGACCTGCTCCACCACAGCGCTGAAGAAGTATATCCTGGAAAACCACCCAGGGACCAACTCCAACTTCCAGGGTAAAGTATCGATCTGCCTAACGCTTCTCTTTTACATGCTGAAAGAGAGTCCTGCAGCTGCAGATGTGGCTGTGCATCACCTTTCAGCTATTCCGTTGAGCCTGCTGGGGAAATGACAGCTGCACGGCTCTTTGTGCTGCAGAGATGCTCAGTGTTTTTAATTCCCATTAGTTCCTTTCAAGCCTGACAAAGGCTAGTTTCTGAGACATAATGCATGTTTCTCTTGTCTGTAGCATGTTCACAGGAAGGAGGAATAGCATTCAAGTAATTTATTGTTTTTAAATCACCAAGTTGATTTGATCTGTCTCTATTTCGAAAGCCTACAGCTTGGCATAAACACAGTTCCTAGTTGCTTTTTATTTAGACAAGTTGCATAGTCTAACTCTAAAAAAAAAAATAAAAATCACTCTTGCTGATTTGTTTGAGGTCCTTCTTTGGCTCTTATTTTAAAAGGTCAAGCAAGTGAGTAGAGAAACTAATCCTGTTATATTTGGAAAGAGATTTGGCATGTCTTTGTTCCCAGGAATTACATTAATGTCTGTTTTGACTTTTGCATTAGCAAGAGCAATACTAACAGATTTTCTAATGGCTTATTTGCATTATTTGGTCTGAGCCCCTGTGCAGTTGTTTAACTGAGGCTGGAGGTCATTTGAAGCAGGATGAGCTCGCAGCCGTCTCTGCTAGAGTCAGGCCTAAAAGTAGATCAATTTGTTACTGTGGTTTAATGGTGCTGGTGCCATTTCTCAGGACGTGGGGCCGGAGAGGAGACTGCTGATCCCACACGCTTCACCTGGAGCAGAAGCACGGCATCAGCACTGCTGTGTGATTCGGGGCTTATTGACAGATAGAAGAGCACAGGTTCCCTTGCTCACTGTGGGCTAAGGAAGTTGCCTGAGGCCTTCTGCCGATTAGAGACTGATGTCAAGTGTGACTTCTTAATCTTGGGGCAGGGAAGAGAGTTTTCAGGCTTACTAAGCCCTCGCATGATTTATTTTCAGGACCGCTGGAAATTGCCCTGGTCCTTAGAGGCCTGTGTTTAGCCAGCTTCTAGTGCTTGTCAGTCTTGCAGGTTGGATAAGGAAATTTCAGCTTGCAATCTGTTGTTTTCTTTCTCCTTCCGTTACATAAAAGGATTTTTGATGATCTCTGCTCTGTTTTAAGAGCAACTGGAGGAAGATTTGGTGAGATGTAAAAGCAGGCAGGTATGGACTGCAAAGCCTCGTACTTATAACTAGACTCGAGTGGAGTCAAATCCTTTACGTGCTGCTATTGATTTTTGGTACCCAGAGTAAAAACAGCCTTATGTTTTATGTGTTGCTCCTGTTTATAAAAGCGTGGGGTTTTTAAAGAGTTCTTGAACTATGATGATTCTAATGTTGCAACGCTAGTAATTTAATGGATACAGTCAACTCAATTAGCTGTGCAAGCTCTTCCAGTGCCAGGGTTGTGGTTTGATAAAACCCATGACAATTTATTGTCATTTAGACAATTAGTCTATCACCCGATGACCCTTCCCCAACCGGAAAGGGGAATCAAGGAAAGCAAGGCAACACGAGGGTTGAAATATAAATAGATTTAATAGGATAAGACTAAATAATTAACAATAATACTAAAGAACCAGTATTGATCCCGATAACAATATAAAATATACAAGGATTATACTCAGCCCACTCTATCATTAGGAAGCTGTGCACTCCCAGCAGGGGACAGCAAATGTGGGACGCTGCGAGTGCTACAGTTTCAGGAGGAAGGGAAAGGCTCAGGGCTCCAGGATCCGGGGCAAGGAGTTCTCTGGACCGCCGCCATCAAGGGAGAAAGAGAACTCCTCAGCAAATTTTCTAATTTACATTGAATGTGGTGTTCATGGTATGAAATAATCCTGTTGGCCAGCCTGGGTCAAACGCCCAGGCTTTGTTCCTCCTCATCTCTGCACCTGACAAGGCTCAAGAACACTGAGACCTTGAATCCCACATAGCTTAGCTGGCTATAAAGTAAATATTTTCCCCAAATTCAGACATTAGAGTCTTCCAAAAGTGGGGTTTTCCCCAGCATTAGAAGAGAAATCAGTCCTGTGTCGCTCAACCCAGGACAACCATTCAAATTAAAACATTTTGGCAGAGGTAGGCTGTAGGCTGGTGAAGGTGTGGCGCTGTCCCAAATGATTCTCTTGATGTGAAATGTCAGTTCTTGATAAAAGCCTGTTGCAGGAGTGTTGGAGCGAATACCTTTTCATTAATCGTACAGAAGAGATTCAGAAGACAGTTTAGCCAGTGTGTTTCTTCGTATTTTTCTCTTTCCATTTCTCAAGTGAACCTCTTTGGAACGTGCTTGAGGGCAGGCCTTGCTTTTTCCCTTGGTTTGGAGGGAGCTAAATATGTAAATGGTCCCTCTAATTCCAGCTGAAAATGGTTTTGAACTGACTAAAAACCTCATCCCTTGGCCAGAGACAAAGATCCCCTTTACTTGCGCAGTTTTGGTTACAATTCTTACACAGCGCACGATGGAACAGAAGACTGGAATAAAAAGTGCATTGTCATATTTCAAGACCAAATATTTTCCCTTAAAAAAAAAAAAAGAACAAAAAAACCAAACAAACCACAGAACGGGGAAAGATGCACCACGTATGAAATTAAGAACACGAGGAGGGCAAAAGAGGGTAAAGACTTGTTTTAAAAAGCACTCTGGAGAACAGGCTGAAGAAAGCTGAGGCTCGGGTTAAGTTTGGACAGAAGTAGTTACATGGCGCTGTTGAATGCATTTATAAAGAGGATTCCTTGATCGTGCCATCAATAACCTGCACTGTTCTTGACTTCTCCTTTGGAGCGTTTAAAGACATACTGGCTCAGCGTTGAGGAAATTAGTCCTGTGTCCCTCAAACCAGGACACTCGTATCTTCTTTCTGAAAATTACCTGCGAGCAGATTTCCTTTTAAATAAGACGTACTAAAACTTGTAAATGCAGTGGTCTAGCCGGGTCCTACATGCAGCAGTTGCTCTTTGCTGAGTGCAGAAAGAAGCATGCGGTGATGCCTTCACGCGTCTTGGGTCTCCGGTGCTGTTTCATTCTTCTGCAGGTGTCCTGGGCAAAGGAGACTTCCTCCTGACTCTCCAGCTCTGATTTCAGAGGGCACTGCAGAGAGCAGTAAGGTTAGACAAGTAGATAAAGATAGTAACACAACCTTTCTCTGATTTTTTTTTTATTTTTTTTTCCCCACCCTGCAGTGCATCTACTAAAGAAAACCCTGCAGAAATGTGAGAAGAATGGCTGGATGGAGCAAATTTCTGGAAAGGGCTTCAGCGGAACCTTTCAGCTTTGCTTCCCTTATTACCCTAGGTAAAGAGCTTGGCAGTAAAATGATGTTTGAGATAAGTGTTGCATAGATCAGCTGGATAGGGGGTCAACCCATGAATTTCAGCACTGCCCTTCACAGGGAAGTTTGTGGAGGGTTTAATAACTGGTGCACCACACCATTGTCACCCATCCTCGCTCTAGATAATGACATTACTTGGGTGTCTGACTGCGAGTGGACGTAAAGCTGACTTCATTAGCAAGGGAAGCTTTTAAAGGCAATAAAAATATTGGGCTCGATATTCTCAGATGCTCTGTTGTGATGCTTTTTTTTGCAGGACAGAGGCTATTTAAGTGTTTCCATGCTAAAACAAACTCGCATGAGCGGGTAGAGTGTGTTGTTCTTAACGCAAGGATGCTTATAACGAGTAGGACCCAGCTGTTTGCCTTTCTTAATGCTGATGTGGAGGAGAGGCGGGAGGAGGGAAGATGACCTAGATTAGCTACTGTGAGACTAAAACAGCCTTTCTTCCCCTGCTGTGAGCGTATATTGTGCTGGGCCGCGTAGAGCCCAGGGATGGTGACTTAGTGTCCCACGAAGAGCCAACTGGCAGCCTAGTCAATAAAGTCTCTGCTTCCCACCTTCCTTTATTGCATACCTACAAAGTCCTCAGTGGCTTCAGCCTGTGTTCGGAGTCACTGAATCTGGTCTTGTCCCTTTGTCTGCCTTCCTGTGTTTGCACAGGAGGAGCAATGAGGAAGAGGACCAGAGAAAGGATAGCTTAGGGCTGGGGCATTCCTGGGGACTTACAAGCTGTCGCACTTCTGCCATTGCAGAGATTAAATAACATTGGGTTTAGCCAGCAAACACCAAAGTCGTGCGGGTATTTCTGGATTAGGCTCAGAGCTGTAACCTGACAGGCGGGTGGGCAGCAGTGCCTGATGAGAGCCAGGGTTACCCAGGGCTTGCTGACCCCCCGGTCGTGTCCTTAGAAGTCAGTCACACTCTGACAAGAACCCTCTTGTAGCCCAGATGTGCTCTACCCAGAGAAGCAGCAGGATGAGGACTCCGAGGAATCTGATGAGGAAGAAGAGGACGAATCTGAGGAGGAGGAAGAATCGGAAGAGGAAGAGTCTGAGGAGGAAGAGCCACCACCAAAGAAGAGGTAAGGCAGCATGAGAGATAAATGGGCTCCGTTGGATGAAATAAAAGTGACTGTCACGGCTGTAGAGTGCCCAGGTTTGTCTCGTGGTGTGGTTATTTATCCACAAGGCTGTTGCTCAGGAGGTGTTGGAAGAAGTTGTTTCTAATTATGGTTGAATTCCTGGGGCACTGTCAGGATCAGGACTTCTCCGGGAGGTGTGTGCAGAAGCAGTGCCTTGCTCTGGAGATACCGATCTCCCCTGTTCCGTAATTTGAAGCTAACCTCTTTTTCCTCCAGATGAGAGGAGAGCCTGTATTAATTCTTTGTATCGCCCTTTAGTCTCCCCTGTGCCTTTTGTGCTTTACCCAAAGCGTGACGTTTCACATGGGACTTTTTGTATTTATTAAGTGTTTCCTTATGAAAACTTTTCCCTACAGCATAATTTGCAGTTCTGTAGCCAGATATGAAACCTGCCTTACTCAGAATGTGGATTTAAGCTAAGTGTTGTTCGTTAAGTAATAAAATTCCATTTAGAGAGGGGAGATAGTGCTTAGGTCTCTAATTGTTCTGACAATTGGCTTTGATTCATTGCCGTTATTTGTACATTTATATGCCTAATGAAGGAGCTGCAAACCTCGCTGGCAGGGCGCTGTGGGGATTGAGAAGTGCTTAGCGTGGCAAGATCCACCAGAGGAGTTCTTGCTCTTTGGGATTTAGCTAATGAAATGTACTGCTGCATAAAGGAACATCCGTGGTAAAGAACAAGGATGCCAAGATCTGCTTCGTTTATGCAAATTGACGACAGCAGCTCGGCTCTGGGTAGCATTTGCACCTCCACTGAGATCTTGTGCCGTCTCTCTCTCTCTGACAGGATGCAGAAGAGGCCGCCTCCAAAATCACGGAGCAGGGCCCCTCCGATGAAGCGAAGGGAGTCCAAACCCAAGCCAAGAAAAACCCCCGCGGCCCACCGGGGGAAAGCAAAGCCCCCTCCCAAGGTCAAAACCCCCGCGAAGAAAGCCAAACCAGCAGCCTCAGCCATCAAGAAACCCTCTGGTGGCAGCTCTTCCAAGAAACCAGCAGCCAGCGGGAGGAAGGAAGTGAAACCCTCGGCCAAGGGCAAATCCACCATGAGGAAATCTCTCCGGGCAAAAAAGTAAAATTTTTCCACTGTCAGGGAATCCCATGGTCAAATCCACAATCTTGTTTTATAAGTCAACGTGCATTTGTATTTTAGTTCTGATGCTTAAACACTTCTGTAATATTTTTTTTTTTTTTTTTTTTTTCCTGAATGATGGGGGGAAAAAGCTGAAAACTAAGTCAAACCAACCCGAGCGTTTGTTAGATCCCAATGCTGTGCCTCGTGTCCGCCCCTCCCCTGGAACAAGTCATCTTTAGTTTCTGCAATAATTTTAGGACTTTTCTAAGACATATATAATCTGTACATTTTACGGTGTTCCTCTTGGGTTTCGGGGGGGAGGGTTGGCTTTTAAAAAAATTCGTCAAAGAAGATCTTTATATCTTTAGACAGCAGGAACAGGATGATTGGGGGAATGTGATTCTTAATGAGAAGGTGCAACGGCAGAAGAGTCCTCCCTAGATCCCCTGCACGACGAGGTCCTTAACGCTTCTGTGAAGAAGCAGTGTACATACAGCACTTGCACTGAGTCCTGGAGGTGCTTCTTTCTGCTGGGCCGTTAGAGCGACGGGCTGAGGAGGCGGCGCGTTCGGCTCCTTCAGAACCAGCGAGGTTTGTTTGACGGTGAGTCAGATCTTCAGTAGACGGAGGCTGCAGCATCTACTGATGGTCTGATGCCAGAGGGGCTCCAAAAAGGGGTAGTTCTCCGTTAGGCGGGTGATTTCAATTAGTGTTTCCGCACCACATCTGTTACCTTAAAACCAAAATATATAAAAGTCTTCTTGAATCCAACTTTCAAATGTTTTTAAGAGATGAAGAGCCTGAGTTTTGTCACCTCTTGTTTACCGTTTTTTAAAGAGAAGTTGGAGAGCTATACAATTGCTAATGTAGCGATGTTGATAAGTGACGAACATGCAGTTTGCTAAAATAAAGTGAAACTAGATTCCAGGCCCCGCTTTGTGTGTCCTTTCTCCTCCTGGCCGCAGCTTTCTCCTCCTGGAAGAGGAGGGAATTACAGTTGCCGTGGATTGCTGCAGAGGCAAATCTTTGTTAAAAGTACATTGCCGGCATGAAAGACTGCAAACGGGGGCTATTTTAGCCTGAGCCCCTGCCAAGCTCTGTAGTTGGACGGACTTGCGACCTTTCTCTTCCCTGGTTTCTCTGGAGACAAAGGTGAGCGAGAAGAAAGCTCTGGTTGAACCTCTTCCCGCTCCTCTTCTCCCTCTGCCCCCAGTCAGTGGCCAATGGGGACAAAAAAGACCATCTGAAATCTTTCCCCACCTCTGCCCCGCTCAACAGAGCAGCGCCAACATTTAAAACACGCCGCACCGCGTCCCCGGCTCTCCCTCGGCCAGGGCAGCGCCGCTCCTTCGAATGTGACCTGACAGTCTTGTCACTTAACGGCCTTTCGGAAAGAGCTTTGCACGTACCGTGCTGAGAGGAGTGGAGGTACCTCTAGAAATAACATGGGAAAAGGAGAAAATAGCCTTCTTTGAATTCATTCTTTTCACTTGCCGTCCCAGTGTGCGACCTCTAACAGCCGGGAGTTTAAAAAATTCTTATAGAAATGCTCTAAATTGTTCCCAGCCCCGTAAGGAGGGGGCAAACAGCAGGTTAACAAAAAAATCACAGCTGACACGGAACGGGGAGAGTGAAAGCCCCAATCAAAGAGTAATCCGCAGGGAGGTCGAGCAATTAGCAACATTAGTTAATGGCTCTTCCCTAGGGCTACTTGTACCCAAACGGTGGGGTTTGTCAGCGCTTTCCTCTGGGCAGGGGCGAGGGCGAGCCGGATTTGAGAAACGGCTTCTCTCATCCGTAGGCTGTTTCTGGGGAGGAGGAGTCCTGGCCCAGCTGGGGGCTGTTTTGTAACCTCCCTCTTCCCAGTAACATTCCCACACCAACAACCCCACGGATATTTCTTAAAACACTGCTTTTAGAGCACCAATTGGTTTTTTTGCACGTGAGCGTGGCTTAATTTGGCTGCGGGGCATCTCAAATGGGGAGCGTTGCGCTAAAAACAGCCGTTACCTCCCTCGGTCATCACCAAACTCTTTTTAGTTGTGGTTTTAATTGCTAATTAAGCAATTTTTGCATACCAAGCCCCCCCCCCCCCCAAAAAAAAAAAAGCTGTGGGTCCGGTTGTATTTAATCCAAAGGACAGATCCTCGCTTCCCAGGAGCAGCAACTGGGATTGAATGGGAAAATCTTCATCCCGTGGCGGCGTTGCCGGCAGAGCAAGCGCCAGCTCCGCTGCTCGCTCTTCTCCAGTCTCTGCTTCCTGGCCAGACCGGGCTCCGTTATGTTATTTCTTCAGCCCCATCTGTCTGAGGGTGTTTTTTTTCCTTTCCCCCCCCCGTTGTTTCGACGTTTTCAACTCTTCCGGGGCATCTTGCGGCATCTCAAAGCAGCCGGTGCTGGCGGCAGCCCAAGGTTTGAACACCGCCGTTGGGACCCTTCTCCTCGCACCCTCGGGCACCCCCAAGGGGTGAAACCCCATCTTCTCCCCAAACCCTTCCTTCCCTTTCCCGGGATCCCAGCGCGTCCCCGTGGGCTGGGGGCAGCTTTTGCTTCAGCCCTGTGCCTTTGGCCGGCTGGAGGATTTTGGGGACCCCGAGGCTCTGGGGTTTCGCGTGGTTGCTTTGTGGTGAGGTGGGAGCCATCCTCCTTTATTTTATTCTGGCAAAAGCAGGGCCGGGTGGGCAAAACTCCCTAGGGAATTCAGAAATTGGGGTGAAAAGGGCCTGAGCATCGGGGCAGGGGGTGGCGAGCAAGCGAGCGAGCGACCACCTGTGTTAGAAATTGCTTCTCCGCCGGGCACGCAGGGAGAAGAAAAAAAAAAAAAAAAAAAAGGAGAGAGAAAAAAAATCGGTTGCAGCCGCGTTTTCTAAAAAGCCCGAGCCTTTCTGCTCGCCGTCGCTTCCAAGAAACGGAGAAAACCGAGGAGGTAAATTGCAGTGATTCATCGCCCGGGCACATCGGAGGCAGGAAATGAGAGTTTGCCGCCTGCCCCGTGCCCGGCGTGGGCTCGGGCTCGCTGGGGCCTGGCTGGCGGCGAGGCCCTGACGCCCACGGGCGAGCATCCCACAGGAGCCGCCGGAGCAGCCGCCCGGGGGAGGAAAACAACCGGCCAAGGCCCAGAGAGCCGCAACCCGGGGAATTTTTCGCCTGCGTTTCGCCGGAGTCATCGGAGCCAGCTGCCCGTGAGCTGGGGTGGGGGGGCAGTTCAGCGGGATGTGGGGGTCCCTGGGGCTGCTTTGGTGTCTGGGTGTCGCACATCACCCACCCCCCTGCCCGCCCCCCCCCCCCCCCCCCCCAAATTTTGGGGTCAGCATCCGTCCCTTAGGGACCTCCAGGGTGGCCGGTGGGCTGGGGGGCTCCATTGAGAAATGGAGCGTGGGAAAAAGGGGGCGGGGCTTGGGGGCTGCCTGCCCGCGGATTGGCTGGGGGGGCGGGGGGGGAAGGGGGGAAGACCCCCTAGATTGTGCCAGAAAGGAGAGGGGCAACCCTGAGCTGGCAAAGGGGATGGGAGCACCATAGGGACCCCCCCCCGCCCCCCCCGTTAGGATGCACTTGGAGCAGCCGGACCCCCCCCCTTTCCCATGTGTTTGCACCCAGGTGGCTGCGGCGTGGCCTCGGTGACACGAGTTGCGCCGGTCTCAGCCCGGCCGAGGGCTGCGGGGGGGCAAAACCCCTTTGGGTGGCTGCAGAGGGGCCGGGCGCACCCCGCGGTGGGTGCTCTGGCACCCCCAGACCCGCTGCCCCCCTCGCTGGTGCTTTGGGGTTTGCTCCTGAGGGACAGCTTGGGGGGGGCTCGGTGCTGCGTGGCTGGCAGGGAGTGGGACAGGGCACTGGGGGGGGGTCGGGATGGGGTGCGGGGGGACCCCAAAATCTCCCTGGGATTCAGGGTGTGGGACTGCATGCACCTTGCTGGGGGTCTGGACTGCGTGCTCGGGGCGTGGGGGGCACTTGCATCTCGCTGGGGGTCGGGACATGGGGACACTTGGGTTTAATTTGGGGAGGGCATCGCGGGGGTCGCATGCGTCACGTTTTGGGGGGGGATTTGGGGACCCTCGCATCGTGCTTGGGGTGAGGACATAGGGACCACCTGCATCCTGCTCTGGGTAGGGACGTGGGACCCTCGCAGGGTGCTCAGGGGTGGGATGTGGGGACCCTCGCACCGGGGTTGGGGTCAACCTGGGGGGACCCTTGTGCTGGAGTTGGGATGTGGGGACCCCGGCATGGGGGCTGGGACACGGGGACCCTGGCATGATGCTTGTGGGTGGGGACCCTTACTTTGGGTTTGGGACGCAGGGACCCTCGCGCAGGGGTTGGGGTCAGGACTTGGGGGTCCTTCTATTGGGGTGGGGGTGGAGGGACCCTGCATCAGGGCCAGCACTTGGGGACATCCGCATGGGGATCGGGACTTGGGGACCACCGTACGGGGACCGCAGCATCTCCCCGGGGCTCAGCGGGCTGGAACCGGGGGGCGATGGGGGCAGGTTGCGTCCGTCCTGTCCCCTCTCGCAGGGACCGTGACCGGGGGCCAGATCCAGGTTCCCACGCCGCCGCCTTGGGTGGCTCCAGATAATTCGGATGCGGCACCGGAGCCACTTCACCCCATCCTGATCCAGCCTTCGCCCCGAAACCCCGCTGCCATGAAGAAGAAGCCGGCCAACGGGAGGGGGCCGGATCCTGCGCCCCCCCAGCAGCGAGCCCGGGGCATCGCCAAGCCAGCGGAGGTGATTTACCCACGGGCTGGGGGGGGGGAACGACACCCCGAGATGAGGTTTGGGTGCAGGTGCATCCATGTGACCCCCCCCCAAACCACCACCTCGGGGTGTTCTGCTTGCCCTGGCGGGGGGGGTGGGGGGCAGCTATAACATCGTGGGGGGGTTGTTGCTGACACGGGTGGGTTTTTGCCCCCCCCCCGCAGTACGTGGGCTCCTTTGCGGTGGAGGACTTGGACCTGCAGCAGCAAGCGGGGCGGCTGGAGGAGCAGCTGCGGGCGCTGAAGGTCTGGCATCCCCCGCTGGGAAACGGGGAGGGACCTCAAATAACGGAGGGGGACCCCAAATAATGGGGGGGGACCCTCGGGTGGGACAGCCTGGCCCCCCCCCCCCGGCCTTCAACGCCGCATCCCTCCCCGTCAGGACTGCCCCAGGAGGAGGTCGGTGGTGCTGAGGTTCAGCTTGCAGGGGCTGAAGGTCTACGGTGCCGACGGGGAGGTAGGGGTGCTGGGGGGGTCATGGGTGCTGGGGGGGTCATGGATGCTGGGGAGGGGGTTCATGGGTGCCGTGTGGGTCATTGGTTCCTGGGGGAGGGGGGGTCATGGGTGCTGGAGGAGGGGTCATGGGTGCTGGGGGAGGTAATGAGTGCTGGGGAGGGGGGGTTACGGGTGCTGGGGGTGTCATGGGTGCTGGGGAGAGGGGTTCATGGGTGCTGGGGGAGGTAATGAGAGCTGGGGAGGGGGGGTTACGGGTGCTGGGTAGGGGGTTCGTGGGCACTGGGGGTGTCATGGGTGCTGGGGAGAGGGGTTCATGGGTGCTGGCGAGGGGTGTCATGGGTGCTGGGGGGGGATCATTAGTGCTGGGAAGGGGGTGTCATGGGTGCTGGGTAGTTCATGGGTGCTGGGGAGGGGGGTTCATGGGTGCCGGAGAGGGGTGTCATGAGTGCTGAGGGCGTTCATGGGTGCTGGGGGGCGTTCATGAGTGCTGGGGGAGGTCATGGGTGCTGGGGAGGGGGGTTCATGAGTGCTGGGGGTGTCATGGGTGCTGGAGAAGGGGTCATGGGTGCTGGGGGAGGTAATGACTGCTGGGGAGGGGGGGTCATGGGTGCTGGGGAGGGGGTTCATGGGTGCTGGGGGGGTCATGGATGCTGGGGAGGGGGTTCATGGGTGCCAGGGGGGGTCATTGGTTCCTGGGGGAGGGGGGGTCATGGGTGCTGGAGAAGGGGTCATGGGTGCTGGGGGAGGTAATGAGTGCTGGGGAGGGGGGGTTACGGGTGCTGGGGGTGTCATGGGTGCTGGGGAGAGGGGTTCATGGGTGCTGGGGGAGGTGATGGGTGCTGGCGAGGGGTGTCATGGGTGCTGGGGGGGGATCATTAGTGCTGGGAAGGGGGTGTCATGGGTGCTGGGTAGTTCATGGGTGCTGGAGAGGGGTGTCATGAGTGCTGAGGGCGTTCATGAGTGCTGGGGGGCGTTCATGGGTGCTGGGGGGCGTTCATGGGTGCTGGGGGAGGTCACGGGTGCTGGGGAGGGGGGTTCATAAGTGCTGGAGAAGCGGTCATGGGTGCTGGGGGAGGTAATGAGTGCTGGGGAGGGGGGGTCATGGGTGCTGGGGGGGTCATGGGTAATGGGGAGAGGGTTCATGAGTGCTGGGGTGGTCATGGGTGCTGAGGGGGTTCATGGGTGCTGGTGGGGGTTCATGAGTGCTGGGGGAGGTCATGGGTGCTGGGGAGGGGGTCATGGGTACTGGGTGGGGGGGTCGTGGGCGCTGGGGGGGTCATGGATGCTGGGGAGGGGGTTCATGGGTGCCAGGGGGGGTCATTGGTTCCTGGGGGAGGGGGGGTCATGGGTGCTGGAGAAGGGGTCATGGGTGCTGGGGGAGGTAATGAGTGCTGGAGCGGGGGGGTTACGGGTGCTGGGGGTGTCATGGGTGCTGGGGAGAGGGGTTCATGGGTGCTGGGGGAGGTGATGGGTGCTGGCGAGGGGTGTCATGGGTGCTGGGGGGGGATCATTAGTGCTGGGAAGGGGGTGTCATGGGTGCTGGGTAGTTCATGGGTGCTGGAGAGGGGTGTCATGAGTGCTGAGGGCGTTCATGAGTGCTGGGGGGCGTTCATGGGTGCTGGGGGGCGTTCATGGGTGCTGGGGGGCGTTCATGGGTGCTGGGGGAGGTCACGGGTGCTGGGGAGGGGGGTTCATAAGTGCTGGAGAAGCGGTCATGGGTGCTGGGGGAGGTAATGAGTGCTGGGGAGGGGGGGTCATGGGTGCTGGGGGGGTCATGGGTAATGGGGAGAGGGTTCATGAGTGCTGGGGTGGTCATGGGTGCTGAGGGGGTTCATGGGTGCTGGTGGGGGTTCATGAGTGCTGGGGGAGGTCATGGGTGCTGGGGAGGGGGTCATGGGTACTGGGTGGGGGGGTCGTGGGCGCTGGGGGGGTCATGGATGCTGGGGAGGGGGTTCATGGGTGCCAGGGGGGGTCATTGGTTCCTGGGGGAGGGGGGGTCATGGGTGCTGGAGAAGGGGTCATGGGTGCTGGGGGAGGTAATGAGTGCTGGAGCGGGGGGGTTACGGGTGCTGGGGGTGTCATGGGTGCTGGGGAGAGGGGTTCATGGGTGCTGGGGGAGGTGATGGGTGCTGGCGAGGGGTGTCATGGGTGCTGGGGGGGGATCATTAGTGCTGGGAAGGGGGTGTCATGGGTGCTGGGTAGTTCATGGGTGCTGGAGAGGGGTGTCATGAGTGCTGAGGGCGTTCATGGGTGCTGGGGGGCGTTCATGAGTGCTGGGGGAGGTCACGGGTGCTGGGGAGGGGGGTTCATAAGTGCTGGAGAAGGGGTCATGGGTGCTGGGGGAGGTAATGAGTGCTGGGGAGGGGGGGGTCATGGGTGCTGGGGAGGGGGTTCATGGGCGTTGGGGGGGTCATGGGTAATGGGGAGGGGGTTCATGAGTGCTGGGGTGGTCATGGGTGCTGAGGGGGTTCATGGGTGCTGGTGGGGGTTCATGGGTGCTGGGGGGGTCATGGGTGCTGAGGGGGTTCATGGGTGCTGGAGAGGGGTGTCATGAGTGCTGAGGGGGTTCATGGGTGCTGGGGGGGTCATGGGTGCTGGGGGGGTTCATGAGTGCTGGGGGAGGTCATGGGTACTGGGGGAGGTAGTGAGTGCTGGGGAGGGGGGGTCATGGGTGCTGGGTGGGGGGGTCGTGGGCGCTGGGGGGGTCATGGGTGCTGGGGAGGGGTTCATGGGTGCCAGGGGGGGTCATTGGTTCCTGGGGGGGGGGGGGGTCATGGGTGCTGGGGGTGTCATGGGTGCTGGAGAAGGGGTCGTGGGTGCTGGGGGAGGTAATGACTGCTGGGGAGGGGGGGTCATGGGTGCTGGGTGGGGGGTTCATGGGCGTTGGGGGGGTCATGGGTAATGGGGAGGGGGTTCATGGGTGCTGGAGAGGGTGTCATGGGTGCTGGGGGAGGTAATGAGTGCTGGGGAGGGGGGGTCATGGGTGCTGGGGGGGTCATGGGTGCTGGGGAGGGGTTCATGGGTGCCAGGGGGGGTCATTGGTTCCTGAGGGGGGGGGTCATGGGTGCTGGGGGTGTCATGGGTGCTGGAGAAGGGGTCGTGGGTGCTGGGGGAGGTAATGACTGCTGGGGAGGGGGGGTCATGGGTGCTGGGTGGGGGGTTCATGGGCGTTGGGGGGGTCATGGGTAATGGGGAGGGGGTTCATGGGTGCTGGAGAGGGGTGTCATGGGTGCTGGGGTAGGTAATGAGTGCTGGGGAGGGGGGGTCATGGGTGCTGGGTGGGGGGTTCATGGGCGTTGGGGGGGTCATGGGTAATGGGGAGGGGGTTCATGGGTGCTGAGGGGGTTCATGGGTGCTGGTGGGGGTTCATGGGTGCTGGGGAGGGGGGGGTCACGGGTGCCGGCAGCGGGTCGAGGGTGCTGGGTGCTGCTGGAAAGGTACTTTGGGGGGGGGATTTCACCGCTCCCAGCGCCCCTTTTTTGCTTTTTGCTTCCCTTTTCCAACCCGTGGTGCGAAGAGGGGTGACCCCGGCACCGCTTGCACCCCACGGCGGGTGAGGGGGGTGTCCCCACTGACCCCCCCCGACCCCCCCCCCCCAACTTCTTTGTCCCCGCAGACCCTGCTGATGGCGCACGCTCTGCGCCGCATCCTCTACAGCACGTGGCGACACGCCGACCACCAGTTCGCCTTCGTGGCCCGCAATCCCCGCAGCCCGGCCACCGCCCTCTTCTGCCACCTCTTCGTGGGGCCCCCGGCCGAGGTGCGTGCCCCAAACCTCCCCCACTCCCCCCCCCCCCAAAATACACCCTTATTATTATTATTTTTAATATTTGCCGGCAGCTTCTCTTGCCTCCCGCAGGTCCAGACCCTGCACCTCCTGCTCTGCCGCTCCTTCCAGCTGGGCTACCTGCTGGCACACCCCGAGGAGCAGGCGGGCGACGGGGACCCCCCGGGGCCGGGGGTGCTGCGGGAGCCCCTCAACCCCGAGGAGGTGTCGCGCAACGTCAACGCCCTCGTCTCCTTCCGACGCCTGCCCGCGCCCCCCGCCCTGGGCACCCGGGCACCGGGGGTGGGTGCACCCCCAAGAGGCGGGGGTGGGGGTGGGGTTGTGGTGGGGCGATGGCGGCGGTGGCTTGCGCGGCACGGTATCGCGCCGCGCGGCGGGGTTAGGGTGGGTTTCTTTTTTTTCGCACGGTGTCTTGCACGGCCTGTCCGCGTGTGGCAGTTTTTTCGCAGGACGTTTTGCCCGGCGCTTCTTGCCCGGCGTTTTTCTTGCCCGGCGTTTTTCTTGCCCGGCACGTTATCGCTCGGCGGGTTATGGCATGGTGTCTTGCGCGGCCCTTTATTTTTTATTTATTTTTTTTTTTCCTTAGCGGAGTATTTCCTTGCACAGCTGCGCGTCCTCGGCATTTTTTGCAGGGCAGCTTTTTTCACAGCGTTTTGCCCGGCACTTCTCGTGCGGCGTTTTTCCTGCGCGGCGCGTTACCGCATGGCGCGTTATCGCACGGCACGTTGTCGCACGGCGTCTTGCGCAGCCCCTTTCTTTTCTTTTTTTTTTTCTTTTTTTTTTTTTTTTCACTGCACTGCCGCACGTCCACGGCGCCTTTTTGCAGGGCAGCTTTTTGGAAAACCGGCGTTCGCGTGGCGTTTTTTTGGCGCCTGGTGTTTCGCCTTCGAAGTTCTCTTGCATGACTTTTTCCTCGCGGGAGGTTTCGCGGGCGCGTCATCGCACAGCACGTTTTTGGGGTGTTTTTTGTGGGTTTTTTTTTGGCGGGATGTCTCGCACGGCCGGTTCTCGCGGGGCTTTTTTTTTTGTTTTGTTTTGTTTTTTTTTTTGCGCGGCCTTTCTGTCACAGCGGTATTTGGGCGGCATTTTTTGCGCGACGTTTGGCCTGGCACTTCTTGCCCGGCCTTTTCCTTGCCCGGCGCGTCGCACGGCACAGGATGTTTTCGCACAGTGCCTTGCACAGCTTTTCTTGCACAGGCTTTTTTTTTTTTTTGCACGGTGTCTTGCACGGCCTTTCTTGCACCGCCCCCTTTATTTTGCGCAGCGTTTCACTCCCCGGCCGTGCGTCCGCGGCACTTTTTGCGGGGCGGTTTTTTCGCAGGGCGGTATTTGCGCGGCGTTTCTTTGCACAGGCTTTTGCTGGGTTTTGGTTTTTTTCCTGCCAGTCCTTGCGCGGCGCTTGTCTTGCACGGGGCGTTATCGCACGGCGCGGTTTTTTATGCACGGCGTCCTGCGCGGCCTCTTTTTTGCGCGGCCCTTTTTTTTTTTTGGTTCGTTTTTCTTCTTGCACAGTATTTCTTTGCGCAGCGCTTTGATTTCACGGGGCTTTTCGCAGGGCGATTTTTTTGGCGCAGCGGTAGATGCATGGTGTTTTGGGGGCACGGCGTTTGCCTCGCACGGCGCGTTATCGCGCGGCACAGGGGTTGGTTTTTTTTGCACGGTGTCCCGCGGGGCCTTTCCTCGCGCGGCCTTTTTGCGCCGCTTTTCTTTGCGGAGCTGGAGAGACACCGGGTTTTTGGGGGGGCCTTTTCTTGCCCGGCGTTTGGCACGGCCTTTTTTGAAAGGGTATTTTGCCGGGCAGTTATTTCGCGCGGTCTTTCCGTACGCGGCCTTTTCTCGCACGGCGTTTTGGCCTCGAGTGCCTCCGCACGGAGTTTTTTGTGGTTTTTTTTTTTGCCACCGCGTTTCTTGCGTGGTCTTTCGCGCTGCGACTTTTTTTGCACGGTGGGGTTTGGTTTTTTGTTTGTGTTTTTTTTTTGGTTTTTTTTTTTTGCATCGCTATTCTTGCACGGCGTTTTTTGGCACGGCCTTTCGCACGGCATCATTTTTGGCATGGCGGGTTTTTTTTCGCACGGCGTTTTCGCGGGGCGGGTTTTTTTTTCACCGTCGTGGTTTTTTGCAGGGCGTTTCGCGTGGCTTTTTTTTTTTTTTTTTTTTTTTTGGCCGCCGCGGTTTTTTGCCACGGCATTTTTTTTTTTTTTTTGCATGCTGTTTTTGCGCAGCAATTTCTTTTTTTCCGTGGTGTTTTTTGGCAATCGCTTTTTTGGCATTTTTTATTTTTGCATGGCTTTTTTTTTTTTTTTTCCCCTGTGGCTTTTCTGGCGTACCATTTTTTTTGCACGCCATGGATTTATTTTTTTTTGCACGGTGCTTTGCATGCCGTTCCTCCCACCAAACGCCCCCCAGACCCCCCCTCACGGCCCCTCCACCCCCTCCAGGAGCGTCGGCCGGAGGCGGAGGGCAGAGCCGGCGCCTGGCGCCCGGGGAACCCCTACTGCTCCCCGGTTTTGGTGCGGAAAAAAGCCATTCGCAGCAAAGTCCTGCGCTCGGGGGCTTACCGGGACTGCGGGGGCGAGAGCCAGCTCCACCAGCCGCCCCGCGACGCCGGTGAGTCCCCACAAGGGGAAACTGAGGCACAGAGTGGGACACGCACACGCATACACGTGACCCCGATTCCATGGGGGATTTTGGGGTGAGGAGGGGATTAACGGGCTCCCGCAGGGGCGGCGGGATGGGAGAGCAAAGGGGCGAGGAGCTTGGCCTTCCTCCCCGAAGACGAGAGCGTCCTCGCCGAGAGCGTGTGGGCCTTCGCCGGCATCGCCAGGTGAGCGCATGGGAGCCCCCCGGCTCCTCGCCGCCCCCCCCCCCCTCACCCCATCCCTGTCCCCCGTCCCCCCCGCGCCCACCCGCCGCCGCCTCCTCCCCAGGGCCGGGGGCATCGCGCTGCTGCGGCGGGACGTGCCCGGCGCCTTCCTGCTGCGCCCCGAGCCCGGCCTGGCCCCGCGCTGGTGCCTGTGGGTGCGGGCGCCCTGCGGCGTCGTCCCCTACGGCCTCTGCAGGACGCAGCAGGGCAGGTTCTGCGTGGAGGTGAGGGGCTGCGCGGGGCGGGGGCGACGGAGGCGGGAGGGCAGCGGGGAGGGGGTTGGTTTGTGGTTGCAGCGGGGCACGGTTGCACTCGGGTACGTGCGTTTGATGCGTCTGTGCGTGGGTGCATCGGCGCATGGCGGCATCGGAGCATCTGTGCATGGCGGCATCGGTGCGTGGGTGTACCGGTGCATTTGGCGCATCGGCGCGTGGCTGCATCGGTGCATCTGTGCGTGGCTGCATTGGCGCATGGATGTACCGGTGCATTTGGTGCGTGTGTGCATGGCTGCATTGGTGCGTGAGTGTACATGTGCACCTGTGCGTGGCTGCATCGGCGCGTCTGTGCGTGGCTGCATTGGCGCATGAGCGTACAGGTGCACCTGGGCATGGCTGCGTTGGTGCATGGATGTACCAGTGCATTTGGTGCATCGGTGCATGGCTGCACTGGTGTGTGGGTGTACAGGTGCACCTGTGCATGGCTGCATCGGCGCATCTGTGCATGGCGGCGCTGGTGCGTGGGTGTACCGGTGCATTTGGTGCATCTGTGCGTGGCTGCATCAGTGCATCTGGGCATGGCTGCGTTGGTGCATGAGTGTACAGGTGCACCTGTGCGTGGCTGCATTGGTGCGTGCATGTACCGGTGCATTTGGTGCGTGGCTGCATTAGTGCATCTGGGCATGGCTGCATTGGTGCATGAGTGTACAGGTGCACCTGTGCGTGGCTGCATCAGTGCATCTGTGCATAGCTGCATTGGCGCATGGATGTACCGGTGCATTTGGTGCATGGCTGCTTTGGTGCATGAGTGTACAGGTGCATCTGTGCATGGCTGCATCGGTGCACCTGTGCATAGGTGCATTGGCGCATCTCTGCATAGCTGCATTGGCGCATGGATGTACCGGTGCATTTGGTGCATGGCTGCATTGGTGCATGGATGTACCGGTGCATTTAGTGCATCTGTGCGTGGCTGCATTGGTGCATGAGCATACAGGTGCACCTGTGCATGGCTGCATTGGTGCATCTGTGCATGGGTGCATGAATGTGCTGGTGCATTTGGTGCATCTGCACATGGATGCGCTGGTGTGTAAGTACATTTGGTGCATCGGTGCATGGCTGCATTGGTGCATGGATGTACCGGTGCATTTGATGCATGTGCGCATGGATGCACTGGTGTGTACGTACACTTGGTGCACAGATGCATCAAATGCACTTACACACTGATGCATCCACACACAGACACACCAAATGCACCACTGCATCAATGCACAGATGCGCTTAGGCAGGGCGCCAAATGCACGTGCGCCGCAGTGCATCAGTGCATGGAGGCACTGGTGGATGGTACCCGTGCATTTGTTGTACCGTGTAAGTGCATTTGTGCACCTGTGCATTGATGGACCGGTGCATTTGGTGCATCCGTGAGCGGATGCATTGGTGCACAGATGCACTGGGGCATGTGTGCATTTGACGCACTGCGTAAGTGCCTTTGTGCACCGATGCATTCGGTGCGTCTCTGTGTGGACGCACTGGTGTGTAAGTGCATTTGGCGCATCTGTGCGTGGATGCATCGATGCATGGGGGCGCTGGTGCATTTGGTGCCTGTGGGCATGGATGCACTGGTGCACGGATGCACTAGGGCGTACGTGCAGTTGGTGGCATGGATGTACCGGTGCATTTGGTGCATGGGTGCATGGGTGCAGCGGTACACAGGTGCATGGGGCTGTACATGCCTTTGATGCACTGTGTAAGTGCATTTGACGCCTGTGCATCGACGCGCTGGTGCGTTTGGTGCACCTGTGCATGGATGCACTGGGGTGTACGTGCATTGGGTGCATTTGCTTCGCGGTTGCATGGGTGCGCAGGCAAACGGGTGCCTCGGAGCGTGGGGGCTCGGAGGCATCTCCCTGGCTGCAGCAGTGCTGGGGAGCCCCTGTGCATGGTGCACGGGGGGGTCGGTGCCTGGGCACGTTTGATTCTTGCACGCGTTGGTGCACGGGCGCCTCCGTGCATGGCGCAGGGCGCACGGGTACCAGCGGGTGCGGGTGCACGGGGGCACCCATGCTTCGGCGTGCAATTACACTAGACGCACGAGTGCACCTGTGCCCGGGGGCACCGCTGTGAGCGTGTTTGATTCACGTGAATGCATTTTGAGGTGCGGGCGCGTCAGCGCACGGGGCGCAGCGCCGCGTGCATGCACGGCGCACGGGCGCATCCCCGTGGGCACGCACGGGCGCGTTGGGTCCATGCATGTACCCGTGCGCGGGTGCGTCGGGCTGGTGGGTGCGTGACGCACATGTGCACGGGTGCTTCTGCGCATGGGTGCCTTTGCTGCGTGGGTGCCAAGGTATTTGGTGCGCGGGTGCTTTTGCTGCATGCCTATATGGTGCATGGGTGCATGGGGGTTTTGGCGCACGGGGTTTTTGGTGCGTGGGTGCCTTGGCTGCATGGTTATATGGTGCATGGGTGCCTTTGGTGCATGGGGGTTTTGGTGCATGGGGGCACCTGTGCATGGGTGCACGGGGTTTTTGGTGCACGGGGTTTTTGGTGCATGGGGGCACCCGTGCATGGGTGCACGGGGTTTTTGGTGCGCGGGTGCCTTTGCTGCGTGGCTATATGGTGCATGGGTGCGCGGGGGCCTTTGCTGCATGGGTGCACGGGTGCCTTCAGTTCGGGGGTGTACGGGTGCCTTTGCTGCATGCCTACATGGCGCATGGGTGCATGTGGTTTTGGCGCATGGGTGCACGGGTGCCTTTGGTGCACGGGTGCACAGGGTTTTTGGTGCATGGGTGCCTTTGCTGCATGGGTGCATGGGTTGTTGGTGCATGGGTGCACGGGGGTTTTGGTGCGCGGGTGCACCTGTGCCTGGGTGCACGGGGTTTGTGGTACGCGGGTGCCTTTGCTGCATGCCTATATGGTGCATGGGTGCCTTTGGTGCATGGGTGCACGGGGGTTTTGCTGCATGGGTGCCTTTGCTGCATGGGTGCGTGGGTTTTTGGTGCATGGGGGCACCTGTGCATGGATGCACAGGGTTTTTTGTGCACGGGTGCCTTCAGTTCGGGGGCGTACGGGTGCCTTTGCTGCATGCCTATATGGCGCATGGGTGCATGTGGTTTTGGTGCATGGGTGCACGGGGGTTTTGCTGCATGGGTGCCTTTGCTGCATGGGTGCACGGGTGTTTGGTGCATGGGTTTTTTGGTGCATGGGTGCGCGGGTGCCTTTGCTGCATGGGTGCACGGGGGTTTTTGGTGCATGGGGGCACCTGTGCAATGGGTGCACGGGGTTTTTGGTGCGCGGGTGCCTTCAGTTCAGGGGTGCCCGGGTGCCGTGTGACCCCCAGCCGAGCCGGGGCGGGGGGTGGGGGGGTGTCTCACCTCTCCCCTCTCCCCGCCGGCAGCACTCCAACGCCGAGTTCTCCAGCGTGGCCGCCCTCCTGGCTCACTACTCCGGGGGACCGGGGGGCTGCTTCTGCCGCTTGGCTACCGGTCGCCGCAACCCTGGCTACGAGGAACGGGACCCCGGCGGCCAGGCCAGCGCCTGGGGGGAGGCCGCCTGGGCCCCCGCCGCCCCCGTCGGGGCGCAGCACGAGCGGGGTTAGGCCCCGCCGCCCCCCAAAAATCCCCCTCCAGCTTTAAATGGCTGCCCCACGTACGGCTGCCGTACGACGCCTGCGGCAATAAACGGCTGTCGTGCCACCGGCGCAGGGGTCTGCTGGTCAAATGGTGTTCCCACTAGCCCGCTGCGTTGCACGCTCATGCGCTCGCACGCGTGCACCCGCACGCTCCGGTGCACACGCGGCCTCGTGAACGTGCGCTCCCGCTCGCACGCGCGTTGGCGTCCTGGCGCGCGCGCGCGTAGTCGCACCGTGCGCTGGCGCCCAGGGGCACTGACGCGCTCGCACGCTCGCGCCGTGCGTTCGCGCGTGCGCTCCCACGTGCACCGCGCACGCTCACGCGCTCCCACGCGCCCGCAGTCGCAAGCTCTCGTGCGCTCGCACCCTCAGGCGCTGCTGCGCTCGCACTCCCACGCGCTTGTGCAGCTGCACGCACGCGGGCTCGCCCTCTCTTGCACGCTCGGGGCTCACGCTCACACGCCGGCGGGGCCAAGCGCCTGTTGCACGCGTGTGGCTCACACTTGTGCATTGCGCACCCGTCGCACACTCAGGGCTCACACTCATGTGCCGTCAGGGCTGTGCACCCTTGCACAATCAAGGCTCACACTTGTGCACAGTGCACCCGTCGCACACTCGGGGCTCACACTCGTGCACTGGCTGGACCGTGTACCTGTTGCACGCTCAGGACTCACACTCGTGCACAGTGTCCCCATCACACACTCGGGGCTCACACTCGTGCACTGTGTATCCCTTGCACACTCAGAGCTCACACTCGTGTGCTGTGCATGCATTGCACACTCAGGACTCACACTCGTGCACTGGCTGGACCATGCACCTCTTACACGCTCGGGACTCGCACTCGTGCCCTGGGCACACGTCACACACTCAGGACTCACACTCGTGCACTGCGCACATGTTGCACGCTCAAGGCTCACACTCGTGCACGGTGCCCCCATTGCACACTCAGAGCTCACACTCGCGCACTGTGCCCCCGTTGCACGCCTGGGGCTCACACTCGCGCACTGTGCATCCATTGCACACTCAGAGCTCACACTCGTGCACTGTGCATGCATTGCACGCTCAGGGCTCTCACTCATGTGCCGACAGGGCTGTGCACTGTTGCACACTCAGAGCTCACACTCGCGCAATGCACCCCTGTTGCATACTCAAAGCTCACACTCGCACGCTGTGCATCCATTGCACACTCAGAGCTCACACTTGTGCACTGTGCACCATTGCACACTCAGAGCTCACACTCGTGTGCTGTGCCTCTGTGCGAGCTCACACTCATGCACGGTGCCCCCGTTGCACGCTCAGGGCTCACACTCACGAACTGTGCACTGTTGCACACTCAGAGCTCACACTCGTGCACAGTGAATGCGTTTCACACTCAGGGCTCACACTTGTGCACTGTGCATGCATTGCACGCTCAGGGCTCTCATGTGCCGGCAGGGCCATGCACTGTTGCACACTCACAGCTCACACTCGCTCGCTGTGCCCCCGTTGCACACTCACAGCTCACACTCGTGTGCTGTGCCCCGTGCGAGCTCACACTCGCGCATGGTGCCCCCGTTGCACACTCAGAGCTCACACTCGCACGCTGTGCCCCCATTGCACACTCAGAGCTCACGCTCGCGCACGGTGCCCCCGTTGCACGCCCAAAGCTCACACTCGTGCACTGTGCCCCCGTTGCACACTCAGAGCTCACGCTCGTGGACGGCGCCCCCGTTGCACGCGCGGGTCTCACGCTCGCGCACAGCGCCCCCGTCGCACGCGCAGGCCCTCGTGCCCCCCGCCCCGGCTCTTGCACGCGCGCGGTCGCGCGGCCCGAGGGGATGGGGCGAGGGGGCGGGGCCTCGCGCCACGCGGCCCCGTCGCCGCGGCAACGGCGTGTGTTCGCTCCGCGCACGCGCGGGGGCGGCGGGTGCTTCCCGCCGGACCGGGCGCTCCTCGGCTCCCGGCGTCTCCACGCAGCTCGCCTCGCCTCGCCTCGCCTCGCCTCGCCTCCCCTTCCCTTCCCTTCCCTTCCCCTCCGCGCCCTCGGGCTTGCCCCGCACCTACGGGTTTACCTCAGGTTTCCCCTCGCGCGGGACCCCTTGGGCTTGTCCCGGCTTCCCCAGCGTTACCTCAGGCTTTCCCGCCCGCAGCCTCCCCTCGCGTGTCCTCCGGCCGGCCTGCCCTGGTTCCCCCTCAGACTTATTCCAAGCCTTCCCCTTTCCCTTCATCCCTGCCAAGCTTTTCTCCTCCTTAGTCTCCCCTTCTCCCGCAGCCATTCGCGGCCCCCGTTCCTGGCGCCAGGTTGCGGGAGGCCCCTTCCCCTCGGTGCCCCCAGCAAGCGGTGAGGGCTCCACCCCACCGAGGGGCGCAGGCTCCGGGGTCAGGCTTGCCCCAGCCTTCCCACAGGCCTACTCAGGCCCCGATGTCCCCCCAGCCCCTCTGAGTGAGCCCACCGAGTGTGGGGTTGAGCTGGGCCTTGAAACATGGCCTCGGAGGCGGTGAAGGTGATCGTGCGCTGCCGGCCCATGAACGAGCGTGAGAAGGCTCTCGGCTGCAAGGCGGTCGTCAGCATGGAGAGCGCACGGGGCCAGTGCTTCCTCCAAAACCCCGCCGCCGCCGGCGAGCCCCCCAAGCAGTTCACCTTCGATGGGGCCTACTACCAAGAGCACAACACGGAGCAGATCTACAACGAGATCGCCTACCCGCTGGTGGAGGTGAGTGGTGCCCCAAGCAAGGCAGACGCAGCCAACACGTAGCTCGGGACGTGGGCTCTGGAGTTCTACGTGGGCAGGTGATCCCTAAGTGGAACTGATTTACGGACAGAAACAGCCCCGTCCACTTCTCCGAGAGGTTGAGCTGCAACCTCAGCGTGCAGAGGAAGGCAAAACAGCGTTCCAGCAGTAGGCCGGGAAATTGGGAAGAAAAAAGAACATTTTCAGCAGCCAGCGGGGCACTGAGGATAGAATTACATTTAATTGGTTTAGGCGGATGTTTATATGAAAGATGAAACCCTCCTGGGCCCTTGAGAGGGTAGCTGGAAAGAAACTGCGGTGGCAAGTGATGTGAGGGAGGAGAAGGGGGACAAACAAGACTCCTGATGATTTTAGGGACTTTTTACTATCAAGTGAGAAACTTTAAAGATAGGGAACCTCAGCCTGTTTTAGAATAGCAAAATGAGAGGGGATATGTTTGATGCCTGTTAACACACCACTGTGGTAAACAGATGAAGTGGGAAAGGAAACAGTTAAGCAAAAAAACCCTAAGCCCCCCCAAACCCCCAGTTTTGTTAGAAGAAGAAACAGGGATAAAATGGCCAGTGATAAATTTAAGATGGAAGTTCCTGATCAGGAGAACGACCAGGGTCTGGAACAGTAGATCATTGGGCTAATAGATTTTTTATTTTCCTTTTATTTCAACCTTAAGAAATCCAAGTATCTTTTGTTCCTACCGCGCTTCTCTGAAACAGGAAAAAAATGAAAGTAAGTCCTTCTTTCAGCCAGCTTTTCAAGAGAAGATGATTCTAAGCTAGAGACCATCCCTTTGGCTACCCTACAATCAGCTGACATTCTAGTTGTCCCTCTGGGTTTCGTAAGATTTTCTGCCCTATGGCAAAAACATTCTGGTCTGCTAAGTGTTGTCAACTGCCCTTCCTCTTTTCAATACCTGCCTTTCTTCAAGTTTTCCATTTTTGAGAGAAAAGTGCCAATTTACATACTAGCAGAATGCATTTTTTTATTATTATTATACTCTGAGGGCGTATGAAGATCAAGTAGTTGTTTGAAGTTTACTTCTAGCTCTTCCTTTAAAATACCTTTTACGAGGTGGGATGGATTCTGGACAATGCATTTCCAATTATGCAAAGGGTGAAGCTAACGGCTATTTTATTTAGTTTTCCTCCGTTTCCAGGGTGTCACCGAAGGCTACAACGGCACCATATTTGCCTATGGCCAGACTGGCAGCGGGAAGTCATTCACCATGCAGGGAATCGTGGATCCTTCTACGCAGAAAGGCATAATACCCAGGGCATTTGAACACATTTTTGAGAGCGTACAGGTAGGTGTGTAAGGATGCGAGAGAGATTCTGCTGTAAGATGGTGTGATATCGAGACAGATGATTTTTGTATCATACCCCAAGGAGCGAGTGCCGATCGCACTCGGGAGCAAGAAGGGCGCCGGGCTCTTGGGTATGCTGCCTCTCATCCTAAAGCTGAGGCCCAAATATAGCCAGGTGAACTGCGCCCTCATCTCTGCTGACTTTATGGACTCGCACTTGAGATGTTTAAGGACTGAAAGTCCCTATGGTGAGTGTGTCGAGTGGTTACACCTGGGAATGAAATGCCAGGGGAGATTTGATGAAGTGCTGAAGGGAGGTGGGCACCCAGCTGGCACTGAGGATCTACGTGGGCTGCCTACTTGCCTTCACTTTGAGAACCTTACCCAAAAATCATTCCTGTTTTTATGCAGTGTGCTGAAAATGCCAAGTTCTTGGTGAGAGCTTCCTACCTGGAGATTTACAATGAAGACATACGAGACCTTCTTGGAGCTGACACCAAGCAGAAGTTGGAGGTGAGGTGGAGTCAATGTGTCTTAATTGGGAAGTGCTTTAATTTGCTCAGATAAGTGTTGCCATGAATGTTTCGCCAAAGTGCAATAATACGCTTTGTCAGAAGCAGAACGCCAGAATATGAAAATACAGTGATGAAAATCTCCTCTCGAGAAGATTTTGAGGGACTTTAGTGGAAGTTTTGCGGCAGAAGGAACAGGATCCAGTGCTGTGCATCCTGCTTGATAGTGGCCGGTGGCTTAGCAGAAGCTGCGTGAAAATCATTACCGGACAAGGATGGAATAAAGTGCTCGTGGGGCAACTTCTTCATAATCCTTTTCATCTCATGGCTGTCTCTAAAGCAGGAGGATTCTGTGCCTTATAAATGTTTAATCTGATCCAGTGTAGCTGTGGATGATCTCATTATCTGTCTAAAACAAAAAAGGCTGGTCCTTTTTTGAGGGGACACAGCAGATATTACTCCCCATGGGAACGCACGGGGAAGGCGGGCAGTTTCCAGGCATGCAGGAGGGTCAGCTTTCCTGAAATCCTAATCAAGGGGCTGATTTTTATAAAATTTACCTTTTGGTGGCTTTGCAGATCTTTTTGCTTGTATTCCTGGGGGAAGCTGCAAATCTCCTGTCCTAATTTACTTCCCTGCAGGACTGCCCTTCTGAGGAAAACCGAGGCACTAGCACCATCTGCCGCACAGACGTGCCGAGATAGGGACGGACCCAAACTGTCTTATGGGGCAGATGTGGTTTTTTAACAGGCTCCTGGCTTTCAGGGAGGCAAAACCCTCTCCGTTCCGCGTTCCAAGCGTGCTTCGCCCGTGCGGTGAGGGAGGGTGGGAGAAGGAGACTCGCCGTTTGGGAAGGCGCTTGCTGCAGTTTCCCATCTTTTGTTCCACATCAGCAGTGACACCGGTTTCCATGACGACTGCAGTTGGCACTGGGAGGGCAGGAGTTGGGCAGAACAGTTTCCAGGGTAACACCATCACACTGGTGACAGCCGCAGCCTGTTGCTGCCTCCACCAAGTAATTAAGGGAGTCATGTCCTGGGGATACAGAAAGCCTGGGCTGACCCACTGCTTTCTTCTGTGTCCCCTAGTTCTCCTCCAAAATCCCATTTCTTATTTGTTCTTTTGCCTTTCAACATGAGCGACGTTGGTGACTCCGAAGCCCGCAATCACTTCTCCAGGTGTGAAACCCTGTGAAGAGCAGGTTTTATGGAGCTCTGCAAGGAAAATGCCCCCGTCAGTCTGTCGTGGAGTTAAACAACAGCCATGTCCTCGGTTTTGTGTTCTTTGGGGACTCTGCAGCACCCTCAAATACAGCCGGGCCAACCGTGGTTCTTCTGTAGCACAGCTGGGGTTCGTCTGTAGCACAGGCAAAAGTCACAGTGTCTGAACCGTCTGGCTGTGATTCTGTAACTGGATTCATCCTGGGCAGTGATGGCATTAGAACAAGGCTAAAATCCTGCCCCGTTCCGTTTTCAGCCACTTCTGCTCTGTTCTGTGCAGATTTTTTTACAGCAAATGCTCTATTTTACATTATTTCTTGTGGGGTGTGCATCACTAAAGTATCTAAAGATCTTCTTTGGAAGTCACACTGCCAAACACAGTGCCTGTCACTCCGTGACACCGAGTCATGACAACCATATCTTGATATCCCAGCTGACACGATAAAGATAGAGCTTTGGTTATGAACTCAGCAGCTGTGGGGCGTAACATTGCTGTTGCAAATGAATTCAGCTCGTTTAAAATTCCCAGTGCGGAGAGAGCTTCAGAGGGAGCTGGTGTAGGAGTGCAGGGATCTCTTGATTGTTTTGTATTTTTTATGTAGGTTTGATGGATCATTCAGGATTTCGAACATTTAAATTGTTTATTAGCATGCGGTATGAAATTTTTCTTCTGCATGATTGATAATTGCTGAAAAGGTGCTGTTAGGTATTTCACACTCTGTTTCTATCCGGGTGCCTGAATATGATTTTAGAGCATCTTAAAAATGAACTAATCTGGAGAAAAATCGTTATAGTCCGCCTGTGCATGAGAGGTGTGACTTTGGGAATTTTGTCAGTGAGATCAAGACGCCCTCTGAGAGCGGAGGGGTTCAGCAAAGCACCGGTAACAATATCTGTGACTATTGAATTTGTGCTTTGATTTTAAAAAAGCTCCCTATGACTGAAGAGATATTAGAGCCTTTGCCATAATGGGTGAAAAACATTTCAGTTCTTTTTTTAAAATCTGCGGCTTAATAATAGGGGAGGTAGAAGGCGGCTCAGCGCAGGTTTCTTGTGGCCTGGGAGATGTCTGAATCAATCAGCAAACTTTTAACTTTAATTCTTTTTGTCTGCGGAGCCATGAAGGTGGTTCCTTCTTTTTGGGTGATTTTATTCCTCCTTCAGAAATACGAAGGCTTTTTGGTGGCAGCTGGATATGTGTTTTGCCGTACTGCGGTTTAATTTCTCCACGTGCAAAACTGGCGTAGCCCTCGAGCTTCTGACCAGTTCCCAGCGCGCCTTCCTGCAGTCTCGGGGCGTCTTGTTTCTAACCTGTGTTGCCTTGTCCCTGTTTGCAGCTGAAGGAGCACCCAGAGAAAGGGGTGTACGTGAAGGGGCTCTCCCTGCACACCGTGCAGAGCGTGGTCCAGTGCGAGCGGATCATGGAGACAGGCTGGGGAAACCGAGCAGTGGGTTACACCCTCATGAATAAGGACTCTTCCCGCTCCCACTCCATCTTTACTGTCAATATGGAAATCTACACCGTAGGTAAGTAGCTGGATGTCCTGCGTTAGGCCTGGGCCTAGAAGAGCGTGGAATTTGCGTGTCACCAGTCACCCCACAGCAAAACTGAAGACCCTAAACAATTTTAGGTGCAGTAGGGATCAGAATTGTGCCCTGACATGGGTATTCTTCACAGCATGAAATGGCTCAGCACTCAAAGTCTTTTTTTTTTTTTTTTTTTTTTTTTCTTTTTTCCCCCCCTAAATTCCCCCTTGGGAGAGAAATGTCTGACACTCAGACTGGCAACATATTTAATTCTCCTTTCATTTCTTTATCTTCTTAAACCTTTATTTCCAGCAAAGGGTGCTAAATCTCCCAGCCCATCCAATGGCTTGGAGTTCGTACATTGTACAGCCTGGAGAAACTTCTGTCGTTATCTGGCTCGTCTGACCTCCTTCACAATGCAAGTCAGATCACTTCATCCAACGATTCCTTCACTGAACTTAATCACGGGACACATCTTTTAAGCAAACAGCTAATCTGGGGTTTAAGATGGAATAAAATAATCCCTTACTAATATTTTCATGACTGATTTTCCTTTCTCAAGCATCTCATTTCCATTAGCGTTTCTGTAGCTGATAAAGCTGCTTCGCTGGGCCTGAACACAGACGTCAAAAGGGTTTTTTCTGGGACTGAGAAAGGAATTAGTCTCCTATATTCTGTCTAGTCCTTGACCCCGGCTGAGGCTGTGAACAACTTGGCTTCGTTTTCTTCAGCTGTTTCAGCCACAGGGAAAGTTACACAATGTCTTCCTAAATTGTGGTTCCAGATGTTGGTGACAGTACCTCACTATCCAAAATGGGGTGTGTGGAGGATTTGGGGAATTTCTCAATTAGCACAGTTGGGGGATGCTAATCCTTGCATTACATGGGTCTGTAAAATCCCAACTTTAATCCTAACAAGGGAAAAGAGTATTTACTCTCCTCTTTTGTGTTCCAGATGGGTGCAGGGCTCTTAATCTAGCCTGCAACCATGTCTCTGATTTAAAGCTTTGAAAACTTGTTACACAGAACAGGATGGCAGGTGGGGAAACTTGCGGCTTTGGCAGTTAAATGGAAGACAGCTGGAATATTTGAGGAGAAAGCTGAGGGTTCTGGCACAATCCCTGTAACTGGATGGTTCTACTAGGGTAATCATTAGTTGAAAGAGTTAATGAAGTTGGTATTTATCTTGTCATCTCTAGGCTTCAAGAAGAGGTGCATGGGGAAGTTCAAACGCATTTTCCAGTTGAGCCTGTAGTTAAATTATAATTTACAGGCAGTTAATATTTTAAAGGATTTCTTTGCAATTATGTGGAATAAAATTACTCTTTTTTTTTTTTTTTTTTTTAAAGTAACAGATTCAAGAATTATGGCAAATACCGCCTCTCTGGCTGCAGATGTATGAAATGCACAAGTTACCGTCAGTGTTTTTACAGTATTTAGAGTCACAGATGTTTTATTCCTTTATATTATGCTTAGGGATTGATTTGTTAATGCGAAGGATGTCGTAGATTTGGCCAGTGCCACCAGAACTGGCTGATGGGCTGTACAAGAATTAGGCGGGCAAGATTTTTGGGCTGCTGCGGGCATGTTAGCAAGAGTCTGGGGACCTCGTTACACCATGGAAACTAAACCGCTAAGCTCCAAGATGGAAACAAACAGCCTCTGTGGGTAAAAGGACTGGCAGGAACCAAAACAACTTTTTAATTGCCCGACAGTGTTTACATAAACTGGGGGAAGGAGGGAAAGGGTTAGAAAAACTACTTTTTGTGACTGTCCAGCACTCAGAAAGGGTAGTGAGAGGGTGCTCTATTTAAGCTCTGTCTGGTGGGTTTTTTTTTCCCAATTCTCCCATGTCTTGACACACCAGTAAGATCTGGAGTAAAGCAACAAGTTTGCTCGGCAGCAAACGTTAAGTTCCACGGTTAACAATCTGTTGCTGTAACTGGGGAAATATCCTGGGGCAACAGATTTTAGATTTTTTTTTTTGGAGTTTACCTGTGAACTTTTGACTTTCCCCCGTGCATCAGGTTATTTATTACTCGTGTTTAGATATTGTCCACAGCCATAAATCTTAACTCTGTCTAAATTCAAGGCTAGGTTTTCTGGAAGGCTGTCTGGAAAAGGGCGGACTTGGTTAAAATCCTGATGCTCTTTTTGCTTGGAGCGCTAAAGGAGCTCTTCCCTTGAACTTGGATTGTAATCGTGAGGGATGACTGAGACATGGGCATCCAAGAGTGTGGTCCAGCGCTGAGGACAGTAGCCTGTGATTTGGGAGCGTGCGTCCAACTCTTTGCTCTGCATGAGGCTGGGAAAGTTAAGTAGCCAGAAAACCCGAGGGGTTCCTAAAACAACTGGGTGTGTTTTCTCTCAGTCAGAGGGAATTTGCATCACCACGTTAATCTGGCCTCAAAATGCAGGTCAGGAAGCAGATATTACATGCGTGAGGTGTGCTTCCCGGTAGCTGGGGAGCTGTTGACTTCAGCTCACATCTTCTCTTGCCTTAGAGCATTACAATGGGAATGGCTCCAGCTCACTGGGTCTGACTCCTCACTCGCTGAGATCCAGCTCTTCATCCGCGTGGTTTGGGCCCAGCTCAGTCCTGATTCCTTGCCGTTTTCCTGTTTCTTGCGTGCCTCCATTTTACTTTCTCGCTGAGAATGTCACGAGTTGAGGAGGAACAGATGCCGCTGAGCATGCCTGCGTGCTGAATCACAGCGCAGTTTTACGGCTATCTGGGCGAGAGGGGAGATCTGCTGGGCTTCTGGAACATTCGAGCTGTCTCGGGACAGAAAACCAGATGGTGGTCCTTGATGGTATCTGACAGGATGTGCTTTGTCTTTTGAAGCACAGCAAGAAACTTCTTCAGTACATCCATTGATTAGGGTAGGATGGATTCCAGTCTTGAGAAAAGCTGTAGTTTGGGAGTTCATGGAAAAACCGTTTCCCAACGTAGTGTCTATTCCAGCCTTTCCACGGTAGTCTGTAGGGTCACCTTCCTGCCTGTCCCTCCACATCGCGTAGGAGCCTGTTCTTTTGCCTGTGCTCTCCAACTATCCCTGCTCCAGTTGCTGCCTGTTGATTCCTCGTTTCATGCTTCTCCCCTTGTTTCGCTCCAATTGTCAGACATTGTTTAACTTCATGAAACAATCTGAGGAGGAAAAAAGTTGTATAAACTCATGGTCTGACTGTGTTAATTGCAGTGGGCTTTGCATGAAATGCTAAACGCTGTGGAAATATGCGGATGGTGTGTGTGTGTGTGTGTGTGTGTTCAGAGCTCACTGGGAGACTAAGAACAGGCATGAATTTTTACTGTGCAGGATCTCGTTCAGGAAGGCGCTAAAACATGTAGTTGTAAGATTAAGTAGGTATTTATTTACTTAAGGGAGTCAGGGCCCAAATGCAGACAAAGAACAGGGCTTGAACTGGAACGTAATGCCAAGAAAGTCCTGTTTCTTGACTGTTAAGATGCTTCCTCTTAAGAAGAGACTAACCCGGAATTATTTTCTTGCAGATGAGCGAGGGCAGGACCACCTTAGGGCCGCAAAACTCAATTTAGTGGATCTGGCAGGAAGCGAGAGACAGTCAAAAACTGGAGCCACAGGGGACCGGCTCAAAGAGGCCACCAAAATCAACCTGTCCCTCTCAGCTCTGGGCAACGTCATCTCGGCCCTAGTCGATGGCAGGTGTAAACACATCCCCTACCGAGACTCAAAGCTGACCAGGCTGCTGCAAGATTCCCTCGGAGGGAATACCAAGACACTGATGGTAGCTTGCTTATCTCCGGCTGATAACAACTATGACGAAAGCCTCAGTACTTTGCGCTATGCTAATCGAGCAAAAAACATCAAGAACAAGCCCTGTATCAACGAGGACCCCAAGGATGCTCTGCTGAGGGAGTATCAGGAGGAGATTAAGAAGCTGAAGGACATTCTAGCTGAACAGATGAGCACGAATAACTTGTCAGGTAGGAGAGCCCTTACTGGCTGGAGAGATGTTTTGACAGAAAAATGTGGTTTTTACACGTAAAATGCTTGCTGGATTTCACCTCAACCTTTCCCTTGCCTGTTGGAAGAAGAGTTCTCCATTCTGGTAATGGACTTTTCCTTCACTGTTGTCCAATTGACCTTATTCCACCAGTAAAGACCATCTCAGTTATCCGGTATTTTCAATAATGACACGTTCTGTTAGAAAATGCAGTTGTGGTTAAAATCCTCAGCTCTTCTTGGTCATTTTGGCTAGAATTTGGTCAGTCACGGTAGAGAGGTTTTGGCTGGCAGAGCAAAAATGAGTTGCAAAAGACATAAAAGTATAAAAGTCTTTATTAAAAATATATATATATATATGTTTTCAAATTTAGCATTCAGCCCCTGTTCTACTACACTGTGAATTTTTGACACCGGAAGAAGAGTTTTGCCCTGCTGGTGGAAGCTCTTTGCTGGGAAGTAGGAATGGCAAATGTGGGAACCAGTGGGTAAGAGCAATCTTTAGGGAGCTGATCACCTTTTGAGAATTATTCCCTAAAAAAGGGCAAGTTTCAGCAGAGAAATAAGTTTTTTCTTTTTTTCTGCCACCTTCCAGAAACAGCTGTGAAGAAAGGAGGCAATTTCCTTGCACCTTTCGTCTCCTTCCCAGTGTCTTTTATCTACCAAATCAGTTAGCATAGCCCTGGAAACAAGTCTCCTGTTATTCTGTGAAAGAGATTAGATTTATATTTGCTTTCATATACCCAAAGGTTAAACCTCTCCCCCTCTGCGCAGCGCTGACTCCTCTCCCCACACCTATGGAGTCCCAGGCCAGTGGGCGTTTTGGCAGCCCAGATGCTGGCACACGAGCACAGTTCAGAGGAGCGCACGGATTGCAATGTTCTTCGCTGGCAGCCAGGTTCTTTGTTCTCTTTCCAGGCATTCTCCAGGCATCCCACCCAGTAATTGTGAGTGATTCTTATTTCTGCTTTGCTTTGCAGGGCTTCTACCTGCTGAGACTGCTCGCCTGGCAGCAAAGCCAGCTCCCCTCAAACCCCAGTTAGATCTTGAAGCAGAGAAGCAGCTGATGAGAGAGGTAAGTCAGGAGGGGGTATCCCATAGTGTCTTTGACTAAAGCTTGTGGGTTTTTATAATAATCATTACAAACATGGTGTAGGGCTGTGTGGTTCAGCCTTTTCAGAACACTTCTCTTCCTATTTTTTGGTCATTGGGCTTCTCCTGTGGACAGAATGCGTGTTGATAGAAGTTTTATTTACAATGTCGCTTTCTCTCAGCATTGTTCCCACCACTCTGGAGATGAATTGGAATGGATCCCGAAGAAGAAGTTTTGACGTACATATAGCAGGAAGGGGAAACTACATGTGAAAGTTAAGGTTCCTCCTCCTGTCAGAGGAGGGAGAAGTAGGTGGGTGGAAAGCAGTAGTCAAAGATGTTAGGAGCAGTATGGAGCAGGACGAAGATAAAGAGGGGATATGGAGCCAGGAGGAAGAATGAGGAGTTGGGCCCAGAAGGAAATGAAACTCTCTCCTTGCTCTTTACAAAGCTCCTCCCAGGGCAATGCATCCGCCCAAGATAGCGGTTTCTGGGGTTAACTAGTCACCTTCCATCAATACTGTGTCGACTTAAATCACAGAAAAAGACAATGAATACAGGATGGTAAGGTTTTATCGGGGTAGACATGAGATGTGACCTAGAATGGACCTAGATGTGACCTTGTGTAGAGTCAGGAGCGGGGCTGTCGCGTCAGGCTGTCTGCTGTGCTTTTCAGGAGTACGAAGAGAGGCTGACCCAACTAAAGGCCAGCTACGAAGCGGAACAGGCGTCCCGTGCCCGCCTCGAAGAGGACATCAGTCGCCTGAGGAATCACTATGATCTCAAGCTGTCTGCTCTCGAGGAGAACCTCAGGAAGGAAGCAGGTGTGGACGAGGCAGGTGAAGGGTGTGTGGCACAGGCTGAGGGCGCCCTGATGCTTTAGGCACGAGCAGACACGGACTGTTTTTTGCAAAGTCAGGTCTGTTGCAGCCACTGCAACCTTTAAAGTGGCAGCGACTGCTACTGCAGCAAGCGCTGCCTGGCAGCAACAGCAGCCCCTGCTCTCAACCCTCCCTTTTCCACAGCAGGAGCAGTAACTCTGGCTCTCCTGAGCCACTCATGAGACTGCCTTTGCCAGCTGTGTCCTATTTCCCTGGATTCTTTTCCCTATCAGGACCAGCCGAGCCCTACCCTATAAGCCTTGAGGCGATGAAATGTCATTTTTTGCCCACGTAGCCGTTGAGTTTCTTCTGACTTCGGGCAGCGTTTCTCTCGAGCAGAGGATGGAGCTGCGGAGATGACTGGTCTCGGCAGGCGCTGCTCTGTCTTGATCCGATTGGCTTTGCACAACTCACACGCCCAAGACGAGGGTGGCTGCCGCAGTCTCTTCCAGCGCATGCAAATGTGATGCAGCCCTGGGGCTCCCGGTGGATTATCACCACCATCGCTTTGCTGGAGGATGGATATTCTTCTCACACACCTATAAATTGTTGCCAGCTATCCTCATTACCGCTTCTCATTTATACTTCCATGGTGCCCCAGAGCATGTTTTGCAATGTGCTTGTACAGCACTTGTTGCCCAATATTAATTCTTGAACCTATATTCTTCATTTTTGATGCTATCACTTTCTAAGGCACGAGGTTCTTTTTTTTTTTTTTTTTTCCCCTGATTACAAATGTGCACCCCCAGCCTCTGAAACAAATTATTTGTGTGCGAACACGAGGACCCAGGCTCTCCCAGCCCTGTAAAATCTGCATTCCTCACCTGATATACCCTCTGCATCTTTGATAACAGACCTTTTCCTTCCAGACACAGACTTTGTAGCTTTTGGTGAAGATTTTCTGTGATGTTTCCACAGATTCATGCTCTAGTTTTGCAGAGCTCGTTGCTGACGTTGTGAGTGTTTCCTCTTTTACTCTTCAGCTGCCACAAGGACTGAAACTACTCCTGACGAGACACCTTTGCCCGAAGACTCTGTTGCTGCAGCAGATGAAGAACCAACATCAGCGCAGGTACCCTTCAGGCTACTTCTCTCCCCCCAGGTTGAATAAACCCGAGTGGGTAGAGTTGTGCTTCATCTGTCCTGGTACTCACACTGTGTCTTTTCAGAGCCGCAGCTTTTGGTTTCCTCTTCTCCTCAGGCCCCAGGAGCGCCTCGGGCTTTCCCAGACGCTGGCGGTGCGAGCCGGGGGAGCGCTGGAGCAGAGGTGGCCGTCCCTGCTGAGGGGACTTCATTGCCTGCAGAGCAGCAGCAGGTGCTCGCCAGGTCAGTGACTGCGCCGCTCCTGCTCCCTGCCTCCTGGGCGCTGCTTACAACACACACAGGCACGAAACAACCTTGTTCTTCCATCACCTTACAACCGTCGAGCTTCAGCCCTCAGTTCAGCGCAGCACAAAACTAGGCAGGCGCGTATTCTTTACCCCCAAATTAACTTTGTCCTATTTGGGCAGATGAATAGCTGTTAGCTGTGGCGTTCGGTGAGGCCAAGTGCCAGAATTATGAAAGGAAAAATCTGGAGAGGTTTGTGTCGGCAGATGTGGATGCAAAAAAGCGTGCTTTCCTGATAACAAATCCTGCCTCGATCTGTAGGCAGGGAAATCTTCTCCTTCTCTGGCTTTTTGCAGGTGTAATTTAGAAGAAGTTTATAGAGTTGAGTCTGGCTGTCACTGACGGAGCTTAAGTGCCCAAATAGCTTGGAGGCGGCCTCCTCGTCCTCTTAAAGAGGTTTTTGAAGGGCACTTAGATCCCTCTCCTATCAGTACAAGTAAGGTAGCCGGCCTTCCTGCTGCTCGCTGCACACTTAGATGGAATAGAGTGCATCCTCCACGACTCTCCTATGTGACTGAGCTCACTTTTGCCTCTAACTCACACATCTGACAATGTTTGCAAGACATCAGCTGGAACTGCCACCAAAATTTCCCAATAATCACATTTTAGGGGCAGCATTAGACCCAGGGTCTGGAGCAGAGGGCTGGGACGTGAGGAGTGCAGTCACGCTTGGCCCATCTCGGAAGCATCCTGTCTGGAAGGTTTTCTTCCAGGCAGGAGACATCTTGAGAGAATTCCTTTAGTCCAAGTACAACACACTGTATATAATGAAATAATAATGGGGGTTTAATGCTGTTTTAGAAATACACGCTCTAAGCAAATTCTGCCGATTTCTCTCCCTCACTCTGTTGCATGGAAGTATATTAAAATTAGGAACGCTTAACGTAACATATATTGTGGACGATGGAGTTTGATTCTGCAAAGTCTTGTGTTTTTTTAACCATCTTTCAGCTTTGCTGTGAGCTCCTGTGGCGCGTGCTCGTTCTGTTGGGCCTCTCCCAGCTGAAAAAGGAGCGATTAAGATCTCGAATAGCAGTGTAATTTGGGGGCAGTTCTGTCTATTAACGGAGAGGTCTCCAAAGAAACCCTTCGTTTGGACTATATATCAAATCTTAGTAGTCCTACTGCAGCGGTCCTTTTTGTGACAAACAAGTGAAAAATGCTCTTCCAATTACGTCGTTAAAATCAAAGTTCTCTGCAGATGAGGCAGGAGGGTTTGGTTCCGCAGGCATGGGGATTTTCAAAGCCGCCTGTGAAAGGCTTTACGCATCAGGACGGCTGCGAGATCTCTGATACTCACTCAGCAGAGCAAGGATTCAAGCACGCATTAAGCAAAGGAAACCGAAGGCTACTTGGCAAGTGCAGTACAGTAGAATAGTAGGTCATCTCTGGTGGAGAACGAGCTCTTTCGGATGGGTTTGAAGATAATTAAGAGGCTATTATCAGCAGAGGTTTTATCAGCAGTGGGATTTTCTCCAATTTGAGGCAGCGCTGGCCAAGCTGAGCTATCTGCTCTGCTGCAGATCCCCGTGCAGACACAGCTCTGGAGCACGGCTTTATTTCCGTGTCGGAGCGTACGGAGCCGTGCAGCGCGGGCATGAGACCAGCTTGGTTTCAAATGTGGGTCTGTGCCAGTGCGCATGCAGCAACACTGAGGTCACTCAAGTCATCAACCCTGGCTGATACTGCCCCAAAAAAGAACTTGTACTGTGTTTTCCAGCTGTACAACTCCCTTATCCACCACTTAGAATATTTCTTTGTGTAATTTTGGTGCCTTTTGTGCTTGCTTTGAGAGTGTTACAAAGCAAGGAATAAGAATTGAAATACAAATTCCACAAAACGGGGTTTTTTGAAATAATTCCGTGAGTGTAAATGCAGATTTCCAGACATATGTGCCGATGAAGGTGCTCGTAATAACATGCACTTTGCCTTGGGTCCACAGGAGTATCTATGACAGGAACTGTAAAGAAATTGGAATTTGCCATGATTACTCAGGGCAGCAAATCTTGTCAGAAATCACTATTTCTGTTCTGTGTCTTTGTCCCGTCCCACTCGGTTGGTGAGGGTAAGGTTAATTTTTTAATTCTCTGTGCGGTAGCCGGAGTAACGACAATTACTCCAGAAGTTTTAAATTACGAATTTACTTAAACTCGGCGGAACTACATGGATAGAGGCTTGGCAAAACCTGTAACAATATTACTCTTAAACTCAGTGGAATTACAAAAGATAGCATTTTGGTAAAAAGGACATCACCCTTATGTGCTGGAAAAGTGAAGTCAGAGGCAGACAGAGAGGAGGAGAGAGAGAGAGATGTGAGGAAAGGAGAAAGAAAAAGGAAATATATCACCACCCTTGGATCCAGTGATGGTCTCTGCTTGTAGCCGTGGTCCTCAGGTGGCCAACGTGCAGGGAAAGCGTGTCCTCCTTTCTTTTAGACTCAAAGTGCTCGCCCTTACAGGCAGGGACTCATCACCAAGCATGTGCAGGGGTTGCCCAGGAATGCTCCAGAAAAGGAGCATGCGGAGCAGATGTTCAGGAATGTTCCAGAAATGAGTTGGTGGGGTGTGGGGGTCTCGGAGACCTCACAACCCCCTCCCTGCATGCGCAAAAGCCAGTTAGCGATGCCCCTGCCCCCATAGGGTCTGTCTGCTCACCTCTGCTAGTGTCGGGATGGATATTTGCGACACTCGCTCGTTTTGATAGTCGGAGCTCTACGGTCTTCCCAAACGTCAGTCAGGTAAGGCCGTGGATCCCCTGCGCCCATGCAGATGGTTCTTTGTGCCGCGCTTGTCTTTTCCAGGCTGCAGATGCTGGAGCGACAGGTGGTAGGAGGGGAACAGGCTAAAAACAAGGACCTCAAAGAAAAGCGTAAACGCCGGAAAAAATACGCGGATGAGCGGAGGATGCAGCTGGTGGCTGCCCTGCAGCAATCTAACGAGGACAGCAGCGACTGGGTCCTGCTTAACGTCTACGACTCCATCCAGGAGGAGGTTCGAGCCAAGAGCAAGCTTCTGGAGAAGGTGCAGGAAAAGGTGAGCAGCTCCCCGCTATCCCCGCTCAAGATCCAAGGGAGCGTCTCTCTCCTCCCCTGCTTACCTGGTTTTTATGGTTACGGAGGTGTTTTAGGGCAGTGTGTTTAGAGAATGACTCTTCCTGCGTCAAATATTTCATACACGTGCCTGCGTTAGTCGCTATAAGCTTGTTTGCGTGCGTTTTTATGAAATATCAGACGCAGCAGCCCTCAGGGTGAGGAATTAAGTTGTTAAAAACCCAAACCCCACCTGTTTTAGAGGCCGGTCTCCTTGTGCAGCGCAGAGGCCGGAGGGTGGTGTCTGGCCGTGGGAGAGGATGCGGCTCCCTCTGCTGCCCTGCGCCATCTACTGCACAGCTTCCTCCGGCTCCGATTGTCACACCTGGGCTCCTGGAAGAAATTACGCCGGGAAAAATTTTCGGGGGGGGGGGGGGGAACAAAACAAACTACAAAAGCAACGCTCTTAAATTTTAGGCACGCTTGAAAATCTGTTTTGCTCTCATGAGGCAGAATCAGAGGAGCATTAAAAAAATCTCCGTGTGCGTGTGCGCAGTCCTAAATCTGCATGTTAAGAACTTGCTTTATTCCTGTGTTTAGGTTAGCAAAGAAATATTGCACCTTTTTCATCGAAGTTAGGAACTCCCAAGAGTTTGTTATCACTGGACGCAGACAACACTAGTCAGATTAATTTAAGGTCCATTCAAAGACTCGGTACTTTGGGGAAACGCAAGAAATCTTTCATTAAAACAGACGTGGAATAACCTCCCTGCACAATCTCATGACAATTCTTAATTATAAATTAGAAATCTTCCCAAATATTGAAGCTTTTCTTTGTGTCTTTCCATCCCTCTGCCTGACAAATTCCTGTCCTGGCAGTAACGCTCTCGCCTTTATAATCCCAGTGATTTACTTTGGGTTTATGTCCCAGCTGCGGGCTGCCGAGACCGAGATCAAAGATCTGCAGTCGGAGTTTGAGCTGGAAAAGATCGATTACCTGGGCACCATCCGCCGCCTGGAGCGAGACCTGCTGCTCTTCCAGCAGCTGCTGGATCAGGTGCAGTCCCTCGTCCGCCGCGACTGCAACTACAGCAATCTGGAGAAGATCAAGCGCGAATCCGTCTGGGATGAGGAAACGGGCTGCTGGAAAATTCCAGAGCCCGTCGTTCAAAAAACCCGCCTGCCCGCAGGTGAGAGGCTGCTCCTGGGCTCGGCAGGTCATGTCTGGGCTCCTAAAATCTTCCACGTACAGAAAGTTTGTCTAGAAAATTTGAACATTAACATCATCTAACGCAAAATGCGGTACGGATCCTTTGGGAATCTCCCTAAGCTCGGAGTGGTGTTGGGGATGGGGGAGCTTTAATTGCTCTGGAGCTGACGACCCTTTAACGCCGTCTCTCCCCACAGCGGTTCCAGCCCTGCTGCAGCCCCAGCCTGCCCGAAGCAGCCCCGCGGCCGAGAGCGGAGACTGCACGGTACGCTGCCTTTCTCCTCCCATTCCTATCCCATTTTATCCATTTTTGCCCTATTTCTAAGCCATAACCTGAGGGCTAGCGCAGAGCCCGGCGCCGCTGACAGCGTTTTATGCTTCCAGCCGGAGGAGGATCGCTACAAGCTGGTGCTGAACCGCAGCGACAGCGAGACGGCCGCCAACAACTACTTTGGACCCCGGCGCGCCAGCCGCATCCTCCAGCCCGACCCGTCCCGGCACAAAGGTAAACCTTCATTTTTTCACAGGAGGCGGCAGGTTTTTGGTGCCCGGTGAGGGCCGGTGCCCACCGCTGCCCCTTCCCCTCCTCTTCCAGCTCCCCCGGGGCACGAGGTGGCCGCCCTGCTCCGGCCCCGGCCATTCCGCCTCCAGGCCCTCGCCTTGACCCCGCCGAATGCCAACACCAAGCGCAAAAAAGGCAAAGGCGGCTCCGGCAGCCGCCCCCTCTGACTGCGCAGTGTCCGGCCTCGCAGGATGATGCCAAATCTCTGTGGGTTTGCACCCAAAACACTCTTGCTCTACGTCAGGGCATGGGACAGAGGGTGAGCTCATTGTCACGGTGTCGTCTGCCCCCCCCCCCCCACCTGCAATAAACCAGTCTGACATCGCTGTTTTGAGGTCTTTTACTGGGAACTCCACCTCTTACCAAAAGCATATCCTGAAAATGTTATTAGCAACTTGTGGTGAAAGGCCTTAGGTATGTTCTCACAAATAATGAGGATTCTACCCTTGAAAGGAACTCCTAATTAAAGGGGAGGTATCATATCACTCTCGAGGAGGCACATCGAGCATAAAGACCTTGAAGATGGTACTAACGCATTTTGAGAAGTTTAACCAACTTGGCGGGAAAGGGAAAATTCTTAGTGTCCCAAGATGGACTACCTTTGTTAGAACACTAAAAATCATGCCCATAGCTCAAGAAGACCCTCGCCCAGGGGAAGACCCTTCCCCTGAGCACGCGTGGTAGCTATAACTCGATGGTGTGTAATCGTCTGTGAATTACGAACCCACCAAATACAGGTACTTATATTATAATAATGTTGTAAATCGTATATAAAAATCGCGCGGAGCGTCCTGAAAGGGGCGATTTGTGGAAACCACCGTGCACCCAGCTGAAATGAACAATCCACGTCCCGTCCTGCCGTGTGAACACCGGTTATAGCACGCCGGGAGCGGAGCCCGCCGGACCCGCCGCCATCTTCCCCCCTCCCTCAGCGGCGCTACGGTGGCCGCGCAGGGCGTCACGCCGGCGTCCCGCTGATTGGCCGGCGGCGAGGAGCTGTCTGGCGGTGATTGGACGGGATGGCCGCGGCGCCCGGCGCTGATTGGCTGCTGCGCGGCCCCAGCCGCTTCCGGGGAAGCTTGGCGCCGGCGAGCAAGATGGCGGCGGCCGCGCTCCGTCTGTGGTGGCTCCTGGCGGTGGCGGCGGCCGGCGCTGAGGGAGGGCCCCGCACCCTGGTGCTGCTGGAGAACGGCAACCTGCGCGACACGCACTCGCTCTTCTTCCGCAGCCTGGCGGGTAGGGCTCGGGGAGGCGGCTGGAGACCCCTGGCCGGGCTGGGGGAGGAGGCTAGGATCCCCTGGTCAGACTGAGGGAGCAGGTCGGGGGTCCCTGAGGGAGGGGCGGGTGTTTGGGGTTCCGTCGTCAGACCGAGGGAGGAGGTTGGGGTTCCCCGGCGGAGATAGAGGGGTTTGGAGTCTCCTGGTGAGACTGAGGGAGCAGATCAGGGTTCCATGGGGGAGAGGGGGATGTTTGGGGTCCCCGGGACGGGCTGCGGGAGTAGATATGGGTTCCATGGGGGAGAGGGAGCAGATGGGGGTTCCCTGGGGGAGAAGGGGGTGTTTGGGGTCCCCAGAATAGGCTGAGGGAGCAGATGGGGGTTGTTCCCCCAGCTGTGTCTGTGTTTTAGGTCCCCTGCAGCATTCAGCCTTGCTTGATGGGTGCCAACGGGGCATCCTTGCAACAAAGGGGCTCTTTAGGGGCATGATTCCCCTTGGTTTTGTGTGGGGACACCTCAGTGGCGCTCCTAGAAAGCCCCTAAGTGGCTTTTTCCAAACCACTGCTGTTTATCGAGGAAATAAAACTCAGGATCTTGATGCTGCTTTGCTGCTACATGTGTCGATTTGGTGAAACGTGAATCATAGAGTACCAGGTTGGAAGGGACCTCAAGGATCATCTTGTCCAACCTTTTGTGGCAAAAGCCCGGTCTAGACAAGATGGCCCTGCACCCTGCCCACCTGAATTTTAAGAGTGCCCAAGGATGGAGAATCCACCACTTCCCTGGGGAGATTATTCCGATGGTCAAACCGTCAATTTAAGTTGTCAATTTTGTCTGGCGGCTGCAGACAGGGGCTTCGATCTCACTTTCCGGACAGCGGATGATGCGGGCCTGTCCCTGATAAAATATGGAGAATTTCTTTATGACAACTTGATCATCTTCTCGCCATCCATAGAAGGTAAATGCAGGAGGGGAAACCTTAAGCGCTTTTGTAGCTTGGTGGCATTTTTGGAAGGGTATTTCTGACTGATTTGTAAATTTAAATTAAATTTTGCACTTTGGATGTTTGTGTCGTGTACCCAGTATCAAACTGCAGATGCTTCCAGGCCTTTAATGGTGGTTCTTTCAGCCACGATAAAAATGATTTGGTGTTTTGCTGTGGTTTAATTGTGCTGTGGTATTATTTCTGTGACCTAGTAATGAATTTCTGGCATGTCCTTTCAGATTTTGGTGGAAACATCAATGTGGAGACCATCACTGCTTTCATCGATGGCGGCGGCAGCGTCCTCGTCGCCGCCAGCTCGGACATCGGTAAGTACAAACGCTCGTGGGAGCAAATTAGTGCATTTCAGCTACTTCTTGTGACAGGCACCTACACTGCTTATGCTCTGCAGTGAGCAAATAGTTTATTCATCCTCCTCTGAGTTCCTGCAACAAAAATGGCGAGAAAACACCGTTTCTCTTTGTGAACCTCAAGGTTTGTGCTGTAGGGAAATGGGTGAGAAATAGCCTTTATTGACATTTTGAATGGGGATTTAGATGACGGAGGTTGTGATGCGCCTTGGGGTTTGGCTCATAGAGGGCTGAATGTGTGACTCTGAGCTGAATTTACTTTTTATTTTGAGTGCTGAGACTGGCGTCACATCCCAAACATGTTGCGTAACAGAGGATCTGTTCTGTCCTTCCAGGCGACCCGCTGCGAGAGCTGGGCAGCGAGTGTGGCATCGAGTTTGATGAGGAAAGGACAGCTGTCATCGACCACCACAACTACGATATATCCGACCCTGGCCAGGTAAACAGCTTTGTCTGCACGTTTTGGGTTTTGTTAATGAGAATTTAGATGTAAAGGTTCAGGGATGAATCTTCTGTCCTTGTTTTCCCTTTTTTCTTCCATCTGTTCTCTGTTTTCTCAGCTTCCTCCCAACAAAGTCATAAATGATTCTGCTTGACAGCGTGCCGTAACGCTGCAAAGCTCTGCACGGTCGGGGTCTCTGCCCTCAAATCCAGCTTTCTGAATTCCCTGGGTTTGATCTTTCAGATTTTGGTTTCAGATTGCCACCGTGGCTCAGGTAGTCACAGCGCGATTAGTGGCGGTTTTGAACCACTCTGAAGCGTTGGGGGGAGAATTTCGCCTGTGGGTGAAGCGCGTCAGACACCGAGTGCAGGGCTTTGTATGTGGGAAGGGAGACTTTCAGTCCTAGAGGTCCATATAGAAACGTATATACTTCTACGATTTTTTTTCCCCTTAGTGTCATCCAGCACTTTAAAACCTATTATTAAGGTTTGAACTAAATATATTCTGCTAATTTTTATTTAAATTAAACTGTCGGAGCAGTACATGGATGTTGTCTTAGTTTAAGGATGAAAGTTGCTAAATATGGGCAAGTAAAATACTGTAGGTATTGCTGTCTGTATTAAAAGGTGGTTTACATTTCCTTATGTACCAGTATTAATTTAATTCCATCATACTTAAGCAAAAAAGTACTGGCTTCTAGGTTTTTAATTGAATTGTAACGTTCATCCAACAGCTGCTCGGTTTTAATTGTCTGTAAAAATGATGTTAACTTTCAAATAGCAAGAGAAGCTGTTGCGTGTCGTTAGAACCTAGTGAACATCACCCCCGGCCCCTGCGGCGCGCTCAGGCCGGTCTCTTCTCGTTTCCTCGCAGCACACGCTCATCGTCGCGGACACAGAGAATCTCCTGAAGGCCCCCACCATCGTGGGGAAAGCGGCACTGAACCCCATCCTATTCCGAGGAGTCGGGTAAGCGACCGGCAGCGCGGGGCGGGGGCTTTTCTTGGGGAAACCATGCAAAAAATACCGGTGTTGCTGTGAGGTAAGCGCAGGGCGAGCTGCCTGTGACTCTTGTCGAGCAATCTCGCTTGATTTCGGATAACGACAAAAAGAAAATCTCCTAAGCAGCTTAATTGTTGGCTTAGCAGTGTTTCTGGATGTAAATTAGCGAAGCTTGACTATATATCTCGAGGAAATATTTCATTTCGTGGTGTGTGGGGTTGCATCCAGAGGGTGAGGAGGTTCGCGTGGCCGTGCGTTCCTCGGAGCATGGGGCGCTCGGGGGGCTCTGGGTGCTGCTCACAGCGCCTCTCCCTGCAAGGATGGTGGCTGACCCTGACAACCCGCTGGTGCTGGACATCCTGACTGGCTCTTCCACCTCTTACTCCTTCTTCCCGGATAAGCCCATTACTCAGGTACGCCCGGTTACTCTTTCTCCTCTTCTGGGCTACACTGCAACTAAACCCTTCAAATTTCAACAACTAAACACCGTCCTAAATGCATTCCCTTTCAGTACCCGCACGCGGTTGGGAAGAACACCCTCCTGATCGCGGGACTCCAAGCCCGGAACAACGCCCGTGTTGTTTTCAGCGGCTCCCTGGATTTCTTTAGCGATGCCTTCTTCAATTCCGCCGTGCAGAAAGCTACCCCTGGCTCCAAGAGGTACGTTGGATTCCCACCGTCCCTGGCTGAGGAATATTTGGGGAGTTGTTTGAAGAAAATACCGGGAAACAGGCAAAAAATAGTCATGTTTTGGGGGAAACAGCAGAGAACTTGAATTAAATTCTGGATGACCCTTTTTTTTGGCCTTGTGGAGCAAAACGCTTTGGGAAGCAGTTCCCTCCTTTAACCCTGGCTAGCTTTTTGTTACTTCCATATCTTTTAACGGTTCAATTTTTGGCATGCGGTGTATTTTGTTGGCGCGGCTGCCGTGCTTTCTCAGCCTTCCTTGGTCCGTAGGTACTCGCAGACGGGTAATTACGAGCTGGCCGTCGCCCTGTCCCGCTGGGTGTTCAAGGAGGAGGGAGTGCTGCGGGTGGGAGCCGTGTCCCACCACCGTGTGGGGGAACTCGCGCCTCCCAATGCCTACACCGTCACCGACCTCGTGGTAAGGCTGAGCCTGCACCGCGGGAAGGAGGGGACGTGGGAGCTGAAAAAGGAATTTCGGAGAATTTGGGGTGGAGGTTCGTTTTCAGGCGTCGCTCGTTAACTTCACGCGTTGCGGGTTGGTCGCAGGAGTACAGCATTGTGATCGAAAAGCTTTCTGACGGCAAGTGGGTCCCCTTCGACGGAGATGACATTCAGCTGGAGTTCGTCCGGATTGATCCGTTCGTGCGGACCTTCCTGAAGAGGAACGGTAGGTTTCCCTCCCCACCCCGGCTCTGCTTTGGGGCTGTTTTCGCCCCTCAGTTTCCTCACGTCACTGGAATGTCACCGTCTCTTCCTCAGGCGGCAAATACAGCGTGCGGTTCAAGCTGCCGGACGTCTACGGTGTGTTCCAGTTCAAAGTGGATTACAACCGGCTGGGTTACACCCACCTCTACTCCTCTACCCAGGTAAGGCGGCGGCGATGAGTCGCTCCGGAGGGAAGGGTGCCCGGGTGCCGGGCTCACCGGGCGGCTCTCCCCCCACGCCAGGTGTCGGTGCGGCCCCTCCAGCACACGCAGTACGAACGGTTCATCCCCTCGGCGTACCCCTACTACGCCGGCGCCTTCTCCATGATGGTTGGACTCTTCATGTTCAGCATCGTCTTCCTGCACATGAAGGAGAAGGAGAAATCCGACTGAGCTCCCTGTGGGAGGAACGGCTTGTTCCCCGGCACCACTCGGGACCCCCGTCCGTAACCGTGTGAGGACTGGTAGGTGCCAGAGACGCTGTGGATTTGTGTTTTGGTCTTTTTATTTTTACACGTCGGGGGGATTAATAGGAACGAAAATGAAATTTTGGGGGGAAAACTGTCACTGAAGCATCTGCAAACCTGGAGCCGTGACGCGGATGAGTTCGCGCTGTTTGTCTCGCCCCGCCGTCGGGGTGATTTTGGTTGGAGATTCGCTGCCTTTTTGAAATAAAGTCTCGTTCCTCTCCTGGGTGGAAGCGAAATGAATTCACCGCCTGGGGCTTTCGGCTGTGTCCCCCGACTCGGTGGCGCCTGGGGACGTGTCCCCACATCACCCTCGCGGCTCAGGGTGTTTGTGGGGGGGCTGTGCGGGAACAGTCGGACGGCGCCGAGGCCGGAGCAGCCGAGAGGCAAAATGGGGAGCCTGGGGCGTGCAGAGGTGCTGGTGGTGCCCCGAAAACCACCCCGAAGGGTCCCCAGAGGCACAGCGAGGAAGACGGGGCACCCCAAAGGCCACACTCTGCCCCAAAAAGCAAAGAGGGGGGTTCAGGGACACCCCAAATGTGTCACCGAGGGTCTTGGAGCCCCCCAAAATGCCCACGGAGGGGTGTGGGGAGGACAACGCAGCCGGAAGACGCGATGCTGGGAAAACCGGGGTGACACCGAGGGGCCGAAGGAGGGGCGGACATGGAGCGAGCGGCTTTCGGGGTGCGCCGGGGCTGTTTTGGGGTGAAAGACGGGGAAATGGAGGGCTGCGGGGGCGAGGATCCCGCGGGGCGAAGGCGGGGAGGGGGCGCAGGCCCCGCCCCCTCCCGCCGGGCCCCCCGCTGATTGGTCGAGCGGCCCCGATTGACGGCCGGCTCCCGACCCGGCGGGGCGGGCGCTTTGCGACGGCGGCGCTTGACGGCGGCGGCGGCACTTGGCGGCGGCGGGGGCCGGTGGCGGAGGCGGCGGGTCGGCCATGCTGCTCACCGTGTTCTGCCTGCGCCGCGACCGCAGCGAGCTCACCTTCTCCCTCCAGGTGGACGCCGACTTCGAACTGCAGAACTTCCGAGCTCTCTGCGAGCTGGAGTCCGGTATCCCGGCGGCCGAGAGCCAGGTCAGGCCCTGCCCGCCGACCGCCCCCCCCCCCCCCCCCCCCCCGCCGTGAGGAGCGGGAGGGGCCCGGGCCTCGCCCTCCGCCCCGGGTCTGGGGTCCTCTGGGCCGGGATCGGCTTTGTCCCCCCTTCAGCCCCCGGGCCCTCCGCCCCGCCGCCTCCCCGAGCTCGGGGGTTATTTGGGGGGGCGCCCTGTCTGGGTTCTGGGGAGAAACGCGTCCTTTTTCCCCTCAAAATCCTCCCCTTTCCCTCAGGAGAGAGTTCCGGGTCTCCGGTGACTCGATGTCTTACCGGGGTCCCTCCGGGGAAGGTTCGGTCTATTCCCGCGGTGAGGCTGAAAACGAGAAAAAAAATTGGGGGGTTTTATTGAGTTTTCAGAGGAATTTGGTGTTTAAGTGGGGAAGGGTTTGGATCGAGAGGAATGGGAGTCGGAGAGCGGGGAAGGTGGCGGCCGACGGTCCCCTCACACCCCGGGGAACGAGGCTGAAACCATTCCGGAAAGGGTTTATTGATCAGATAAAATTCCTGTCTGCGTCTAGGGTGGAAAAAGGCTGGTTGAGGCTTTTTTCCCCTCTTTTTTTTTCGTACAGGTGCGGGGAGCGAACGGCGTGTCCGCCGGGTTCCCCCAGCAAAGAGCCGAATTCGGGGCTCGCTCGTCGCCAGCATGCCAGCACACACGGCGTGGGGGCGGCTCTCCTCCGTCTGTCCGGCCGTCTGGGATTTACTCACTGTTTTGGGTTCAGTCCCACTTTTATTTTCCTCCCTTTTTTTTTGTGATTTTTACCAGTTTGTTAGTGTAGGGGGGGGGGTGCGTTGCAGGACAGGGCGATGTCGGCTCCTTTTCTCGGGGCGCCGGCTGCGCCTGGGGAGTTTTGTGGCGGTGGCTTTTTACTTCCTGAGCCTTTTCCGAGTTGAAATTAATAAAATATTTTTCCAGTCAAGCGAATATTAGTCAGCGATGGAAAAAGGGCTGAGGTGGATGTCTTCTCTCACTGAGCAGGTTCCTCACGCCTCCCCCGCGGTGTTTTGCTTTACCTTTGCCATCGGCGAGCCTTTTATTTGGGGACGAGGGGTTGGTTTTGAGGGGGAAGCGGTTTCCAAAGCAGGGGTAGAAAATCAAGGTGAGGTGGATTTTCCTTTAGGGGGAAAAAACCTTGATTTTTGGTAGGTAGAAAGAGAGAAACCACCTCACACAAAGGTTCCCTTCTGCTGCGCTCCAGCAGAGCCCCCCCGTGTCTGTGTGGCAGCCGCCAGAGAGGCACCCACGTTCCCTGCTGGGAACGGGGACAACCTCTACACGTGGGACTCTGCGAGCATGCGGTGGCTCCTATACGTCCGGGTGTCTGGAGCGTAAACTCCTTGTCGTCAGCTTTGTCCCCGGTGTGTCAGAGCAACCCCTCAGCTGTGGGTCTGTTTTAGGACAATGAGGGGTCAGGGATTTTTCTGCTTGTATTTCGCTGGGAGTTAAACTGCTGCGGAGTTTTGCGATTTTATCGGCCGCAGGTAACAGGGATCAGCGCTGCGCTTTTTGTAGCCACCTCTGCTTCCCTTCTGCTCACCCATCTGCCGTTTATGCATCGTCTTGGTTCCTTTCTTTTAATGTTTTCCAGCCATGTGTTTATTGTTCCTTTCTCTCCTGTTTCTACCCAGTGTTCGTGAAGTGTTTTGAGGACCTTCAGTGGGGAGAAAGTTCTAAAAATACAAGTTATCGGTGAAGCAGCTTGGTGTGTAGAACGATTTTGCGTGCTTAAACCATCCTCCACAAATAGGCAGTGTTACATTTACCAGACTTGGTGGTTTACTGCTGTTTTTCCATAACCAAGGCCCACGTTGTGTTAAAGGGGTCACGCTGGCACAAGAGAGGATTAATTTAATAGTAAATGTGTAGCGTGGAGCGAACCAGTGCTGTGTGTTAATCCCAGTCTTATTTTCTGCTGTTTTGTGGAATTCATTCCGGGTGCTGCAGTTTGGGGTGGAGGCGAGCAGGGGGCTGTGAGGTGTCTGAGGAATGGCTGCGGTCGCAAAGTGGGGAGGGCGGCGTGAGATAACGGGGATGGCTGCTGCCGGGGTGCGGAGATAAGAGGAGCTGGGCAAGGAGAGGGGAAATAATTGGGCTCGCTGCGGTTTCCTCCACGTGTCAAGGCGGTGGCTTTTCTGGAGAGGGGTCAGGGAGGATCTGGGCAGAACCGTGTTCTTCTGGCAGCACTGTTTATTTCCTTCGTTTCTCTGTCTTTGTGTGCCGTACATCTCCCATCCTTGGCTGTGCACGGGAAGATGTAACGGGTTCTGAGTTTGCGTTGATTTACGGTTGCTGGTCGTATCTGGCGTTCTTGATGGGGGTTTCTCGCTCCATAAACAGGTTCTACCCTACGGCATCGTGCAGAATGCAGCCATCGTGCGGTATCAGTGCTTGCATCCCTGCCCAGGTCACCTCCAGAAGAGCCCGTGTCCGGTACCTGGCCAGCCTTCTAAAATATGCTACAAACCAGATAATCAAAACGCAGCAAAATTAAATCAGTTTGTTTTAACAGCAGAGCGGAATGGGTCAAAAGTACATTAAGCCGTGCTGCTAATGGATGTAGCGTGAGCGCCGGGCGCTTAATTCATTGTCTGAGGTGTTAAGGCCGAACGCTCATAAATCCAATCCCAGCAAGACGACAGAGGTAAAACCTCACTTAAACTGATTAACTTGTCTCTTCCAGAGTGTCTGCGCAGGGAAACTGCCATTTAAGATTTGGGCTTGCAGCTGGGATTTATTACAAGCTTGCTTTCTCTGCGGGCAGCAGCGTTACTGAGTCAGGCCGGGTGGGACGCGTCCGGTAACGTGAGAGGATGCACTGGGACTCTTCCCGTCACACGCTAACCTTAATTATACCGGTAATGTCTTGCAAACCGCCAGAGCAGAGACTGTGCGCCTTAATAGAGCTTGCAAACGGACCTGTGTTTGCACCCAGTCTGGTGCAATAGCGCTGAGGCTGTTAAATGTGTGGCTGATGAGAAGGTAGGAAGCTCGTGCTTGTTCCTAATCGCGTATGTTTCTCTCCTTCTGATGGCTCTGGTTGCTGTTGTACGTGGTTCTTATTATTTTTGCTTCTTCTGTCTTGTCTTACTATGGCACCACCACTCTTCCAGTGCATTAGTGGGATTTTCTGTAATATTTCTGAGTAGCTGCATTAAAGCAGGGAAAGTCTGTAGCGTCTTCCAGTCCTTAAGACGTGTAGTAATTGTATTTTTTGGATCTTCTTTTTGGATCTGCTACGTGCGATAGCATCGAGTAGAGCCATAGCCCGTCCAGGCAAGGACTGTGAAAGCTTCTCCCACGCGGCTTTGCCAGTCCCGACCTGTGGCAAACCTGTTGTTGCTGAACCAGCCTTTTCCAGACCCAGAGAGACGCGGGTCTTGCTAAACGAGGTGGTAAACGTGAAATTCAATCGTATGCCTGACGGGTTGAGGCTGAGTTCTCTGGCGTTTCTTGCTTTGGACTCCTGCCAGGGGTAGGAGGCTGCTGAACCGATCTGCCCGGTCTCATCGTGCTCCCATGAAGGCACAGAAACCTTTACGTTTAGCAGATACCATTTCTGGGAACTTCTGTTCCCATAAAGCATTTCTTTCTTTATTTTCATTTTTTTGGCTTCCTGCGATTTAGGACATCTGTAGGTATTACAGATCTAATGTTAACAGAAATATTCCCATGGTGATTATTCCTTTTTATCTCAACATGGTTTTATGTTTAATCTGCGGACCCCTTGTTAAGTCAGGTTATCATAATAGAGAATGATGTGACTTTGTGTTTTATAGTCAAAAGAAATGAATTCCCTGCCATGGACTGACTGCAGGCTCGGAAGTGGTGTCTTTGGGTGCTGAACCTTCGAGCCTGGATAGAGTTACATCACTGAAGTAAACTGGAAATCACTAAGCTAATCACTGAGGTCCCTGTAAAACTGGTTATTCTGGGGAACGGTGTTGTTGGGAAAAGGCAGAGATCATAGATATTGGACTGGATCATCCATGGATCTACCCTGACGGACACTGCCTGCACGTGTGCAGTCGGTCCTTGGTCAGTAGGTGCTGACGTGGGGAGAGATAACGCTGTAGAAGACGTCTGTGACTTGTGTAATTGTAGAGATTGGATGTTGGAAACGTGTGGCAAACAGCCCTGGAGCAAGGCTTGCTTTCTTCTCAAACTCCTGGCCTCTAATTAAGAGAGACCAGCCCTTCTCCAAGATGCTGAGTTTCGAGAAACCATTGCTGGGTTTCGGTAAGACCGACTCTGTGTCATTGTCCAACCGCTTACCTGTTGAGGTCTCTCTGTGCCTGAGGTAGAGGTGCTTTGGCGGGGCCTGCCCGTGGCGAGAATTGCACGCCTTCCCTTCTGAAGCTTGAGATGGGTCCAGAGGATTTACTGGAACACTTTCATTAAAAAAAAAAAAGAAAAAGGCAAGATGTCTGCTTTGTCACACATGGTGTTTTTCACTGCACTCTCTCCATGAACAGATAGTCTATGCGGAGCGGCCTCTAACCGACAACAACAGATCTTTGGCCTCCTATGGCTTGAAAGACGGGGACGTGGTGATCTTGCGACAGAAAGAGACCGTAGAGCCGCGGCCCTCCATCCGCTTCCCAGGTGAGAAAGGATTTGTGCTAACTTCTGCTCTTAGAGCATCCAAAGATCTTGATATTTATCAAACACCAACTCTGTCTCTTCTCAGTCTCCTTTAGCACCTCGCTGGGCAAAACACTTAGGAAGGAGAGCAGCTAGGGATGAGGCAGGGGGCTTTTAAAATTGGCTAAAGGGCTTGTTATTTAATGTTTTTTTTTTTAATTCTAAGGAAGTGAATGCTATTTTACTATTCTTTTGGGGAAATACAGAGAAAGTGAGGAAGGTAACTGGTTCAGAACTAAAGGCGTGTGATTTTTCATACGACCGCTGGTTCCCTTCCCGCTCGGTGTAATGGTGCAATGATCTGCAGTCTGCACGGCTCCGGCACGATAAAAAGGCTGTTGCGATGCGCGCTGTGAATCTGTACCATGACAGATACCCAGAAAACACGCCTCTTAACAAACCCAGTTACGCAATTGTGCGTACATGCGAAGGACTCCTCAGATAACATCTGAGTGGAGCCCTGCTCCTCTGTCCTGCCTTCTGCAGCAATTCCTAGCAATTCCTCGTCATAAAATATCGCTGGCGAAGAAGGTACCGCTGGCTGAGAAGGGCGTGGGAGCGTTGCTTGAGGTCCTCATCCTCCTGCCTCAGCTGGAGGATTGGTGCCTGCAATGCAGGTCTGCAGAAATGGTACTTTTCTTTTTCCCCCCCCCCTGCTTTTTTTTTTTTTTTTTTTTAATCCGGGAGATTCAGAAGTGCCTTAGAGATGCTGGGTTTAGCCTCACGATCCCCCCGTGTGGTATTCACATTTGTGAAGCTGGAAATAACTAGTCTGCGATTCAGTCAGTGCATTTCAGGGGATAAAAACTGGGCCAGATAGAAGGCTAGAGCAGTTACAGAAATACACGCTAGCATTCCTAACCCACTAACCCAAGCACGTGGCCGTGCTTCCAACGTGAATTGCTGTTTGCAGAAAACAGTCTAATACTGTAGCATTAAGAGCGGCTCATCCTTCCCGCGGTTTTTCCACTGTGTTTTTCACGCAGAATTGTAAATGTGAAGCGCCGACACCTCTGACTTTTTTTCCCTTCAAGGTCTGCCAAGGATAGACTTCAGCAGCATCGCGGTTCCTGGGACGTCCACTCAGCAGCACCAGCCACCAGCACAGCGAATTCGCCCGTCACCTCCCGATGCGCCTTCGTTCCCTCAGGGTTTGGACAATCCGGCGCTGCTACGGGAGATGTTGCTTGCGAATCCCCACGAGCTGTCCCTGCTGAAGGAACGCAATCCGCCCTTGGCAGAGGCGTTGCTCAGTGGAGACCTCGGTAAGTTGGGTTATTAAGCAGCGGGAGGTGGCTTTAAATCTGTTTGAGCTCAGTTCTACTAAAAGGCGGGCACAGGTTTTTAACTAGCTGGGATGGTCGCTGCCAGCTCATTGACGATGCTGAGAAATAGTGCGGGTTAGGAGCACTCAAGGCAGAGTTCCTCGCTTAACAAGACTGTTTCTTGCAAGCTGGGAGTATTTCTCCTGCTTGGCTTCTTTAATATCCTGTCTCCCCCGCTTTGAAATAGCGGATGCACAGATAAGTCGAGTTTCTATGAATGGCTCAGCTCACAATTTGTTTGTGAAGACTCCCTGAATTCATGTTTTCCAGTAACAGCGTTGTGTTTGCTGCAGCCCAGAGGCCACTGAGACCTCAACAGAGAGCAGTACGCCAAAAAACCAACTCTGTCCCTAACGGTTAGCTGCTATGGAAGTGGACACCAGAAAGGGAGAGGAAAAAGTAAATGGTGCCTTTCGGGAACTTTTCCAATAGCAGTAGTAATAAATGTTTAAGCCTGTTAATCTTGAAGGTGTTCACATATTTTGGGCACAGTTGGAGTCCGGTACCGTGTCCTTCGCTTCCTCTGCAGGCGAGCAGCTGATGTTGGTCCCTCATTCTTCACGTAATGAAAGCGTTGAACTCTAGTGTCCGTTCAGTATGAAAACAAGGTGGTGGTTTGAGCGTCAGAGGATGCGCTTCCAAACCTCTGCAAGACCTTTAGTTAGAAAATAAATCCTGTTGAGTTTGGGGAAATGAATGAATCATAGAATCATAGAATCATAGAATTGTTGAGGTTGGAAGGGACCTTTAAGATCATGGAGTCCAACCTTTAGCCTACCCTGACAAGAGCCACTTCTAAACCATGTCCCTCAGTGCCCCATCTACCCTTTTTTTAAACACCTCCAGGGATGGTGAATCCACCACCTCCCTGGGCAGCCTATTCCAATGTTTAATAACCCTTTCAGTGAAAAAATGTCTCCTAATATCTAATCTAAACCTCCCCTGACGTAACTTGAACCCGTTTCCCCTTGTCCTATCACTTGTCACCAGGGAGAAGAGGTCAGCCCCCATCTCTCTACAACCTCCTTTCAGGTAGTTGTAGAGGGTGATAAGGTCTCCCCTCAGCCTCCTCTTTTCCAGGCTAAACAACCCCAGCTCCCTCAGTCGTTCTTCATAAGGTTTGTCCTCCTCATAAGGTTTGTCCTCCAAAGAGGAAGAGCTCTCAAAGAGGAGAAGCTTCTAGCAGGAGACCTTTTTTCTTCTTTCAGGGGTACATCGTAGTGTTTTCTCTCAGTCAAAGGAAGCTAGAAAGGAACTTGCATGGATATTTTTGGCCTATTTCATTTTTTCATTTTTACTTTAGCTCGTATCCAGAGTTCAAGCCATGTCCTTTGCGCTGTCAGGCTTTTCACACCTCTTGTGAGCGCTGCGTCTGTGGTGCAGTAGGGCAATTGTTCCCATCACCTTGAGAAGATGTGCTGCAGCTGGCACAGGAAACGAGAGGTTAAGCCCAAGACACCCAGAACTGGCTCATCTGCTGCTCTGTCTTGCCTTCTTATGCGCATTGAACTTTGATTCAGGTGTGCATTTTTAGTCCCAAATCGCCGCAGTGGGCTGTGAGAAGGAAGCGGGGTTTGATCTGGTCATGCTCTCATCATTCTGTACGGCTGCTGTCGGTATTCGGGCACAGATCCAGTCCAGCTCTGGCTCCGATGCCCAAATATACACATAAATACGTGCCATGTGACTGTGCTGGATGCACTGCAAGTACTTTAGAAGGCACCTGCTACGCAGAAACCTAATTAAAAAAAAATAATAATAAATAAGTAAAAAACAAATAAGAAAACATACACAGTGCCTTCCCAAACATGTAACAGCCTTTGAGCCAGAGAGCTTCTTCATGGGAACTGCATTTCTGGAAGCAAACCCACAATCTTCTGTGTTTACAGAACTCAATTTATTGCCAAGTCCTTTTGGGAACGTATGTGATCAAATCCAAGCAGTAAAAAAAAAAAAAAAAATAATAGCCAGAGGCCATACAAAAAGCGGGGATCTAAAAACTGTGTTCTTAAAATGTGCGGCAAGACTTTGTGGAGCAGGTGTCCCGCCTGGGACCTCTTGATTTCAGTGGTAGGCATCCAGCTTTAGGGCTTGTAATGTCCCTGCCTTTGCCTGCGTTGCTTGCGTTTACAGGAAGTTTTGTTGTTAGCCTTTTCACGTCTTACAGCTTTGCCTTTGCTCTTTGCTGGATCTGCAGACTGTTATTTTACTGGGGGATTGCTGAGTGGAAAACACGATAGATTTTGCAAGCTGTTCCTGTAGACGGGCCATCTTACTGAGAGCTATGAAATCTCGCTCCTATCTGTCTGAAGCTTTTGGAAAATACACGTGCACACAAGCTTCTTGTTCGAATTGTGCAAGTTCTGTAGTCCCAATTTCTGCTTCGGGTCTCATTTATCGGCTGGTGGTTTTTTTTTTTTTGGAGTACAGCGTAGGCAATTTTTCCTGCAATAGAAGAATGAATTCCTGTTTTTGTCTCAGTTCTTTGTTTTAGATATTGTTGTCTTTACGTTTTTTCCATTTTTCTTCCATATAAAAATGTATGCGCAGGGAAATTGAGTTTGATATTGCTGAGTCTGGGTAGCAACACAAGGAGAAAGAGCTCTGTCCAGTTGCTTTTCATCTCAGCGGGTTCCCAAGTTTGCCACCGATCCTTTGAGGTCTGTCCCCGCTGCCTTCAGATGAAGCCTTTGGTGCCTGTGCTGCTGAGCCTACCCCTGAGTGCGCGCTGGCATAAAAAGAAGAGTTTGCTGTGCCAGAACTTGATTTGTAAGAGTCATTTCCAGTAAAAAGCATTTCTGTATCTCCTTGTTACTGCAGAGAAATTCACCAGGGTGTTGCTGGAGCAACAGCAGGACCGAGCCCGGCGGGAGCAGGAGAGGATCCGGCTCTATTCAGCTGACCCTTTTGATCTTGAGGCACAAGCCAAGATAGAAGAAGACATAAGGTAGAGAACCAAAGCTGCTTGCGGGCTCTGGAGGTCTTCATGGTGCTTTTTTCCACAGGGTGCTTCCGTCTGTGATGCTTTTTCCTTGGAGGGTGCAAGGAATGTATTTAGATCCTGCCTTAAGATGCCCGCAGGGCAATGCTCTGAGCCACCTTTGCATGTGGGAGGGCTGGGAATTGGGGACACACAGGCACACCCCATCCTTTAGGTTGTATCCAGCTGAGCCCGGATCATGAGGTGGCAGCACCACTGTCTATGCGTGTGATGTCCCAGAGCTCTCCAAGCTGGTCCACTCTGAAGCACTTGCGAAAGCACTTAGAGATCTTAGATCCTCTTGAGCGGTGGAACTTGGGTGCCTCAGGTGTGTTTTGAACCGGAGAACTGGGCCTGTGTTAGTCTCCAAGCTGAGCCTCTGCACAGCAACGTGGCGTCATTTCTCCCAGCTGCCTTTGAGATTTGGTTTTGCTTCCTGCTAATTGTTTTGTCTCTCTGGCTGATTCCAGACTCTGAGCATCACTGCTGTCAGAAGAGATGTTCTGTAGAAATATGTTCTGCTCGTCAGCGCTCGCTCCCTCTTGCTGTCTTCCAAATGTAATTGCATTGGGCTGAGGCTGGATTTCTTAAATTGAGTGATAAATCCTTGAGTCAGAACATGACTGGTGGTTTTTTTCCCGATAAAGAAATGTCTGTCTGATACAGGCTCGTAGTTGGTCATAGTCAAAATTCATTTGTGATGTCATTCTTGCATTACGACTGACAAGGTGTTGGTGCCAGATAAATGCTTCGTTTAGCAATGCAGAAAAATACGCATTTGTAGATAGCAAAACACCCGAGGCACAGGAACGCTTTCCTCCTTCCACAGATGAGGGGACAGATAAAGACGGTGTGTCCGAGGCTGTGCAGCTGTTGGGGAACAGTTTGGGCACCTAGCAGTCCCCCAATTTCACACCCAACTTAGTTTCTTTGAACTCCTTGCTTAATTAGATGTGCTCTGCCCAAGATTGACTGGAAGCTATTGCTATTTTTTTTTGAGAACACGGTTTTGCCCTTCAAGTGTATCTTAGGTGGGAGAGTGTCGAGCACAGAGAAAACGGAGTAATGGATTTGACAAGAAAACAAACTGAAGGTTAACCGTCTGATTTATGCTTAAATAATAAAAGACAGGACAACATGTGGCTCTGTTTCAGGAGTATATGAAGCGCGATAGACTGGCAGTAGGGTGCTTTAGCTCCCAGATGAGCCACGTCTTGGGTGCCGTTAGCCGTTTTCCTTCCCCACCAAGAAACCATGTCTACCCATCTTGTTGTGGGAAGGCTACCACAGTACAGAAGACGGATCAGAGAGGAGCTCGGGGTTTTTCCTCTTCCTCTACTGAGGAGGAAAAATGAAATGGCATCAAAATTGGAAGCCGTTTTCTCTTTTTGGTAGATAGAGCTGTATCGGATGCAGTCGCTACGGATACCCATCACTTCCAAGATGACTGGAGGGGCCGTGGTGGGCTTCTTGAGGGGCGTTTCTTCTGTAGGCTTGAATTTGCAGCAAGGGCTTGTGTTCGTGGTGGGGTGTTCTCGCTGCGGTTTTGCTCATCTCCCTCCCTTCCAATATCTGGAAAGGAAAGATACCAGGGAAACGTTGGAGGATTTTAATGTTCAGCTGCTGTGTGGGATTCCAGCATTGTAGCTACTGGCAACATCATGGTGTGCCCTCAGTGCTTTATTTTAGAGTGACTAATAAATACACGGGTTTTTCGCTTGCAAGTTCTCCAGGTTAACCCCGTGGCGACAGGTTTCTGTTGCAAACGGAAGGCCGTCTGATGCTGTAGTGTGAGTTAGGCAAGGTGTTGGTAGGAGCAGTCTTCATGGCTGCTGGGGAGCAACTTGATGTCTCTGGATTACGCCAGGATCGTTACTAGCAATCCCCCTGCTAAGAAGGCTATGTTTGGCTAACGAAGCAGTCTTTGTTGTGGTTTAAACACGTTGTTCGTAAGGTGAGCTGCAGCAGGTGGGATTACCAGATCTAAGGTGGAGGGTTGCTTATAAGATCTGGCTGACGGAAGGTCTGATTTTTCTCTCTCTTCTCCATTAAATTCAGGCAACAAAACATTGAAGAAAATATGACGATAGCAATGGAAGAGGCCCCCGAGAGTTTTGGGCAGGTGGTGATGCTGTATATTAACTGCAAAGTCAACGGACATCCAGTGAAAGCCTTTGTTGACTCAGGTGAATTGCCCCATTTTCATCTCTTTCTCTGCACGCTCCTCTCCCTCCCTGAGGGAGACGGTAAACGCTCCAGAAATTTTGCCCAGAAATGCCGTAAGAAAGCACTGCGTTACAAGATTTTAAAGCACCTGATTAAAACCTGAAAGCAGCCTTGTTTAAGGCGAGCAGAGCCAACTGTTGTGAGAAGCAGCGTGCGTGAGTGCTCGAACGCCCCAGATCAAGGCTCCTGTGAGAATCTCCGGGGCTGCGATGCCAGAAAGGTCACTGCCACATGTGTGTCTTATCTCATTTTACAGATGGGGGGGATTTTGCATGCCTTTAATGCTGTGCTTCCCATCCACAGCCTTAAAGGGGAAGCTCTTGGGGTTATTCCAGCTCTACAGTAATACATACTTTACCATCAGTGCTCATCTGTGTGTATACAGTCAGTTCAGCGCAGTGGGATTCACAGGAACCCTTTATGCCCTAATGCAGTTGCTGGTGCAGTGTGGTTTCCCGGCTGCTGAGTGCAAGATCTTAAGCCCTTCCAGGAGAGAATTTAATTTGTGATGAGCTGTCAGGATTTAACACAAATTCTCTTGCTGGTAGGTGCCCAGATGACCATCATGAGCCAAGCTTGTGCTGAAAGGTGCAACATAATGAGGCTGGTAGATCGGCGGTGGGCCGGCATCGCTAAAGGTGTAGGAACACAGAAAATAATTGGCAGAGTGCACTTAGGTAAGTACCTCTGTTCTTCTTTGGGCAGCTTTGGCGGCAGTTTGACTGCATTTCCCATAGTCTTGGCACCGAGGAGTATCTGGTTTAATGCCGTAATTGTTAAAAACTCCCGCAGAGTAAAATAAAAGTGCATCTGCGATATGTTTGTTTGTCTCGGGCACAGTAGTCTGGCTTCTGTCTCATTTAATGCTTTCTTAATGGAATTACCTTAATACTTTTAGGTGAGGGGAGTCCTCAGCTCAGAGGACGTGCTCACTCTGGATGCGAAAAACAGGGCTAATGTGAAATAGCAGGATCTTTCCTGTTTAGGGTGGGACTGCTGGGCAGCATGAGTTGCTCGGGAAGGTTCCGCTACAGTGGAGCGTTTCATGTTCCTTTGGGAAGAGAAGGCTCTCTGTGCTCTTGTGCAGGTTTTCTGGATGAGAGGAGATTGTCCGTAGTGTCTAAAAAATCGATTCTCTTCACTGTTGTTGCTTTTTAGACTTGTGCTCTAACGAGCTGTACGCAGCTCCTCTAGCTTGGAGGGTTAGATAAGCAGTACTTAAGGCTCTAGAGCAGGTCAGTTTTTAAAATAATTCACTTCTTGAGACCAAGGCAGGCCTGATAGTCCCTGGGGTTCGCAAAGGGCTAGACTTTCTGTGACCCAAACGGTACGTCAGAGCTCTGGCTTTAAGATTTGCCCAGGTTTGTGCAGACCTTTCCCAGGAGATGGCAGAGCAGAAAGTAGATTTTTTTGCGCTGTAGCATTGCAAGGTGGTAACTTCTCTCCCCTGCCTTTCAGCTCAGGTCCAGATTGAAGGGGATTTCCTGGCGTGCTCCTTCTCAATCCTTGAAGAGCAGCCCATGGACATGCTTCTAGGACTGGACATGCTTAAGAGGCATCAGGTATCAAAATCTCTTTTGAAACAGCTACTGGCTCTTCCAAGTTAAGTGCTAAGTGCAATGTAAATGCCTTGGTTGTGAATTTATTGGGATTTTTCTGGGGAGCGTTGATGGTGGATTATCTTCCAGCCGGTTAGGAAAGAAGTACATACGCTACATACATCATGGATAGCTGTAGGATGTCTGGCTGCTCCCTGAAGATTTTTGCTCTGATCAAAGATGCTCAGAGCTTTCCAACTGAATGATTTATTACAAATCAAGTCACGCGGGGCCCTTTGCTTATAGCCCACTTGGCCCACTTTGCTTAGCTGCTATGAGCTGTTCCCTTTGGAGATGGATTGTTTAACCTTTTTTCTCCTTTTTCTCCGGGAATTGACTGGCTCTTATGCAGGCCCCTGATGTCTCGATGCTCTTTCACAGTGTTCAATTGATCTCAAGAAGAATGTCCTAGTGATTGGCACGACTGGCTCGCAGACCACTTTCCTCCCAGAGGGCGAGCTCCCAGAGTGTGCCCGGCTGGCTTATGGGGCCGGGCGGGAAGACGTGCGGCCGGAGGAGATTGCAGACCAGGAACTAGCAGAAGCAATACAGAAGTCCGTAGAGGAAGCAGGTACCGGGAGGAGCGCAGTGGAAATATTAATCCGCGTAGTTTTCCTGCTGACAGGATGTCTGTCAGTAGTCCCCCTTCTCAGCTCCTAGGAGATACAGCCTAACGCAGCACCAGCGAGTAAATGGTGGAGAGAAAGGGGCTTTATTCTTGCTCGTGGCCTCTAACTGCGCTTCTCTTTTCCTTTCTGCCCAGCAAAATCTGTCTGCACGAAGGCATTTGGGGGTGCTTGCTGTTTAATTTGTGCTTTCCTTGCAACTTCCTACCCGCTCTGGTTTCTTGACCTTCAAAGGTGTGGAGATAAATGGTTGTCTCTGGCACCCGTTCACCTGGGTCGAGTTGTAGTGCCCGGTCGTGGTTCAGTTGTGTGGTATTTTAGCAGCCTTGGGTAAGGACAGCTTTGTGGAGGCTTCCGCAAATCCCGTTCTTAATAGCTGCAGCATATGAAAACAGAGGAGCTGTAGCAGTAAGTACAAATCTCTGAACAGAAGTTCATGACAATTTTTAGAAATAGTACTATTTCAGCATTTTTTTCCTTAGAATGGTGCTTGTGCCCTCGGAAGGTGAATTGCTTCTCTTACTGAAGGTTACCGTTGCTCCAAATTTCAAAAGCAGCAGCTGAATTCGCATCCTAATATACATCATCAGCCTTGACTGTGATCTGCAAAGAGAATTTTCACCCTCCCCACAGATTTGCTCCCTGTGCCTCTGGAATCCGTAAGCTGCACAAGCCCAGACCGACTGGGCTACGGGAGATTTTGGTAGCTGCAAAATTCATTGAAGTGGAGATGCCAGAATAGCTGAAAGCAGAGCTATGAGCCAGATTTTCTGTTTAACTCCTCCCTTATAAGCATATGCTTTTGACTAAAGGAAAGCTTCGTTATTTTTTTCCCTGCTATTACAGTGAAGCTGTGAATACCTCACAAAGTATATTCCTCAGGCCTTTTACAAAACTTTTAAAGATAACATTTTATATGCAAGTCTTCTATAAAGACTTTTGAGTTTTCCTGCTAATTTTTCCTCTGGAAGCACACAGTAAGGTTCCGTTTCCCACACAAATGCCAAAACTCTTTGCCAGGTCACGTTTAAGCTGATAAATTTGACTTCTTCCACATTTCTATTGCTATTTTTTTTAAGACTCTAGCATGCACATATTTAAAATTGAAGTGCAATAACCAGATTTAACCATATGTGTATATATAGCTATAAAACCAGTTGTAATGCACTGAAATTTTTCTTTAACACTTCCCAATTGCTGCTTGATAGCCCAAAGAGTAAGCAGTGACTTTTGTGCAAATAATGAAATTGTTTACACTGAGGGGAGCACAGGACTGAACTTACTGGTCCCTCTACCAGTTTTCTTCCATTCTAAGAATATAAGTTTTCCAGAGATGTAAAAAACTTGAGAGGAATGCCTGGCTTTAATAAATCAGCAAGAAATGCTTTACGTGTTTGACTTCTAAAGCCAAATTTGAATGCTTATTAACTTCAGTTACAGCAGGTAGAGAGAAACACAAACATAGGTTTGACCTTGCCCCTGTCAGGTTTTGGCACAGCTGAAGGTCACATTCGGTAGCTTGGGCTCATGTCTCTTCACATAACCTGGCAGAGAAAATGTGCGGATGTAAATATTAGTTCTTTTCCTGTTAAAACTTTGAACCTGATGAGGCCTGGGTTGGTTTTAGACATATCTTTCCATTCGGGGTGAGAACTTTGCCGACATCGTAGTTGGTTGGACTTAGTTCTCTGCTGAAAGGGTCAAATAAAAAGCAAACCTCAGCCCCAAATGTATCAGTCTTTACAATAAAAGCATTTTAGTTGAGTGCTTTAAGATGAAAAGTGCCTAAAATGACTTAAGTCAAAGCTGCTTATGCACCAAATACAGTTCTAAAGACCATGTGGCTTTGTTCAGACTAATCAGCAGTCTACTGTTTGCCATTGACGCTGAGCCCTAGAGGAATGTAAAAGATTTATGAGAATAGGAAATCCATTTTGTGGATTCGCTTAATGCTACCCGTGCACAAAACTAAGGTAGGTCTTGCTTAGATTGACTGTGTGTAAGTCTTAGACACGTTATAAGCCTCTGGCTCACAGGCTGTATCCTAAGATGTCAGAATACTAATGTATATTCTCTTCCAAAGCTGTAGAATCATAGAATTGCCTAGGTTGGAAGAGACCTTTAAGATCATCAAGTCCAACCGTTAACCTCATGCTGCCAAACCCACCACTGAGCCGTGTCCCTCAGCACCGCGTCTGCTCGGCTTTTAAATCCCTCCAGGGATGGTGATTCCACCCACTGCCCTGGGCAGCCTGTTCCGATGCTTGACGACCCTTTTGGTGAAGAAATTGTTCCCAATATCCATCCTCAACCTCCCCTGGCGCAACTTGAGGCCCTTCCCTCTTGTCCTATCACCTGTTACTTGGAAGATACCAAACCCCTCCCAGTTACCCCCTCCTTTCAGGGAGCTGTAGAGAGCGAGAAGGTCTCCCCTCAGCCCCCTTTTCTCCAGGCTGAACACCCCCAGCTCCCTCAGCCGCCCCTCACGAGACTTGTGCTCCAGACCCCTCACCAGCTCCCTCGCCCTTCTCCGGACTCACTCCAACACCTCAGTCTCTTTCTTGTCATGAGGGGCCCAAAACTGAACACAATATTCACTGCTATTAGCTGCTGTTAGATGGTAGCAGGAAAACCAAGTGAAAGAACAGGAGACTGGAGAGAACACAAGGCAGGACCAAGGAAGCTCAGCTCCCTGCAAGGCCTCTGTTCTTTCACAACAGCTTGTGGTTTTGCTGCCTTCTGGTAGATGGTACAACAGAAATTGCTGCATACATCTGTAGGTTATTAACGTTCTCACTTTGAATGCACCTGGATTATTCTTGAGCTTTATTTAATCCCCCAAAGCTCACTTTAGTGAGCCTCATGATTTCTGTCGGCTGACTTGCTGGTGTTTTGACACCCACGGAAAGGCGGTGAGGTGGTAGTGGAGTCCTGGTGTGTTTTACTGTCCTCTGGATCCTCCACGTTTGCTTCGTTTATGTCTGAGGGCTTGCCCTTTTTTGCCAACATGCTCTGTTTCCCACCACCACTGGGAAACTCTGTGATTATGGTGGATTTACAAAACGAGCAGCAAAACGACAGTTGCTTTAGGAGGAAGCGTGTTCAGGTAGTTTACCCCATAGACAGCTTTTCATGCAGACAGCTTCGATTCAAGAAAGGCACTGCCACCTCATACGCAACTCAGCCTTTTCCTAACGTAGAGAGGAATTTATCCCTGATGGTGCACTTTGTGGAGAAGGGTTTGTTCCGGGTGTTAGCTGGATCGATAGCCCTGATGGGGCTGGGATTCAGCTCCTGTAGGTACCCCGGGAGGAGGAGGATAGTGGGTCTCTTAAGGATGACCCCGAGGAGTGCTTGGCAGGAGAGCAGCTACTTCTGCTGTCTAAATGACTCCAAATCCCTGATGTCTTTGACTGATCAGACCCTTATTACCGATCCTCTGAGTCAAAACACAGTTCTGCTTCCTCTCTAAGAATTGGCTTGGGAGCAGAGAGCGTGAACGTAATCCTACCGTGTAGAAACAGAAGATGATCCTGGTTTTTCATCTGTGCCCTGTATCACAAGCCTTTTTGCCACCCTTATGAAAGATGAGCGGTCTGAAAATCTGTAGGGTAATTCTGGCTTTTTAATACTCCAGCATCGCCAAGTTGGTGTCGCTGCATTAAGACCAGATGTGCAGCCAAAAGAAAAGATTGCTTTCTGCAGTGGCTGCTGTATTTTATACCAAAGCGTATCGATCAGAGGTGCAGTATCACGGCATGTAGTGCGCTATTTTTATTTAACGGAGAATAAAAAAAACAAGTAACTGAGTTGAAAAAAGGTAGATTTCTTCTGTGGTGTGGAACTCAAAGGAAATCCTGGCTGTACATGTCCCCCAGTCCACCTGGGTATCCGTAAAAAGAGAAAGACTTAAGGTAAAACAGCGGTATATGTTTAAGACCATTGAGTTTGGAGGCCTCTGGGAAGGGAAAGAGAACTAACGCAAGAAATCCCACAGCACAAAATCTGAATATCTGACACTGGACGGAGCAGGGCTTTAATGGAAGAACAGGCACTCTTACAGCAAAGGTCATGTTGGTGATTTAAAGAGAGCATGAGAGCTGATACGTTAGCAAGATTAGACCGTTAGCAAGATAAGTTCACTTATTTAATCTGTCCTGATAATGAGAGCCAGTGTTTGGTGCCACTGATAGAGATCTGCAATTCATCCGTTCTCCGTGTGGAGAAGGAAACGGTGAGCTGGGTTTGACGTCTGGCTGTCTCTTTGCTCTGCTCTTCCCAGTCTCCGGCAGCAGTTCCTTTGCGGGATTTCTGCCTTTTACTCTAGGATCTTTACGCTTCCCTTTTGCAGCAAGCTGGCGTTTGCTCGCCTTCTCTTGCCTGCGATGGCACTAGCAGTTGCAAGACAATAACGAATCGTATAGAGAATTGTATAGAATCCTATGGAATAGTGACTCGTATAGAGAGATGCCCTCTTAATTCTCATTTCCCTGAAACGTGGCTCCTGAGTAACTTCAGCTGTACAGAGAACAAACGAGTGCGGTGCTAGACACACGCCTTGGGCTGCCTATATTTTATCAAGCGTGTAGTATCACCCACAGACCACTGTGCAGCGTAGATAGTACAGAACAGCCTTTAAATTGTTCTCCGGCAGAGTTATTTTTGACTTGACGTAAGGAACTTCCCAGGCAGAACCCCTTCTGGAAGGCAGCGAACGCGAGGAGCCTCCTGCTGCTCGTACGCTGGGCAGTCGGGAGGGGAGCTGCGAGGTCGCAGGACTATAACCATGCATGTGGTGTGCTCTGAATGCTAACACGAGTTTGGTGTGTTTGTTTCCTAATCCAAACAGAACGTCAGAAGCCTTGATGCATGTAGTGTGTGTTTACTGCAGCTGGAGTGGGCCACAGACCAGGTATTTACAGCCATTGGTTTATAAGTTTTCGCTACTACAGTGAAAACAGTGGTTCTCCTGTGTCCTAACTACTGCTTTCTTTCTGTCTTCTGTTAGAGAATAGTGACAAAGAAACTACCTCACTGGAAATGCCCTCATTACCAGCTTCTGATGGGTTTCAAAATCCAGTCCAGTCTTCAGGACTAAATTCCAAGATCTGTAATCCCACAAATCAATTACTTGATCGTTCTGTCTCTGCCCCTGCTTCAATTTGCTCATCCGAATCTAGCCTCGCAGAGCCCATTGATCCTAGAGCCGTCAAGTCTTTTGAGTCTCCAACTGAATGCCAGATAACCCCAGAAAAAGAACATCCTCTCTTGTTACAGCATCTTTCCAATAACGCTTCCTCGGCAAATAACGACCCTTCTCCCCAGCCAGGGGAGGGAACCTGTTGCAATCCAACTTGCCTTTCACAGAAGACACTCAAAGAAACATTTATTGCTGACAGTCTAAAGGAACGTAACGCTAAAGAACAAGACCGTGGTCAGGAACATCCTCTGGAAGTGACAAAAGAAAATAGTTTGGCTGGCACTGCTGCTAAGCACAGGCGAAATAAAGACATATGTCTGTCTGCAGAACAGGAGCAAAAGCATGAGCTTCCCATAGACCATCAGACATGCAAAGAACCAGAGAAGGAACATCTGGAGAAGCAAACTGAGACGACTGACCCAGAACCTCCTTGCCATGTTGGTGGGGCTGAGAAACTTGTTGTGGAAGAAGCCAGCCAGCGAGCAAATCCTCCTACGGAAACGAGAGGAGATGGACTGGAGAAAGCAAATCTTTCCTGTGCGAAAGGGAGTATCCAAATGTCAGCCTCCTGTAGCTGTGTGCATACGGAAGCCTTCATGGAAATAGATGGAGCTGAGCAGTCTGTAGCTGAAGCGCGCAGCTCAACAAGCGAGCAGAAGTGGCAGGCTGAGAACAGAAGTGTGTCTGACCTGAACTCTGACACCTTTTCTATGGAGGTGGAGTCGCTAAAGTCTGCGTCCTCCTCCAGTGATCCACTTCCCACTGCTGATGTCCCGCAGTCTAAAAGCACTAGTGAAATTCCTGCAAAGTATAATGGGTTGTCTAATTTGGCAGCTGAAGACAGCTCTTCCCCCTCCAGCATCCATCAGCTGGATACGGATCCAGGAAGACCTTCAGAAGAGCCATGTTTCTCTCTAGCATCAGCCTTGAAAGAGCTGCACAAACTCTTGATTATCAGTCGGAAAGGAGAATGTAAAATCCTTGCCTTGGAAGAAGTCTCTCAGCTGGAAATGGCTCACAGAGAGCCAGCAGCACAGCGGAAGGGGCTTTCTGAAGATGAGCAGAAAGGCTCAGATCCAGCCAGCCAGGAGGAGAGTTGTTCCTTCTGTGAGGTGAGGTCTGAAGGTGGGAGAGCAGAGGGGAAACAGCTTTGCGGTTCTGACCCAGAAAACATCAGCGCTGGCTCTATCAGACGCGTGCGGGCTGCTCTCGGAGAAGGTGCTTTGGAGAGTCACGAGTTTTCAGGTAAGAGCGATTTGGTCGTGGTGAATTCTGCAGCGACATCTGACCAGCAACAGAGCTCTGAGCAGGAGGAGGTTTTGGCAGAAGGTTATCAGAGTCCAACTAGTCCAACTTCGGAGCAAAACGCATCTGTTTCCTCTGCCCCTGCTTCGGATGAAGGTGCACCTCAAGATACTCGGAGCCTGTTCACAGGAGCACCTGGGAGCAGCAGCAGTTCTGCTCCCGAAGGTCCGTGGCCATCGGGTGGGTGTGAGGAGCCCCTGCTGAGCCCACCAGCAGGCTATACCGGGCGTACCTCGGGTGCTTCTCCACCACCTGCTTTCCCGGCGGCTGATGTTAATCGGATCCTCAGTGCTGGTTTTACCACACAGGAAGCTCTTGAGGCTCTGGAACGAGCGGATGGAAACACGGATCTTGCTCTTCTCATTTTGCTAGCCAAGAGTATCGTTGTTCCTACGTAACTGCAGAAGAGGTAGCTGACTGGGGTGTCTTTTCTTTTAAAGGACATATCAAAATTATACACCATAATGTACAAGCAGAATGTTGAGCCAGATTTTTCGATTACTTGCAGCCAAAGTAACTTGTCTCTTCTGTTTTACGTGTTAGATTTGGCCTTCTAAAAGAAAGAAAACGTCCGAGCGTTCTGTGGACAGGATAGCTTTTAAGTATGCATACTGGGTAAAAATTAATGTTTTTATTTAAATGTACAATTTTAGAATAAGCTCCAATGTTACAAATAAAAAGCAGAAGCCATTAAGATCCCCGCCCTGTCCAGCGCAAAGCAGGTTGTGAAGTGAATCGCCCGCGCGTGGGCGTGCCCGGGACAGGAGGCGCACGCCGACTGCGGTATGGCGCAGACGCCAAACAGCGCTTGTCCAAACGGACTCTGGGGATTTGTTGTAGCTCTCCTGCGCTTTGTAGCCCAATGTCCATCTGTGACGCTGGCGAAACAATTATGGCAGCTACTAAAGGTATGTAGATGCCCACAGACGTGTAACACTTTGCAAGAGGAGTGAGGGGCGGAGGGGGCTTTGGGAAGCGTGTGTTTTTGTGTGTGCACGAGGAAGGCTGCTGCCCGTTTTTGCCAAACCCTTTTATGCTCTTGGGCCAGTGTGTTCAAGTTTACAACGTGGGGATAGAAGAAGGGAAGGGATAGAATTTGGTGCTACCAAAACTTAAGAGACGTTTTAACTTATTTGAAGATGTGCTGGTATTAATTGTAAGGGGGTGGGAGGGAGGGAAAAGGAGTATTTCACTTTTTTTTTTTTTCTAGCCTTGCCCACACCGTGTTCCCCTGTATGAAAGAACAAGTTCAGCCACTTGAAGGCAAAACCTTAACGATGAAATTGTTTAACAAACCAGCCGTGTGTTACGGCTCTTAATCCCCCTCTGCCCCTGGAAGAATGAACTGTTTCAGTGGATGCATTCTCTATGCACCGAGCGGGGATGGGATCAGAAGAATGAAGAAATCTGCTTTGCACTAGTTTAATCTCGATGTTTGGGGATGATCAGCCGCTCAGCTGTGGAAATGCAAACTGCAGAAAGCCTGGAGCGGCTGGTGGGGTACTAATTTAATACCTCTTAACGAGCGAGGGCTCCCCAATAGGGTTTCTGAAACAAATGCACTGACATGGCTTCTGCATTATAACCATCGTGGCCTTCTGGGAAGTCCTTGGCGAGTAGCCTGACGAGCACTCGCCGAGGCTGTGCTGTAGGAAACCCTTTCCAGATGCTTTTTTTTTTTTGGGGGGGGGATGAACTACTTTTGGATGCTCTGCAGAGCCCCAAAACGCTCTTGGGGGCTGGGGGAAGGAAAGCACGGCTGAAACACGATACCAAATTTTAAGTAGGAACTTTTACGTAGTCCCACTTGCAAAGCTCAGAAGAGGCTTTGTGTCAGGTGTTCATCTTGAACTTTCTGCTTTGAGCTAAACCAGCGGGTCAGCAGCCGCTGGAAACATGTTTTGTTCGTGGCTTTCATTTGTTGTTATCATTGTCTCAGGCCTGTGTTCCTGGTGTTTTGTTTTCCCTGTGGTGTAGCAGATTTGCCTGCGTGTACGCTAGGCTTTTTTTCATGCAGGGTAGCATTTGAAAACAACACAGATTTGGTTCCCTCTGTGAACTTGCAGGAGTTTCTGATGCCGGTGAGCGGTGGTCGTCAGATTTTTCTTAGAGGCTTGGGTAGCCAGGAGATCCTTTAGAATAACGAAGAGCTTTAAGGCATTCCGCTGTTGAATGGAGCTTCTGCATGAGCTGTGAACGTACCAGCTAGGCCTGGGGCTCCCAGACATGCTTAGCTCATATCCCACTACTTGTGATGCCGGCAGCAGGCATTGCTCCGTGTGGATGTAGGAAGCAGCGCTTGGCTGTTTGGGGACCCCTTGCCGGAGCAGCATGGAGTAATTCACTTTGAGACTATGTTCACATTGAGTTACTGAGGTGGGACTACAGCTTTAGGATCTTTACCAGGCAGGTGGTCAGAGTTAATCCTGGTGATGTTTGGGGTTTTTTTTTTTCAATATTCTCCTTGCAATGAGCACCTCAGATCAGCAAAAGCCCCCCTCTGTCTAACACTTGGGCTGGTACAGGAGTAGGGTGTCATCAGATCTCTCTCTAGAAGCCTTAGGAATTAAGATTATATTAGACCCGTTCCCATCTGTATCTGGTTCCCTATCAAAAGCAGCAACAAGAACGCAGCTCCCAGCTCTCGGATCCAGAGCATCCTCAGCCTGAATAGCCGAATCTGCTCCCGATTCACACCGCGGGTCTCGGTGAGGTGGTCCTGGGAGCAAGCCCCCACCTGGTACGCAGATACCAGCTGTGGGTTGGCCCTCTTGGATGCACGAGAGCTGAATTTGTGCCCTTAGCCTGCAGGTTCATCTACCGCCAGCTTCTTGAAGCATCAGATGTTAGCCATTTGATGTTACACCCCTTTCCATAGTTACACTTTATGTTTTTAGAAGCAATTACTAATAGCTAGACGAAGTACTGCTGCTTTGCACCAAACTGGGTAAAGGCTCTAGTTTTATGGCCATGTTTACTTAGACTGCATATACAGAATTTATGCTATAAAAGCTTCAGAGCATCAGCCAACTTGCTTCAATGCTCAGTTTTAGCCTTTGTCAAATATAATTTTTGAAATCTGCCCTTCTGCCAAAGCTGTACTGAAGCATTTATCAATAGTGCTAGAATTCCCTGGGTAACTTTCTCTGAACTGCTAGAAACAAAGCCCGACCCCCAACTGATAAATCCTTGTAAAACTATTTTACCAAGTTGGTCCAAGCCTGGTGATTTAAATCTCTTGATTTCAGAGCCTTGCTTTGAGCGAATGGCTAGGTGCTACCAAATTAGAGAATAACTTTTTTAGGAGCGAGATTTATGTTGGAGAAAATCTGGGCAGTGGTGAGCATTTAAGGTTAAAATAAAATGTAACAGAACGTGTATTTAGCGAATGCCGTCTAAAAGTTGTCTTCTGTTTTAATGTGCATGTGTGTCCTCTCTGCTGCGTGCACACATCCTTTGCTCGGCCTTTAGCAATCCCTTAACTACTAGGCTCTGCTCACCTGGCTCATAAAGTGGGAATACTTCTATTTAAGCAGGGACGGCTTGTTGGCTAGAGCCGGGGATAAAGGTAACGCCAAAAGCTCTTCAGGTTTCCAAGGAGCCACGTGCCCTGGTCTAAAATAAGGCTCTTCACTCTCTTCTCTTCCCCTCCTCATTAATCACTGCTCCAATGTACTAACGTCACATCAGCTTAGCAAAACAGTTTCAGTATGAGAAGTCCATCTATAGAGAACAAAGCAACGCTCAGAAGCTGCTTCATAAAGATGCCAGCGCCTGTGGGGACCCGTGTGGGTCCGTGGAGCTGGTTTCTGGGTGTTTTCTGAAGCCACGGTGGCCGCGTACCTTGCTGTTGGCTTCTGAGATCTGTTCTGGTCCTTGAAGATACTGAAGGAATTTACTCGGCCTCTTGCTCTTTCTGTATGTGAGGCTCTAGGTGAGTTCAGAGGTGATGTTTAGTGAAATATCGACATCTGAAAGTTTCTGGGCACAGATAATTCTGACAAGAGGAGGAAATATTTCCTGGTGCTGGTCCCTGGCATGTTTACCTGCTGCTGGACAGAGCTGAGCTACGCTGTGTTATCGTGACAATCGCTGCCTTGTTGCTACGTATGGTCAACTTTCTACGTAGACACTCGCTCTCCAGGACTGTTAACCTCGTACCTCCTAGATATGTTCCCTTCTTTCTGTCTTTGTCTCTCCCTCTTGCTGTCTCCTTGCCTCAAAAGTAGCAATATTTAAGTGTACTTGCTGAATGCTTAACTTCCAGATAAGTTTTCTTTAGAACACTATGCCATTTACAAATAAAAGGAGGAACAGATCCTAGAGGTTGCTTCGCCAGACTTGGACTTTGGCTCCCCAGAACTTTTAACGTGAATTCAAAGAGGAGAAATGAAGAGGTACTTTTGCCTGCCTCTCTCAGAGGTCAGCTTGGGAAATGGGGTTGGTTTCGTGTACATCATTCCCTTCTGAAGCGTTCAAGAGATTTCTTCCTGCACTGTGTAGACGTAGCTTAGTCCGTGATCCAAATGCGTAGCGGTTTGGGTTACTCCTTGACTGATGCTTTTTAGCTTAAAGAGTTTTACAAACTCACTTAAGGAACTTGAGGGAATCAATACTCAGGAATCCTAAAGCTGGTTGCATTTGTGTCATTTACTCTTCTGGGCTGAACATACTGCGCTTGTCCTCGCAGGTGGCTGAAGGGAGGAGTGGTTGTGTCATCAGAGAATGGGATGTGGTTCTGCCCAAAGTAATACACACTTGATTCTTTTTTTTTGATTTTTGGTTGGTTGTTTTTTTTTTAAATATTGGGGGACTGTTTATCAACAAAAATTGATGTGTAAAAAAAAAATTTGATATTTAAAAAAAAAAACTGAATAAACACTTTATCATAATGTTGCTTGATTGGTCTGTCTGTATTTCTGAGGTCAGCATCTCTGCACTCAAATCCTTCTCCGGCTTTTGTTCTGAAGGCAATGGAATTTCCTTAAAGGAAATGTTGCCATTTTGAACATAAATTCATAGGAATCAGTGGTTAAAATGGTTCCAGTTGGCAGGGCCTGAGAGCAGGCGTGAGAAATTCATGTATTCCCCTTCTACGGAGATGGGCTGCTGAATCCTTCAGGCAGGACTTGGAAGTGGAAGAGCATTACACAACACAAAACGGAGCGCTTGGCCCCAGCACTGTCTGCTGGCAAAATGAATGAGGCCCTCCTGGTGTCTCCTCATTTCCACCCAGATTAGGAGACTTTTGGTTTTAGTTTTCTGGAGCTGTAAACTAATCTCTTGGGACATCAAAAAATTGACATTTATATCCCTAGAAAGCTCGTAACAGTTTTAGTTAGAAATAACTTTTTTTAAAGTCCCATTCTCTTAATGTCATGTAATAGATTTTTGAAAGGGGGAGCAGAGGATCTTCCTCCTCCGAAACCTGTGGCGCAGCCAGCTAACCCTATGCGGCAGCGTTTGTCTCGTGGAGCAGTAATTCCTTTTTCATATCCTGAAAAGCAGGTGCACGTTGTCTTGAGACAAGCGCTGAGGCTTTTTGCCCATTTTAACTCTCAGCTCTCCGGCGAGCTGTCAGTGCTAGCGCCAGCTGAGCAGAGCCGCTCAAAAACGCAAAGCGTTATGAATCAGTTGCTTTGACAAAGCACTTCTTGGACTGCGGTTTCCTCCTCACGTGCTCAGGGCTCTACATGTGATGCTGTTGTCACTGTTACAGCTAAGTTATGTCATTAAGGCAGGTGTTAATTAGGAGGGCAAAACTGCGTTTTGAATTCTGGGGTGGGAAAGGGGAAGGTTTTAACGCGTGGGCTGCTACAGCCCCCTTCATACCTTGGCCAAAACGTTGTTTGCAGTTTCTTCTGTAGGGAGGTGATTTCAGGACTAAATACTCTGACTGTTTGAAAACTATTTTGAGCACTTGGGTCTCGCCCTTTCTGCTTTATGGAGATGGTTTTCTTTCGGTACCGTGTACAAGTGCAAATTAATGACACTTAGAGTTGCGTACATTTTTGGGATTGTCCCAGACTCTCTGATTTGCAGCATTAGCACTTTTAAATCTGCAGCTCCTCATGTGACCGAGAGGTGCAGACCCTATGTAATAAATGTAAAGCTTACTGCACGTTGGTGTGCTTTCCTTGGTTAGCTGGTATGGATGCGTTAGGAGTAGGACAAGGAACTCCCCCCTACCCTCCCCCAGAGGTTTACAGTTTAAAAATTGCAGATGAAGGTTTCTTCGAGCAGTCACATGGGTGCAGGGACTGCATTAAGAGCAGGAGCTGGATGCAGAGAGGTGAGCGTTGCGTCATACCACTTCCTGCACCAGAATAGTTCAGAGAATGGTCAACAGCAGAAAGGTGACTGAGCCATCGCTCATAAATTCCGCGGTGCCACTCATTCGGGTCCACTGCCTCATTTCTCTGCCGTCTCATGGTTTCAGCACGTGCCTGGTGTTGCTTTGCCAAGTGAACCACTGTTGGGGCAGGTACGTCACCAGGATGGGATTTGGGAAATCCTGCTGGCCAGTCTGGCTTTGGATTCACTCCAGCCTTACGTCAATTATCTGCTCGGCCTCTTTTTTCTCTAGGGGTAAACTGGGGGTGAAGGACCCCCTCGGAAGCGTAATCACTCCACTATGACATAATTGTCTGTGACAACCAAGCTCACTAATTACAAGGTGCTGTCATGATTGCCAGTAAAAGCATTGAGTCATGCAGACAAGGATGCGAGTGGTTGAAATCCCTACAACAGCAGCTGCCAAAGGAGTGTCTAGTTCCGAGTCCCTTTGTTAACAAATGAAAATGGGGAACATTTTAAAATCAGAACGCTTGTGCCTGGTTGTGGAAATGGAGGTGTGCTCGCCGGGCTGCGTGTTGGTCGTGCGATGCAGGGCTCGCTCTTTACTCATCCTGATAAACCTGCCGTTTCTCCCTTGGTTTTTCCAAATACTAAATTTTTTTCTTGCCTAAATCTATACTGCTACCTCCTAAAATGTTTGTGTCACTTTAATTTCCTTCCGGGTGACTGGCAACCTTATTAAAGTGCTGTACGACTGCACTGCGTGATAAGGTACGTATCTTAGGAGGACGCTATCTTGCCCTTACCGCACCTTGCTGCAGGAGCTGAGACACACCTCACTGACTCATTCTGGCCTTCCTTGCTATCCCGATGGCTCCTCTCTGTGGGTGATGTTCTTCATGCTAACTTTGAGCTGTAAATATTGCACAAAATATATTATATATTTTTATATCCTGCCCCAAGGAGTTAAAAATCTCTTTGAGAGGAGGATAAGAAGCAGACTAGCACGTGGTGGGAGTGGGATGGTTCTTCCTGACCCTCTCCAGGGAGAACGGGAGCTGTCTTTAAATGCTGGGAGCGGGGAATTTTCCATGTAAATCCGTAGTTGTGTGGTGGGTGCTATAAGGGATTACAACCAACTCGTTCTACTTGGAGTAAAGCAGAGACTTGGGGCATTCAAAACAGCCAGGAGAACTGCAGGACACCAGGAAGTCTGGCGTACCGTGGGATTATACAGGGGTATACGCTGAGCTGCCTCTGGTGCCTCCACAGCAACAAAGAGCGCAAACATGCGCTTACCTGCTGGCTGGTGCTGTACGGACTGGGGTTTTTTTTATACCCTGAGCATGCTTTAAATCCTAAAATTGACCAGTGAATTCAAAGACGGTGCATTGGATCTGTTGTGCTTCTTTAAAAGGGCTGACTGCAGCTTGCTGCTCTCTCCAGCCATTCCTTGGGGCTCAGGCTCAAATGGTTCATGCTCAGGACTGCTACTCCGGAGTTGTGTGTGCGCTTTAGTGGGGTCGTTTCCCTCCCGCCTACCCCCAGTCCGGCAGGAAGAGCTTTACCTTCTTCCCCAGGTGCGGAGACAAGCTCCCGTCCTTGTTGGGATCTCACTCAACGCAGCACTTCTGCTTCTCCAGGTGCTGGTGGGGAGCTGAGAAAAGAAGAGGAGCTTTACGATTTGGCTCGGTTTTATGCCAAGCACTAACGAGCTGTGCCCTCTTCCCTTCCCTGGGAGTTTCTCCCACACTTTCCAAAGCTGTTAAACTGGCTGGGCCGTTCCTGCGAATGCAGGGAAGGAGCAGGCTTGGCCTGGCGTGTTTTCTCCGTCCCAGCCCTTGCTCAGCTCATCCCTTCCCCACCAGCAGGTTATTTAGGGAGGAAAGGGTGGGAATGGCGCAGGGAACGCGCTCCTGAGGCCTGCTGGCTTTTCCTTTTTTAATTGCTTTTACTTTCGGTTCCATTTTCAGTTTTCAGGGTTGGGCGTTGCAAGGGCGATAAGCCAGCTCCGAGGGACAGCCCCATCGGGGCTTTTCACCTGAATCTCAGGAGGAAAGTTTATTAATAATTTTATCTTTTATTTCTTCAACCCCCACCTCCATTCAGCCTCTGCACCCACTCCCAGCTCTGTCCTGTGATGGCGAGCAGGGATTGTATTTGGGGTTTTTTAGGATGTTGTCCCAGTGATAGAGATTTCGGCTTGAGCAACACTTTTCTGGCCCGTTTTTGGCTCCGAGGTGCCACGGAACCAAGCACGTGGACCTTAGCAGAGAGACTGGTCCCCTGTTCATCTCGGGGCTGCCATGGGGGGTGCCATGCAGACTCCCCCATTTTTCCCTCGGGCCACTGAATATTTCTCTTTCTTTTGAAGCTGGGCCCTGCCAGCACCCCGAAGTGCAGCAAAGCCATGGGCTGGGCCCTGGCTAGGGGGGCTGGTGGCCGCCTCGCCTGGTGTCCCCAAACTGGGGCCTGCTGACCCCCCTGCGTGTCCTCTCAGGGGGCACCCAACACCGTCATCCCCTCGTGTCCCTTCAGGGGGCTGTGAGGGACCCAACGCCATCTCCCCTCATCCCCATCACGTCACCTCACTGTGCCCAACACCATCTCCCCTGTTGTCCCCTCACTGTCCCCAATGCCATCTCCCCCCAGTCCCTCACTGAGCCTGGGGCTGCGAGGAACCCGATGCCATCTCCCTTCACCCCCTCACTGTCCCCAACACTATCTCCCCAAATGTCCTCTCATTGTGCCAAAAAGTCCCCTCAGCTGGGTCATGAGGGACCCAGTGCCATCTACCCTCATGTCCCCAATGCCATCTTCCTTCACAACCCCTCATGTCCCCTCACTGTCCCCGATGCCATCTCCCTTCACATCCCCTTCATGTCCCCTCTCTGTGCCCAATGCCGTCTCACCTGATGTCCCCTGACTGGGTCACGAGGGACCCAGCGCCATCTTCCCTTACATCCCCTTCATGTCCCCTCGCTGTCCCCAAAGCCAGTTCTCTTCACATCCCCCTCACGTCCCTTCACTGTCCCCAGCGCCATCTCCCCTCATGTCCCCTCACTGTCCGCCGCCCCATCTTCCCTCACACCTCACTCACATTCCCTCACTGTCCCCAGCGCCATCTCCCCTCACGTCCCCTCACTGTCCCCAATGCCATCTCCCTTCACATCCCCCTCACGTCCCCTCACTGTCCCCAGTGCCATCTCCCTTCACATCCCCCTCACGTCCCCTCACTGTCCCCAACGCTGCCTCACCTCATGTCCCTGACTGGATCATGAGGGACCCAGCACCATCTCCCCTCGTGTTCCCTCACTGTCCCAAATGCCATCTCCCCTCAAGTCCCCGCACCGAGCCCAGGGCCGTGAGGGACCCAGCGCCATGTCCCCCCCCCACCCCCAGCACGGCCGCCTCCGTGAAGGACCCGCGGGCGCCATTAGCGGCGGCCCGGCGGGGCGGTCCCCGGTGCCGGCTGGCGGGGGCGGGCAGCGCCGTTCCCCTCCCTCCCGCCGTCCCTCCCGCCTGACCTCAGTTCCTGGCGGAGCGCGGTGCCCGTCACGAGTGCGGCCCCGCTCCGCTCCCTCATCCCCGCGGGGCCCCGTTCGCCTCCGCGCCCGCCGCGGGGGGCCCCGGCGCGGCCATGGCGCCCTGAGCGCCGGCGGAGGCCGCCACCCCGCAGCCGGCAGGCCGGGCCGGGGCCGGGCCGGGGCAGCCGGCAGGACGGAGCCGGCCGGCGGGGGGCGGCGGGGCGGCGAGCGGGCCCGGCGGACGGGCCGGCACTCGGCCTCCGCCGGGCGGGCGCGGCGGCGGGCGGCGGCGGCGGTGGCAGCGGCAGCGGCGGGCGGCGGCGGCGCCACCATGGAGCCGGCGGAGGTGAAGGACCGCATCCTGGAGAACATCTCCCTCTCCGTCAAGAAGGTGGGCGGCGGGGGGCCCGGTGTGGGGCTGGGGTGGCCCTGGAGACTACCACGTCCTCAGCTCCGGCTGAGTGTGGGGCTGGGGACCCCCCTGTGCCGGGGCCGTGGGGCTGGGGACAGCCCTAGGACAGCCTTGGGGTGTCCCTGGGGACTGTCCTCTGGCTGGGGGACACTCCTGGAGACCCCCAAGACACACACCACCACCAGACGTGGGGCTGAGGGACAGGCCCTAGGGATGCGCCCCTCTCCCCAAGGTAGGGGGCTGGGAGCACCTTGGGGACACTGGGGGACTCTTTGGGACAGGAGTGTGGGGTCAAGGACACTCTGCCATCCCCTCTGCCAGAGGTAGGGGATGCCTTTAGGGATTCTTCTGTGCAGGTTTGGGGGTGTCCCTAGGGACCCCCTGTGCTGTGAGGTTGGAGGCATCCTTGTTGCTGGTGCCACGGGACACCCCAGAGGCACCCCTGGGGGTGTGGGGTCACCCCCTGGCCCACCCTGCCAAAGGGACACTGCTGGGGTCACCCCCAGGAACCTCCGTCTCTGCTGGTTGGGATATACTTGGCTTCCCCTCTGGGGTTCACGCTTTTTGAAGGGTTTCCTTTTCCCGCAGGCAGGACTGGGGGGATCCTGGGGGGATCCCTTTTCCTGGGGCTGTATGGGGGGGGTCTGGACGAGTCCAGCCAGAAACCCTCTTCGGAGAGGTCCTCCCTCCAGGCAGGCACACGCCACGGGTTGATGGTGCCCTGGTCTGAGCCCTCAGAACAAGGGCTCTGAAGATGCGTACCGCCATACCTTGTCTCTCACCTTGTCCTTCTGCTTGCCCCTCATTTCTCCTGCCCCTTGGCATCTGCTGACGGTGAGAGCGTTTCTTAAAGCCCATCCCTTTGGTGGGGAGCATCTGCCTGCTGGCACAAAGGGGACCAGGACACTGGAGTCTGTTTGGTCACAGGAGTGAGCTGTAAAGACCTGCTGGAAATTTTGGGTTGGGCTGCCTGGTTCCCGTGGGAGCTCCAGCCGTGTTTGAGAAAGAACTCAAGCTCTGTTTGAGGAGGTAAAGGGAGTCTTGGTCCAGTTTTCATCCCAAGTTTGGGGGAAAGGAGGCTTTCCAGACTTGTTGACGTTTCTCCAGTTACTTGGTTTCTGCTGCCTTACGGAATAGAAGTTTTCCTGTGGTCTGCAATGTGTCCTGACACAGATTCATCCATGAAAACTTGTCTTACGAAGACCGTCACAAGTGAATTCCCAGCACTGTTAAGGAATGGATGGCTTGACGTCGCCCCTGGGATATAGGATGGATGCACAAACCTCTCCCAGCCTTTCTTTTTGCTTCACAGGTGATCCTGCCCTCTGATCTCTTACCTTTCTGTCCTCTAAAAATTAAAAGGATAGTCTTTTACTTACCTGGAAATCGGTGGATGTTCAGGCTGCTCCAAGCTCTGTTACAACGCTCTGCAGTGCTACTGCCTCAGTTTCCCCATATGTATGAGGATATACTACTTACCACACAGGATTCGTTGGATGTAATTTATTTGCATTTAGGAAATCCTTGGACGATCCCAGTTGGAAATGCTATAAAATCAACATGGTGGCTATTTTAATTATTATTGCACTTGACCAGGGCTCCTCAGCTACAGCTCTGCCAAAGCACCTCTGCTTTGACCTCTGCCAGCTCCTGTCTTGGTCCAGCGTCAAAGAGGGATTTTGGGAATTTTCAATCCTGCCCCTTTTGCTTTCCTGTTTTGCTCAGAGCAGGAAAGCTCGGGGCAACGTAGGAACCTCCGAGAACCTCCAGGCTGATGGACTTATTGATACCATCCCAGCGAAACCAAACTCAACTGCATGGTGAAAGTCCAGCGCTGGCACATCCCCGCTTTTTACCTCCGGAATGCAGTTCTCCTTTCTCAGGGATGTCGCTCCCTTTCAGCTGTGGAGCCACTAATTTTTCCTGGCGCTTCCCTGTCTGACTTCGTCCCTCAAGTCCCTGATATTTCTCTTTTTCACTGCGTTGGTGGGAAGAGTAAGGTAGTAGGTTAGCGGAGCAGGTACACCCTTCCCACACCCTGGCTGTGCGCTGGGAAATCCTGCTCTCGTTCATCCTCTGCTCCCCACCTCTGGGTCCCTCTTGAGTAACTCCTCGTCGCTGGAATTGTGTCATGGGGTGCGGAGAAGTTTTCCAAGTATCCCGCCTCTGATTTGAAAAGCTTCCTAGCTGTGTAGGTTGCTCGCTCCTTACTTTCGCCATCGTGGCAGGTTTGAGTTGTGGAGCGGAGGGTTTGGATGTGTTTGTAGCGATGTGGACACCTCTCCACACCACTTTTTGGCCGGATGATGATCGGTTGGTTTTCTTTCCTCAGCTTCAGACCCAAAGATGAGTTCAGACTCTCGGCAGTCCGTACACTGCAAGTCAGACGTTATTTTAGAAGACAGCCAGGACTAAACCCTGCCTTGAGACTGGGTAAACTGGGACAAACCACCGCGGAAGGCTGGGGTACCTGGTTACAATGTCAGGCTTTAAGTAGCAGCAGCAGAAAAAAATGCCTTATTTTCACCGAGCGGCCGGGGGAGAACCATCAGGGTGCTTGTCAGCTTCCCTCTGCCTCAGGTGGGGAAGGCAGCGAGGAGCAGCACAGCCCTGGGCAGGGTTTGTGCCACGGAGACCTCTGGCTGTGACTTTGCCTGGCTGTGACTTCAGTTTCTCCAGGGTGCTTCTGAGTTTCGAGGGGGGGTGTGTGTGTCTGTGTGTGTGTGTGTGTGTCAGAGCACAAGCAGTGAGTAAACTCTGTGCAAATCAACAGCAAAAAAAAAAACCCAAAAAACCAACTGCTTTCATGCCAAGCGAATCCCTCGAGCCTGAGTGAATGGGACTGTTTCTCTCTTATTTTCCTAGAAATATATGAGAGATGGAGCACAGCTAGAAAAGGCAGGGATGCAAACCTGCTCGGAGAGGGTAATGACAAACCCGTGGGTTTCTCTGTGTGATACCCGAGTGACAAGATCTGGACTGTTCGCGTCCTTTGCCCGTATCTCAGAGATCAGCGGTAGCTTTGCTGAGCTGACTGCGGAGCTGTGAGATCGGGCCTCAGCTGCAGAGAGAGAGGCAGAACATCTGATTTAGACACCCAATAAATTGTCCCCTGCAGCTGGAGAGGTGTCAAGAGGCTGGTGGCTTCGGGAGAGGTTGGGAGAGCTCAGCAGTAGCAAGTTGGGTCCCTGCTTCGATCCCAGCACACATCCAAGGGAGCTGGGAACATGGCGTTGATTTCCCATCTACAGCTTTTCCTCCCTGGGAGATACAAGTTCATTGCGAGGGCGATGCTTTCTGCTCTGGTTACGTGGACAGTGTGATGGTCTGATGCTGTGGAGCTCGTTGCATCTGTCTTCTGACTGTTTCTTTTCCCCTTTCCCTTCCAGCAGTCCCTCAGCCTGTTTTCTGCTAACAGGGCTGTGCTCCAGCACAAATTACTGTGCAAATTGATGCCTAACCCTTTTTTCTTTGTTTTTGTTTTTAAAGAATTAGGGCTTTATTGAGGCAGAAGGCTGGAGATGGGCACGTTACGGCTCGGTGTGCGTTCACCGCTTTCTGCGCAGCCTTTCCCAGCGGGGTGCAGACCCTCGTTCACTCCAGTGCTTGTTGTCTTGTAGGAGCTATGACTGTGCGTGGCAGCAGTGGGGTGAGAGCTGCTGCCTCCTGGTGCCTCCCCGTTGAACCCTTGCCGGGTTAAGCACGCTAGAAATGCCGACGGCTTCATATCTATCCTTGGCCAACCATCTCCTGGTAGCTAAAAGCTATCCCAGGTGACCTGGACCACACCGAAGCTGGTAGCGTAGATGATTTGTGTTCTCTTGTTGGATTTCCGTGCCCTCCTGGACATGGCGGTGGGTTAAGGAGAGATTGATTGCTGTCCTGCTCGTGATTAGGTGATGAAAATGCAAAGTCCTTGAACAGTGCTCGGTTTTGGCAATGCCAGGTGCTAAACTTAAAATCAGAAAAGAGATCAGAATCCAAGATCTTGGGACTCTTCTTTATGTTTTAGGCTTTCCTACTGGCTTTGAAGGACACAAATTCCCATGAACTCTAGAGCAGCCGGTCCTCGGTGCATGTCAATCAGGTGGAGCAATGGTTTTCTTGCTGATGTTGCAGGAGTTCTTGCCAAAAGCCCTGGCTCTGCTCCCTTTAAGCGTGACTTTGGGAAGGTTTCCACTTTCCCCACAGTGAATTAATGCTGTGCCTTTTCTGCTTGTCTCCGGATCTGATTTTCAGCCCTCTACCAGTGAAATACCTTTGCAGTCCCCCGGGCTCCCTGAGCTCTGCCTTGCGACATCTCTGCTTCTCCCGCACGGCCAGGGAGGGTAGATCTGGGGGTGGGTTGGTGCCCCCACGTCCTGGAGAGAAGCAGGTAGCACTGGAGCGGAGCATCCCTTTTCAAATCATGGAGAGAGCGTGCTTATCTCCGTCTGGGTGGATTTATTTAGCCCAGCTGTCGTGACACAGAGGTAGCAATTCTGGAGATGTGAAAACAGCCAAATGGCAACTTGCTTTCCGATTCCTGTTGAGGGGCACCTCGCTGGCTCTAAGACCACAGAGGGTTTTATCTCTTCCCAGGGTATTTCCTCTCGCTCATGTTTGCTCCAGGCCACATCTGCTGTTGGCGTGGGGAGCACGCAGCAGGGATCGACATCGCTCCCGTTGGCCGTCCTGGCCTGCCCCTTTGCCATGTGTACCGGGGTTGCCAGCCACCAGACAACAGGACCACCAGGAGCCCGTGGCTGGAGCTAGCAGCAATCTCGTGGAGCTTGTAAATCGGCTGTGAAGACGCAAGGGTTGGCTCAGGTGCTTTTAAGAAGTCTACAAACTCTGGCAGCTCCAACGCTGCGTATTTTGGTGGTCCTCTAAGGGCTTTGCTGCTGTTTGGCAAGCAAACAAAGCCATTTGTCGTTCTGCCGAGCACGCAGCAGTGTATTGCTCGGGTTACTTGAGTATGTCAAGGTTTATCTCTTTTGAAATTCCTAATGCCGCATCCTGACACAGGTCTGGCAATGATTCGAGGTTCGTCGACTGCAGTTGCAAAGGGATTGTGTTCTGTGGGTACCTAACCTGACGTTGTCTCTCATACCCAGAAGAGGTGTTTCTCAAAACCAGCTCTGGATCTGCTGCTAGACAAGGCTACGGTAGCCTTTTGGGGAGAAAAACCCCCTGTTTGTTCTCCAGCCACTAACGCAAAGCATTTCCCTGGGAGGGCAGTTGGTTTAGGGGGCTGAATTGCAGCAGCGCATTTTGTACAAGGGGCTGAAGCAGTGCCTCCGAACCTCTCTCCCTCCGATTGCACAATTTCGCTGCCGGTTGAGTGATTCCAGCTTTCCCTCCTTCTGATATCCTGGTCCAAGACGAGATGCACAAATAACTGCGGGCCAGAGGACGTGGTCGACGGGGAGGGATTCGAAGCCGGTGTGTGAGTAAGCAGCAGCTCTCTGGGAGAGCAGCGCCGTTACCGAGACTTGCAGGGCACGAGCACCCTGCGCTCGCTTGTTTTGGCGTGTTTACCAACCAGACTTGTTTGGGGTTTTTTTTTTTCCTTCCCGTCAAATCTGTGGTTTTTTTCCTCTTGTGCCAAGCGTGTGACTTTTCCATCTGCCTTCAGTGAGCGCAGGGATCCTGTCCCACGGCAGCCAGCTCTGTGCCCATCCCCTGCTCCGTGCGCTCTGTGCGCCGTGACAGAGGAATGGGATGGTCCCTGTGACTTGCAAGGTGTCACCACTGGGAAAAATCCTGTCCTTGGCTGAGCCACACATACGACCAGCCTCCTGCAAGGTTTGCTGCTTGGAAATAATGAAGGAAAGCCCCGGAAAAGCCTTCAGGGCATGGGAGCTGACAAGTCTACGTGTCCCAGGAGGTGACAAGTCTACGTGTCCCAGGAGGTGACAGCCTTGTTGGCCCTGGATTGCAAATGCTTCAGAGCTCTGCGTTTCCAGCCACGGAGCATCTTTGCCGTGGGTTTCAGCTTCACCTGTTTCAGGCTCCTGTCTCTGCACATCACGAACATGCTCCATTTCTCTCCAGGCTGCTCCAACATCATTTGTGGTGCTTTCAACCTGCCGATGCTCCGAGAGTGCCGATGTATTTCATCGGGGAAAGCCACAACATCCAGGCAAGGTGTACCGAGTCCGGGATGGGAAGCTGGGCACTGAGGCTGGTGCTGGTTGGAAGTTTGTTGTAAGAAATGTTGAGCCAGATCGTGTGTGCAACCTCCAAAACATCCTGCTAGAGCTGAAGGTTCAGGGCTTTGTGTTGTACAAGCATATAAGAGAGAATAAGACTCCTGCCTTGAAACTCAGCCTGCTTTTATGGGTGGTATGGAAGACTAGGAGTTTTCCAGGCAGCCTTCTCCTTCTTTTTATCCATTTGCTGTCGAACGCCTGTACTCCCCTAAGCAGGTATGAGAGTGCTACTTGCTAGTTCTTATGTGTCTATCCTGTCCCTTCCCGTTGCCTCTTCCCTTGGGATTGAGCTGTCGTCGTCTGTATGGGACAAGTTCGGTCACCTGCCACCCTTTTTTGGTGCTCCCTGGAGCTGCAGGCTTGCTCCTGAGGGTGCTCAGCTCCAGGTGCAGCCCCAGACTGAGTGCCAAGGCCCTGAGCTGGCTTCCTAATCGGCATTTTTTTTAATCGCGTTGTTAGACAGCTTTGCAAGCTACAGTCACAGGAAACCGTGTGGGTTTGCTCTTGCTGCAGAGGGTTATTCTGGCTGTGCAGTCCGGTAGGTAACGTGCCACCATCCTTGTCCAGTCGTGCAGGGTGGTGGAAAAGCAAGTGCTGGCATCAGGCTTGGGAAGGGTTTTGAGTCTAGCAAAGGATTTGTGTCTCCAGCTGCCTGCCTGGATGGCTCACAAAATACTGCCCTCAAAGAAAGCCACGTGCTTGGTAGCTTGGAGAAGGTCTTTCCAGCCGCTGGGGAAGATGGAGAGAGGAGAGGAATGGAGGCAGAAGAAAGGCTTCTGCAGTTTCTGTTATGTTTTGACTGTCCGCTTGCTGCTTTGTGGCACTGTTGCTGTTTTGCATTCCTGCAGCTGGGGAAAACCACTCACAGTCCATGTGCTTTGGGTGGGAAAGCGGGTTTCGAAGCGCCTCTCGCCTTTCCCGTGCAGCGAGCACCGTGGTTAGGGAACCAGAGGAACCCAAAGGGTGCCCAACTGGGATCTCTGCTTTTCTTTTGCCGTGTTCGTCCTGCCAGGGAAATACCAAGCAGAACAAGGGAAATGAACTCAATGCTGGAAAGCTGCTAGTGAAACATCTGTGGGCCAGATTTACGGAGAGGAGATGGAGACTCGGTTGGGTTGTGGCCAGCCGTGAACGGGTCCGGAGTCTGTATTTCAATATTTCAATAAGGTTGTAGAAATACTGGAGAGATTTCAAAGGAGAGCCTCAAGAATGATTAGGTTTGGAGAGTGGACTTTAAAGCACGCCTGCCCAATTGTTTTTTGGCATCTCTTGCAACACAGGAGCTCTGCAAATGAGCCTGGAGAGCTTCACGCTCATTGAGAAGTGGTGCAATTAGTAGGCTATGAAATTGTGCAAGGAATATCCTTTCTCGTGCGTGCCAGAGGGGGGTGTGGTGTATCACTGCAAAAAAAAAAAAAAAAAATTCAACTTGTGATTGATAAACGGCAATTAAACCCCCCTCCTCCTCAATGGGGACGAGGTGTGATTGTTCGGAGCGCAAACCCCGTGTTCCCCCCGTGCAAACCAGCTCGCTCTTCCCTTTGGACAAACGCCCTTCTGCTCTGCTTTCTTCTCAAGTGCGTTTAACTCACCAGCCTCGAGTGTTTGGGCTCTTGTAACCAGTTCACCGAAGCGGGTTTTGTCCCGTGCTGTCGCAACACCAGTGCTCAGACGCAGTCGGGGCTGCAGAGTGGTCTCGGTGAATGGCGGGGATGCCTTCTGCATGCTGACGGCGCTTATTTTGGCCACAAGAATGTCTATAAATAGCCCCGGTTCAGGGCTCGAGGCGTTCACCGTGCCCCATGTGAGTCCAGCCTTCAACACTTCCTTCTGGTTTTGGAGCACAGGAGAGGAGCATCTCTCCAGAAAACCCAGAGATGACCAATGTCGCATTCAGTTAATGCTTTTTAACCTTGTTGCTTTCCTCCTTCCTGATTTTTCCCTAGCTCCAGCCCGGCTGGCTGCCCAGATTTGTCAGGGAGCTGCTTTGCGAATGCTTCATAAAGTTCAGTCACCACCTCCCAAACAGGTCCGTCTGCGACGCCTTGATTAGGGAGAGGTTGGTTTCAAATTATTCATTTGCGTTTTATAGCAACTTACAGGAGAGAAGTAAACACTCCAAATAAGCGCCATTTTTCCAGGGCAGTGCCACATCACTCCTGCCTGTCCTGCACGATCAGGGGCGGGTGCTGGGACCATCCGTGGTCTGTGCCTCTGCCCTAAGATGCTTGTGGTTTCCTACAGAAACCACAATTCCTACCTGAAAATCCGTAGGAATTGTGGTTTCTGTAGGTGGATCTCGGAGCAGGCCAGCGGGCCTTTGGGAAATGATGCAACTGGATTTCGTTCCCCAGCTGGGAAAGCTATTTCATCGTACCTTTCCTCCGTGTTGTGTCTTCACCCCTCTTCCCAAGCCGAAAACGCCTCCCCATCGGCTTTTGCAAGCCTTTTGTCACCCTCGCCGTAGGGATGACTCCACCCAGGAGATCCCGAGGCTCGTTCTGTCTTGTTTCCTCCCTGGATGCGTGGTAGCTCGGCGGGGATTAGCCTGGCCAAATTTTTGGGGCTGCTTGTGCTCCAGCAAGCCGTGCGCGTCCTTTGCTCAGGGCAGTATGCTGTCGGCCGTGTTTATTTTGGAGGGATGCTGGAAAGAGCACCATCCTTTGACACAGCACAATTTCCCCCTGTACTGGGCACTGGCGAGGCCCCATCGCGAGGGCTGTGTCCAGTTTTGGGCCCCTCATGACAAGACAGACATTGAGGTGCTGGAGCGTGTCCAGAGAAGGGCGAGGGAGCTGGTGAGGGGTCTGGAGCACAAGTCTCATGAGGAGCGGCTGAGGGAGCTGGGGGTGTTCAGCCTGGAGAAGAGGAGGCTGAGGGGAGACCTTCTCACTCCCTACAGCTCCCTGAAAGGAGGGGTAGCCGGGGGGGTCGGGCTCTTCTCCCAAGGAACAGGTGATGGGACAAGAGGAAATGGTCTCCAGTTGTGCCAGGGGAGGTTTGGGATGGATATTAGGAAAAATTTTTACGCTGAAAGGGCCGTCAAGCATCGGAAGAGGCTGCCCAGGGCAGTGGTGGAATCACCATCCCTGGAGGGATTTAAAAGCCGGGCAGACGTGGTGCTGAGGGACACAGGTTAGTGGTGTTTTTTTGTCAGAGTTAGGCTGATGGTTGGACTCGATGATCTGAAGAGCCCCTTCCAACCTTGGCAATTCTATGATTCTATGATCCGGGGAATGTGGCGGCACATCTTTGTCCCTGCGGGTAGGAGTAGGCCGTCGGTGCGCTGCCCTGTGACCGACAGCTCCTAAACTGCGACTCGGGGCGCCCGAATCCAAATCCAGAACTGCTGAGCGCCTGTTTCCCGCTCGCGGCATCCCACGTGCACGGCGCTGGCATGACCCTCGTGACTCTGAGCAAGGCACAGCCACACCAGCTCGTCCCCTGGCTCTTGACATTGCAGAGGGTCAGACTGGAGCTTTTTGGGGTAGGTTTGCTCTGGACATCGCTATGGGGCTGGGTTTTCCAGCAGCCTCCGCAGGAAGGGGGTGAAATGCAGGGGTGACTGGTTTGTGCGGGGCAGGAGGCTGCGTTCTCCTCGCAGAGCAGCGAAAAATAACACCAATCCTTCATATAATGCAGAATGAGCCCTTCAAAACCTAGATCCCTCCGCAGGGGGGGAAGATGAGGCTTTTCCAGGGAATAGAAATCTGTTTTTCAGAAATTCCCTGGTGCTTCTCGATGCTCGGAGATGTTGAGATGAAACAACTGCTGTTTGCTAACGGTTTGCATCCTCTGATGATGGGAGCAGGTCGGTCCGTGTAGCAGCGGAGAGCGCTGGGAGCTGTGAACTGGCTGCAGGAAAGGCTGTAACAAAGATCTAACTTATTTTTGGAGAAGGAAGGAAAGAAAAAAGAGGAAATGCTTCTATTTGCTCATCTCTTTCGCTGCCCGGGCTTGGAGTCTCTCTGTCATGGGGAATTCTTCCAGCCGGTGACACAGACAGGCTCCAAGTTCCCTCCAAGATGACCTCCCCGAGCTGTGTGCGCAGAGCTGGCTGAGTGACTCTTTGTTTTTAGCGGTAAGCTGATGTAGGGCCTGGTTATTTTTGTTTTCCCCTAGCTGTCCCCTGCAGCTGCGTTTTCCTCCAGCCGGCACAGAGCCTGCAGAAACAGCCAGGACAGAACCCCCGGGTACCCCAGATCTCCGCAGAGGGTACCCCAGATCAGGGTACCCCAGATCTCTGCAGAGGCAACAGCCTGGCTGGGACAAACTGGGAATTTCTACCTTCAAATCCTGGTTCATGTCCCGTATGGCTTTGCTTCCTGCCTCAGTTTCCCCCAAATAGGATATTTTAGTGAGTTCCAGACAGCTCTTGGAGAGCATCGCCCCTGGCTGTCTATCCATCCCTTGAGGGATACGGCTCTAAATTCTGATTTTGTTTCTTCCTCTTGTGTCCTTGCTGCAGGAGTGAGCTTAAAACCCTGGCTGCAGGTAGCTCCTGAAATATTTCCTGAATGGTGGGATTTTAGGGCGTTCTCCTCCCTGCTTGGGCCTGGGCTGCCTGTTAATAGTGTAAATCTTCTGGCTCGGCTTCCTCCCAAAAATGGGTAAAACTGCTGAGCTGAAATGCTTTGGATCTCACCTGGCTGTTGTGAAAAAGTCTGTGCGTCGCTGGAGCACCCGCGGGTGGCTCTGCAGACGAAGCGTTATTGCGTATTTCCTTCCCCAGGGGATTTGCCTTCTCGACTAGACGGGACAGGGACAAGGCTGAGCTGCGCTTTGCGATCAGATGAGGGAATTTGGCGGCGGTTCTTCGGGCTCAGCAGTTCTTTCCCGTGTGAGGGCTGGGACCTGCTCCGTGCAGGAACACGCCTGGCTCTCCCATCTTACCTAAGAGCTCCAGCGAGAGTCAAGGCCTTCAAGCCAGGGGGGTGTTGGAGCTAGATATATTCATATTTTTAAGAGGGTTGTTGGGAGCAGTTCCGCAGGGGCCGTGAGGTTCTCTGTCCTCCTTGATAACTTTTACATCCAGACTGGATGATTTTCTAAAGGCGCTTCGGGAGGAGAAACCAGTTTCGGGGGACAGGTCAGACTCGCCAAGCGCAATGCCATCTAGTTTTTGTTTTTTAAATCTACCGTCTAAGCGGTGAGGTTTGGCCGAGACGTATCGTGTCACCGAAATAATGTGCGGCCGGGTGATGTGTGGTGGCTCAGAGGAACCGTGCTCGCTTGTCGCCAGCCAGAGCAAATAAATGTGGCATATTCAGCTGAGATTACATCCTGGGTGAGTAATCTCCCTGCCTGAATGCCAAGCATGTGTGAGACGGGGACCTAAATAGATCTGTAAGCTCCAGGGGCAGGAGGAGGCCGGTGGGTCAGCTGGGAAGGGATAGAGGATTTGGGTCTAAGGGGATTTCTAGGATTTCTAGCAGGTTTTGCAGAAGCAGAAAAGCAATTTCCGCTGTGTCGAGCGTGCAAGGGCTGTTGTCAGCAGAGTACGGGGCCAGCGCTGACTTCAGAGTTAACTTTGCAGCTGTGAACGGGTTAACCAAGGATGAGTCAAACTGTCCTGTTTTCGAGAGAGAGCGGCAACTCCAAGACGTGATGCATCGTAGCTATGTAGCCTCACCCCAGCAGAGGCAAACGACTTGGGATTAATTGAGCTGCCTTTGTCCTATATGCACGTGCCTCCGTCCGTATCTGCGCTGCCTCCGTCCGTATCTGCGCTGCCTCCGTCCGTATCTGCGCTGCCCTCTGCACCCTCCGAGTCCCCGCTGCTGTGCAGCCAGGCCATCCGTACCAGCCTGTGTTTGAAAGTCTGGGGCAGCTCTCAGCTGCCCGGCATCAATACCCAGCATCGCGGCGGTTACTGGAGCCGCCCGTAACAAGAAAACCTCTGTCTTTTCCCGGGATGCTGAAACTGCCCTGAGATTTTGCACAAATTTAGCACAGAGCGTGTGTGCTTGCACGAACGAGACTCCTGGGCTCAGAGCATCTTTTATACCTGGAAGCAACATCTCTCCCCAGCCAGCGTTTCCCAGGGCAAGACCCGGTGACCGAGGAGGGGAGGACCGAGGAGGAGGTCCATGGCAGAGCCAGAAACAGAGCCCAGAACTCTGATTTATTTCTATTCTGAACCGCTTTGCGATGGCTGCACTGCTGCAGAGGGGCCACGAAAACCCCGCTGTAGCGTTGGCTGTCAAGGAGGAGGCTGTGCAGCCCAGCCCGCCCGCTCAGCAAACAGGGAAGTTGGTTCTGCAGCTGCGGCCACGCTGCTGGCGTGTCTCTGAAAAGTGCACGAATCTTTGTGGGTGAGGTTCTCCCTGTGAGTTATTGCCTTTAGGGTACTCTTAAAACCAATTGCTACACCCCATAAGTAACCTGCATCGAGGTTTAGCAATCTGAGAGATTAAAAAAAAGCTATTTAACGCTGGCTGTGAGTGTCTTAGTATCTCCATCTGTCTTCTCAGTGGGCTGTAGAAGGGCATTTCAGCCACCCCACCTCTTCTTTTTGCAGCTGCAGAGCTACTTTGCCGCCTGTGAAGACGAGACGCCGGCCATCAGAAACCACGACAAGGTTCTGCAGCGGCTCTGCGAACATCTGGACCATGCTCTGCTCTATGGGTAAGCGTGGAACCTGCTTCTGGGCTGCTTTTCACCATGCTTTGCTGTAGCCTCAGCACGGGGAGGCCATTTAGGCTGTAATTGGGATGGAGATGACGAAGCCCTTGCTTAATCTTTCTCGGGACTTCTTTCTTCTTCCAGCCTGCAAGATCTTTCCTCGGGCTACTGGGTGCTGGTCGTTCACTTCACCCGCCGGGAAGCCATCAAACAGATAGAAGTGCTTCAACACGTGGCCACCAACTTGGGACGCAGTGAGTATTCGCGGACGCTGCCCCGGCCCCGAGGGCAAACCTCAGTTTGGGGACAGCTGGCAGGAGGCCCAGGCAGGTTGTGCTGGCCGCGTGTTCGAGGGCTGGGGGTACAGGCAGACCGAGGGAGCCAGCGGGCAGCTCCCCGCCGACTACGGCTTGCTTTCCTCAGGCCAGGGAGCTGGAAGTGCTGCCGTAACTGCGTGAAGGCTCTAGAAATAATTGCACCGTCTCTCGGGATCGGGTGTTGGGTCAAAGGCACAGCCCTGCTCCTGCTGCCGTGAAACCAAAGCGATCTGCTGGGTGGGTTGTGCTCCGGGAAGGGTTTCTGGCAGATGGGAGGCATCACCTCTCGCCCCAGAGCATCTCACTGTAGCTGTCGTTTGCCCGATGCTGCTTCTCCCCTGCTGCGAGTTGTCCGTAGCGGATGTTTGGGACCATCGAGACCGCTTTTGATGCAGGACGGTGCCCAGAGACCTCCTCTCTGCCTGATTATCCCAACACCCTTCATCTCCCAAGCCCCGTACCGGTGAGAGCGGAGCCGAGCGCAGACTCCACCATCACCTCTCTCTGCACCACAATTTGTGTAATATCTCAAATTGCACCTGCGCTGATTTAGAGCGATTCTCCCTCTGTCTCTCCGGTCTCTTGATTCCTGCTGGAAATGCCAGCAGGGCTCCCATCTCGCTGGAGGGACGCAGTTGCGTGTCTGCTTCTCAGCTGGCTCTGATCCAGTCTCTTATTCTTATTCCCCCTCGGAATCATGAATCTGCCCCTTCATCTCTCGCTGACATTTTTCCCCACAGATTTCCCCAGCGGTCAGTTGCTCCCCTGAAATGATACGAATGCGAACGAACAATCTGACATGTTTTAAGTGATTTGTGAATTATTTCCAGGCTTGCTTCACTTCTCAGTTGTTTCCCCACAGATAAATCTCTTTGCTGCTTTCTTTTCAGGCCGGGCATGGCTGTACTTAGCCCTCAACGAAAACTCCTTGGAGAGTTATTTGAGGCTGTTCCAGGAGAACCTAAGCCTGTTGCACAAGTACTATGTCAAGTGAGTATCCCAGCTCGTTCTCGTTTGGGCACTGGTTGGCGTCCCTTCGTGTCGGAAGCAAGCCCTAATTTGTCAGTGGGGACCAAGCAGTTGATCAGGATCTGACCTTTCCTTGTAGGTTTTGCGTGATTATTTTAAAGATCCAATATGTGGACACACTGCCCTGTATAACAGCGCTTTTATGCATCTCTCACAGTTTACTGCTGTTACTCCCAGTCCCAGGTGTAGCCTTTTTATTCTTCCTTGTTTTCCAAGAAGCTGCTGAGCTCTTGTCCGGGCACCCAGCTCTGGTGAACACCTGGAAATCTGGCTGTAGCTCGGTTCGGGGACAGCACATGGTGGATGCCCGACTGCTCTGAGCCACATATATCTGCCCTTAAGCTCTGCCATTGCTCTCAGGAAGAGGAAGAAAGCAGGCTCAGAGCTCTGAAGCTTCTATGTGGCAGCTCATAGACACCAAGAAAACAGCGGGGTGCTCGTAGCTCGCTCTTCTCTTTCCCACATCTCTAAAGCTCTCCTGTTTTATCCGTGCTGCAGGAACGCCCTGGTTTGCAGTCACGATCATCTGACCTTGTTCTTAACGCTGGTGTCCGGGCTGGAGTTCATCCGCTTCGACTTGGATCTGGTGAATGTTTTATCTGCTTCTCTTGGCTCCGGGAGCGCGGGTATGTGGAGCAGGGCGAGTCCTGGGCGTCAGAGGTCCCACCGTTTGGTTCAGGGTGTACCTTCTTGTTGGTCTTCAGCTGAAAATGTGAAGCTGCCCCTTTTAGGAAAGGCTCGAGGCTGGGATCTTCGGAGATCCAGCAATGGGATTTATTCCTGTTGCTCAGTTATTCCCCTGCAGTGTTCCGAAGAGGAACGGGGCAGGTGTGGGGAAGCCAGCGGTGGGGCAGATTGATGGGGCTAAAGGAGTTGAGCTCTGCAAGCGTGGTACGAAACGCTGGTGTCCCTCCAGGTAAACACAAAGCCACTGACTAACCCTTGGTGTCGCAGCGGAGCCGCCGGATTTCCTCTGAAGGGCGGCAGAAATGGACAGTCAGAGGGTGTTCAAGGACAGCCCCATCGTTTCGACTGCGCTAATAACTGCGTGCGGCGACTCAGAGCCTGACTCACCCCACGCTCTCCTCTCTGCAGGACGCTCCTTACCTGGATCTGGCCCCGTACATGCCAGATTACTACAAACCTCAGTACCTGCTAGACTTTGAGGACCGCCTGCCCAGCTCCGTGCACGGCTCGGACAGCCTGTCCCTCAACTCCTTCAACTCGGTCACCTCCACCAACCTGGAGTGGGACGACAGCGCCATCGCTCCGTCCAGTGAAGGTCAGTGGTTTTTCGGAGACGGGGTGCGGTCAGGGCTGTGTGCTCCCACATCGCCTTCGGCTGAGCTGCTGGACCAGACGAGACGCCAAATGAGGTAGCAAATGATGGTTTGGAAGAGACCAAAGCGAGAGACGCAGCAGTTAGGCTGTGAGTCTGTCCTGTCTTGCCGTGGGAGGTGTGAGGGATTTAAGCTGTGGACACCCCCTTTGCCTCGGACCGGGAGAGCAGGACTTTCCCTTCTAGTCACCGCAGGCCACGTTTCCATCCTGGGGGGGTGTTTTATCAAGAACGGGAGAAATCTCCCCGTGGAGTGAAAATCATGTTTGTATCTGGACGTGGCTTCCAGTTCAGAGCAGGTACGCAGGGCTGCAGAGGACCTTTTTTAACTGCTTATTTTGTGGTCCAGAGCCCCGCATACGCTGGAAGTGGTGGGGAATAGTTTCCAGAGTCTTTCCTCCATGTCTGCAGTCTGAGGGAAGGTGGTCTCAGAGGTGCTGGTTTTACCTCTTTACGCATCTTAACTTGAGCAGCCTGATAAGTTGTCATAGTCACCCCCTTATCAGAGAGGGCCTTTTGCCTGCCCCCTTAACCTGCGTCGGGCTGGAGCAGGGAGCTCTTAACGCTGCACGAAACGTGCTCACACGAAGGAACAGCTCTGCTGCTGCTCTTCCTAATCCAAAATACGTTGGCCCTGTTCCTTTTTGAACAAAACGAGATCAGGGGATTTCTGGAATAGATGGGGTGATGTGTGCCGTTAATTGGATGCAGTGAGTTCAGGACTGCGTGCGGATGGGTTTCCCTCTGAGACAAGGGTCTGCCAGTTGCCTTTTATATGGAAGATAGAAACCACAGACATTAAAGATACTGAGAAGGAACAGCCCGGCATGTGAATTCGCGTCTTTTTAGCAAAGGACTTTGAAGCACAGCACTGTTTGGGGCTCACCCTCGACATCTGCGCTTGTGCTGGAAGCGTGAAAGGGTTTGCTTTCGGGCACTTGCTTATGCCAAACCTCCAGCGTCCCAGGTAAGTTGGAGACAGCACGAGCAGCCTAGCAATAAAAGTCACAGGAGGAAGCTCCTCTGTCCCCGGAGGTTTGCATAAGCAGCCGTTTCGGTGCATGCTGCACCCCTGTATTCCTGTCCCTCGCTCAGCAGAATGTGTCTTGGTGCCAGCACATCTCCTACCTGTCCCTGCTGACTGGGCAAGGGGTGTCACTTGGGTTTGGCCCGTCTGGTGGATGGAAGCTTAATGCTGAAGAGAAGAAGGGTTTGGAGTAGAGATCCAGGAGATTTTGGAGCTAGATTTTGGTTTTGGCATTTGTCACACGCTGTTCCGTGTGTCCGGGCAGCGGTTGTGATCTGTGTCTCAGTTTCCCCATGCTTAGAGGGGTTGGGTGCTGATGTAGAAATGCCGTGCCCTGTTGCGGGACCAGGACGGTGGAGGATTCGGAGCCCCGGAGGGTGGGCATTGTCGCTGTTCCTCTGGCGTGGAGGAATTTATCTTCAATAATGATTTCACTGCTCCTAATTTCAACAGGAGCATCTCACTACCCTGGGAGTGTAGGTGAAACGGGGGATTTTAGGATCAGAGGACAAGTTTTTCCCTTTTCATCAGACCCCTGGCTTTGCAAACATTAATGAGTCAAACATCGCAGTATGTATGGGAGGTAAGTGTGAAGTGGGGAAACTGAGGCACAGAGAGCTTAAATTGATTCACAAAGGGGATCCCTGGTAGGTACAGGACAGCAACCGTTCTTCTGGTGTAGCTTTCCGGCAGCTCCCATAGTGGGGCCTTCATCCTTCGCTGGTCCCGTTGTGGCTCCCATAACGCAAACATCCATCAGGAACAACCATTAGTGCAGCTGGTTTCCATTTGCATCCATGTTCCCTAACTATTTTCTCATGCGTTTCAGATACCGGTGGAAGATTGTTTTATTTCTGTCCTTTCCCATCTCCCTCCCCAAATCCCCCCTTCACGCTCTCCCCTGCCCCCCGCCTCCCCTCCCTCCCCACTACTTGTTTTTCTAATCCTGAGTTTTATCCCTCGTTTTTGTAGATTATGATTTTGGAGATGTCTTTCCAGCAATGCAGACCATGCCCAGCAGAGACTGGGAAGGTGGGACATACTCATCTGTTGCAACGTTTTGTTTTTCTCTCTGCATTGCTGCCCCGTGAAGCTTGCTGCATGCTCCCCGGTTCGTTTCTTTAACAAGCAACCACCCCATCTCGATGGAATTCGGTAGAGGCAGAAAAGAGTGGAAAAGATCCCCCGAGGTGGGAGGTTGTGTGTCTCGTTTGTGAGACCATTTGCAGAGCTTTCCCCAGCTCCTGGCGTATGCAGGGACGTATATCCTGGAGCGGAGGGATGTTTTCCTGCCTCTGACGATGCCTCCGTGTCTTCTGGACGTGTCTGCCCCAGCCCTCGGCGTGGCAAACACGAGGCTGGAGTTTCGAGTGCGGTTCTGGGGCTGCTCGCTACGTTACGGCTCGTGTTGATAAAGGAGCCTTTGTACCAGGTTACAAAAGAAAAGCTGCAACATCGCCCCTGCCGCGAAGCTGGCAGGCAGGGGTCAGCGGCCGTCCAAAATGAGCGTGGTGTGCCAGCTGACCCTAGGCTGTAAATTTCCCCTTTGGGGTAAAGCACGGAGGGTGCTGATCGAAAAACCGACCCACCTCCATTGATTTCCGGAAAGCCCTGGAAAACGGCTGAATTCATTCTGCGTTCTTTTAATTTGGGGCCCTTTTCACGGGGATTAATTTGGGAGGTTTTGTTTTCCTTGGATCCTGCTCTCCTTGTGTCAAAACGTCTCTCTCGAAGCCACAACATCCAGCACATCGCTCTGCTCAATTTGAGTCACTACGCTTTTTTTGAATTTTATTTTACCACTTCTAAAACCGACTTGTCGGCTATGTCTGGCCTTTACGGTCAAGCGCGCATACCCATTTTAGAGGAAATACACCCACGCTCTGTCCTTTGCAGCTAAAAGCTGGATGGAGCCTTGGGTCTGAGTTGCCTTGGCCGGTACCGCCTGAATATTTGGGGAAATTCTGCCTGAATTCCATGTGGATGGTTCTACGGCTCTAACACGCTCCCTCTCATCTTCTTTCTTGCCCCACGCGCAGCGATGCTCGCAGAGATGGTTTAACCTGCCCCTGGAGCCCGAGTGCACGCCCAGAGAGGACAAACCGTGTTTCCAAACCCAACGCCCCACGAGCCGACTTAACCCTGGGTGTTAACGTGCAGGCTGGGAGAAGCCAAGGGACGCTGGGGGCGAATCCCTCTGGTTTTGGGAGACGTGCACGGCTCCCGGGTGATCCAGCGGTGCTCCGGGCTGGGTTACCGTGTGCTGAGCAAACCTCGTCCCTAGCAAAGTTTTCCTTCTCACCCCCCGCCAGGTTAGCTTGCTGATGCATGCCTCGCTGTCTGTACGCCGAGCGAGAGATAAAGAGAGTTGAGGCAGTTCCCCATTTTCAGTGGGAATTTGGGGGTTAAAATTCTGTGCTTCGGACAAAGTTCGTTTTGTCTCAACAGAACCACACCAGGGTTTAGGCATAAGAAGCGACGTTCATTTCGGTGATGCAGGCTGGAAGCCTGGGGCTGAAATAGCTTTTAAATGTTTTATTTTCCCTTTAATGTAGACATTAAAAATCTATCCGATTTACTTCCCTTGTCAGAGTTCGCACCTTCCACGCTGCAGGGCAGGCGTTTCAGCCGGAGCAAAGCAGCGTTTTGAAATCAGCCGTCACAAAACTGCCTTTATTAGACTTTTTTATAAGAGGTTTCATTTTTCTACTCAAAACCTACGCCCCCGATTAGTCTGGGATTTCCTTCAGAAGGGATCTCCTTGCCGAGCAAGAGGTTGCCAGCTGGCTTTGGAAATGAAGGGTGCTGGAGAAGAGAAAGGCACGGATAACCTTCCTTTAACCGTGACTTTGTGGACGGATAACTCCGAGCATGACTCCTGTAGCCCTTCTCCGCTGCTCCTTTTCCCTCTGAAGACTAACACGGGCCACGCCGGTTGTGCTACGACCTGTCTGTGCAGCCTGCTGTCCTCAGACCCCAGTGAATGCTGTGTGTGTCCCCCCTCCACACACTTCCAGCCCCCCCGTGTGTGTCTCACACAAGCCGAGAACAGCAGCCGGCTCCGTAAGGATCGCCGCCTGAGCGAGCGTCTTCCTAAGACCCCATCACAGGGGAAATAAGCAGCAATGGGGGGCAGCGGCCTCGTTAGCTCGCTGTCGCCTTGCTAAGGAGCACCGTGGCCACCAGACCCCTCAAGTTCCTTCCCAAGGACGCTACTTCTTAATCCAGCCGCCCGCCAGCTCCTGGGTGACCAAGCTGTTATTTCCAGGTGTTGTCTAAATCGCAACGGGTGCAAAATGCCGAGTGATGCCGGGTCACACGCTGGCTTCTCTGTCCCTCCTCGCAAAGAGCCTGCTGCCCGCAGCAATCTCTGAAGCTAAGCTGGTCTGATGGCACCCTGCCAGCGCCCGGGATGGTGTCATTGGGAGCAGTACGGTGACCGTGTAGTGCCCCGAGCCCCCAGCGCGCAGCTTTGCTTGATTTGATTTGATCCAGGTGCCCGAGCCGACGTAAATCCCACTTTTCCTTTCTTGTCTTTGCAGACGGAGACCTCACGGACACGCTCAGCTGCCCACGCTCCACCGCCTCAGAGGCCAACGGCAGCAAGGCCTCTGTGAAGAGCCCGACGCAGCGCTACAACCCCTTCAATGAGGAGAAAGCTGACGCGCCGTCCTCCACCGAGACCACGCCGGTGCACACAGCTTCGCAGGAGAAGGCAGAAGCCACCCCTGAAGGAACAGACCAGTCCGAGAGCTGCACGGAGCTGGAGGTCATCAGGTAGGGACAGAGCTGCCTGGCCTGGAAACATGCCCCTGAATGTCATCTGTCACCAGAGGCTGATGACGTGCCACCCTTCTAGCCCAACAGAGACAGCATTTGTGGTGTAGCCTTTATACAATCACGAGAAAGTGGTTTTATACCTCCAGATGCCCAACTGATGCTCTGTAGGTGTCAACAGAGCTGGTCCCTTGGGTCTGTAGAGCTCTAGGCTGGCTCGATGTCAACACCTTTGCCCGACGGTCTGTATCAGAGAGTTCAGAGGAAGCTTTGGGCTTTTATTTTAGGCTTTCTCCAGCTGGTGGCAGGTTTGCAGCAGCTCCAGGTCTCAGATCTTCTCTCCCGTCCTTCCTCTTTGTCAGTGAGCGGTGGCTAAACCTGTTGAGGGAGATGCTACCGCAGAGCTGCTGGCCTGTGTTTGACTCTTGCAGAGGAGATCCCCGGGGGTCCCTCGGAGCCCTTCAACCCAGATGAAGAGCTCAAGGCTCTGTCTGCTCACACCCAGGGCGGGGGCACCCCAAAACCAGCCCAGCAGGCCTGTGCTCTGCTCTCCCACCCTGTTTTTCCTGGGAGGTGCAGGGAAGCTAGCTTACGTCGCTCCCTGCTCTCCGGCAGACACACGGGAAGGGAAGCACCGTGCTCGCCAAGAGTGACCTGGCAGCAGTCTGGGCATCATGGGAGGCCCGAACACTTCCGCAGCCACCATCCCTGCGTGCTGTTCAGCTGGAGCCGGCTCCATCCTGCACCTCCCTCTTCTGGCAGCCGGGGACACGGCATTCCCGCATCCTCTGAAACCTTCTTCCTTCCCAGCATCTTGCTCTCCGGCAGGGATTTCTCCCACGTCACTTTAGCTCCACATCCATTTGTGATCCCCTTTACAGCCAAAGGAAGCCCGAGATGCTGCATCCAGCAGCTGATGCCTCTTTTCTTTTTCGGATAAGTAGGAAACGGTGTCCATACCCTGGTTTTCCTGTGACACCTGGCATGGAGACGGGGGCTCTATGTGGCGATGTTCTTGATATAAGGATTTCTCTGCAATAGAGGAAATTGCAGAGGAAGGTTGTTGGGAAAGGATGGGACCCCTCTCTATTTTGGAAAAGTCTAAGCATGCACAGATGAGTGACGTCCCCTGTTGGTCTCTCACCGTGCAGGTTAGCCAAGAAGAAGAAAACAGGCAAGAAGAAGAAAGCGAAGCCCGAGGAGCCGGTTAACACCCCTGCGCCCGTAGTGCCCGAGACCCAGCAGGCCAGCGGAGACAGCGGCGTGAATGGGCTGAGTGACAGAGAAGACCCGCAGAGAGACGATGGTCCCGCTGCTCCGGCTGGTGAGCCAAGCCCGGGCGGGCAGGAGGAGGGTCGGGAGCGCTCTGCCCTCAGCCAGCTGGCTTTACACATCCCCGAGATGAAGGACACGTCCATGGAGAGCGTGGGGCAGCCGCTGAGCAAGGTGATGGACAGGCTCAACGGGCAGCTGGACCCCGGCGGCTGGAACGCCCCCCTCGAGCCCCCTGGGCAGTCCTTTCGGACTGGCACGCCAGGGGAGACCCCGGATGGATCGTCCTCTGGCGACTTTAGTGAGGGGATTTCAGCCCCCATGGACTTCTACCGTTTTACCGTCGAGAGTCCAAACGCTGCTGCACCAGGTGGTGGCCACCATGACACTCCAGGGCCTGGCCAACCGCCACATGTTTCTGGTAGCCCTGAGGCTCCTGAAGAAGAAGAAAGCAGAGAGGGAGAAGCAGTTGGAGCAGTAGAGGAGTCTGGAGGGGCGAGTGACGAACTCCGAGCTGGCCAGACAGAAACTGCCAACCCCCAGGCTCCCCACGAGCCGAAGAAGGAGCAGCCCAGCCCTTCCCTGAGCAGCGCCGAGGACTCTGGCGTGGAGGAAGGTCAGGGCAGCCCTTCGGAGCTGACCCATCCCTCCGAGTTCAGGTGAGGCTGGGTTTGCTCAGCAGGGAGAGCATCTTCCAAACAATCTTGAGTTCAAGCTGGCACTTATCCCTTTGTCCTTGGTTTGCGGGGCAAAGCCCATCCTTTTCCAGGATGAAGGTGAGGCACAAGGGGGTAAGGAGGAGAAGGTCTTGGGGGGCCAACAGGCGCCCAAATCATGGACAAGTTCAATAAAGAAGGGGAATGCCCTTCCTGGACTCACCCAGGCCCACGACTGTGTCCATCCTGTACTGTCTCTCTCCACAGGGTGGATAACAACCATCTCCTCCTCCTGATGATCCACGTCTTTCGGGAGAACGAGGAACAGTTGTTCAGGGTAAGGTGGTTGCGATCAATCTCCCGCAAAGGACCGGCTCTGTGCCTGCCTCGTCCGCGGGCTGAGAGCTCTTCTTTCTCCGCACAGATGATCCGAATGAGCACCGGGCACATGGAGGGGAACCTGCAGCTGATCTACGTCCTGCTGACGGATTGCTACGTGTACCTGATCCGGAAAGGTATCCCATCCCGATAGCCTCCGTGCTTGGCTGCAGGGAGGGAGGCTTGCTTGATATGTGGCTTGTCCATAAATTAGGGCACTGTAGCTGACTACCTTCCCTGCCAGGTCCTGCCACGTCCCCAGGAGCAGTGGCAGTCACAGCAGGGAGCTGAGGTTAACTTGTCCCCCGAGAAGCCATGGGACACGTGCCCCGCGGCTCCATGCTTGCCCGGGACACAGCTTGTTTTGCAGGTCCGTCGCTGCTGTTGCGCAGCACTGGGCTCCTTTGCCTTCCCTTCACGCAGCTCTTTGTGTCTGCCAGGGGCAGCGGAGAAGCCGTACATGGTGGAGGAGGCCGTTTCCTATAACGAGCTGGATTACATTTCGGTGAGTGCAGCCTGGGTCGGGTCAGATGTCTTGGGGGAAGCAGGAGGCGAGCAGGGGCGTCAGTCCTCACTTCTCCAGCCGCAGGGGTGTCAGGAGCATCCCGGTGGGGTGTTTCTGTGGGGTGCTCCGTTCCCCAGGGAACGTTTTGACCAGTGAATCTTTGAGATTGGGAAACTTAGAAGCGTTCCCCCCTCAAATGCCACCTCCGCGGGGGCCCAGCTTGCTCATGTCTTCACATGGGCAGCAGAGCGAGTGCTGACCTTCTCCCCTGGGGCCAGAAGCCAGGTTCAGCCCCGCTTCGCTGCCCCTCGTCCCCCGCCTGGCTTCCTTAACCAGTCCTATGTGGCACAGGTTGGGCTGGATCAGCAGACGGTGACGCTGGTGTGCACCAATCGGAGGAAGCAGTTCCTGCTCGACACCGCGGACGTGGCTCTCACCGAGTAAGCAGGGACCAGGCGGCGAACCGTGGTGCCTTCCTCCTGGGGTGCGGGACTTCTGGGCGGCCCCTTGCGCTCCTGACGTGACATGGGCAACACAAGAAACTCCGGTGACAGCCCTTGACAACAAAGTCCTGCAACCAGAGCGGGTTTGGTTGGATACCACCGGCTAAAACCTGCAGGCACTGGGCGATGCAGACTGTGTTCTTTGTGTCACTTGGGATGAGTAGGAACGAGGTCTTGAGTTTCAAGGCATGTCCCCAGGTCCTTCTGCGTGTTGTCAGCTCAGGGAGGTGACCTCGTTAGGGCCTGAATGGTCACACTGGGATCTGTGTTGGGATAGGTGTCCATCTCCCAGTCTCACCAGTCTCCTTCCTGGAGCTCAGACTTCGCAACCCCCATCGCCTTTGGTCCCTAGGTTGATTTTGACACCCTTTGGTGTGGAAGCCCCTTCGCTTCGGCATGAGAGCACATGAAGGAGATGCGGGGCTGTTTGCCCTGGCCTCGTCAGAGATCTCTGTCTCCCTCTCAGGTTCTTCCTGGTCTCCTTGAAGTCAGCCATGATCAAAGGGTGCCGGGAGCCCCCGTACCCCAGTATCCTCACGGACGCCACCATGGAGAAACTGGCGCTCGCAAAGTTCGTGGCCCAGGAGTCCAAGTGTGAGGTGAGCTTGGGTATCACGGCCGTCGCTCCACGTGGTGGAGGCTGACGGGAGACTCCCTCCCGTTGACTTCTCCACCTGACTCTCGCAGGCCTGCGACGTGGTTGTCCGTTTCTACGGCCTCGTTCACTGGGAAGACCCCATGGACGAGGCGCTGGGACCTGCCAACAGTAGCTACAGCTCCACCGAGAACGCGGTCACCAAGGACGGCATCCTGCACTACAAGGCCGGGACCTCCTACCTGGGCAAGGAGCAGTGGAAGACCTGCTTCGTGGTGCTCAGGTGGGCACCGGGGCTGTGGGTCAGGACTGGGGTCAGCCAGGGCTTGTCGGAGAAGGTGCTGGGACCAGTTTGCTGCCCAGGAACCGCTTGGGAGATGGAGAGGACCAATCTTGTCACCTGGGAGGCTTAAAGCCACCAGTTGTGGCTGCTCAGCAGCAGGGGGACGCAACCCCACGGCGCTGCGCGGGTGGAGGGCAGGGCAGGAGCGGCTGTGGGACCGAAGGCAGAAGGTGTTTGTACAGTTGCCGGAGCCGAGCTCACTCCAGTTACCGCCTCTCTCATCTTCCCAAACGGCAGCAACGGGATCTTGTACCAGTACCCGGATCGCACGGACGTCACCCCTCTGCTCTCCATCAACATGGGGTAAGCGGCTGGGGGGATGTGGCGCCCAGGCTCGGCGGGGATCTGGGCATCAGGAGCTCCTTGGGATGTTCAGGGAGGTCTTTTGGGGCAAATCACGGTCTAGTCCGTGCTGCAGGACTCCCTGCTTGCTCCTGGCCGGGTACAGATGCCCGTTTGCTTCGGCTCCGGTGCATGTAGCTGGCGATGGGCTCGTTTCCTCCTGCTTTTTGCACGCCAAGCCCACCCCTTGATGGGGAATCGGCCTCTGAAGGGCTGACGTATGCCTCCAAGAGCCACGCTGGGCGACCTCCCAAACCCACCGTGCTCAACTCCAGCTCCACCGCGGCGTGCAGAGACAGAGCCCATCCTTGGAGCAACGGCGGGGGCTGTCACAGATGGGAAACGAGTGCTTGTGGGGGGAAGGGGTGACACGCGGCGCGGGGAGGGCAGACGGAGGCTGTTTTCAGGCTCACGCTGGCCGGTCCGTCCCGCTCATCTCCATCCTCCCCCCTCTCTCCCAGCGGCGAGCAGTGCGGGGGATGCCGGCGCTCCAACACCACCGACCGGCCCCACTCCTTCCAGGTGATCCTGACGGACCGGCCCTCCCTGGAGCTGAGCGCCGAGAACGAGGAAGACATGGCGGACTGGATGCAGTACTTCTGCCAGGCCGTCTCCAAAGGGGTGAGCTGGGGACAGGCCCCCGCGCGTGGGTGCATTGACCCCCTCCTTCGCCTGGGGCACAGCCCAGCCGGCACGGAGCTGCCGAAGGGAGCAGGGATGGAGCAGGCAGTTTTCTCCCAAGCCGGGAGGGCTTCCCCATGGGGCACCCCACGGATATGGGGCTCCCTCGTGCCAGATTTTAACCCTCCCTTTCCCTGCCCCGTGCAGGTGATCCCCCAAGGTGTTGCCCCTACGCCCTGCGTCCCCTGCTGCCTCGTGCTGACAGATGAGAAGGTTTTCACCTGCCACGAGGATTGCCAGACAAGCTTCTTCCGCTCGCTGGGCACCGCGGAGCTGACGGACATCACCGCCGTCTCCACGGAGGCCGGCAAGGAGTACTGTATCCTGGTGAGCGTGGTGCTGCGGGACCGGCCGGCCCGGGGCTGGGCAAGGACCGCGGCGGTAACGCCCGGCCTCTCTCTTGGTGTTTAGGAGTTTGCTCAGGACAGCAAGCAGTTCCTGCCCCCCTGGGTCCTCTATTTGAGTTGCACTACAGAACTGGAGAGGTTCCTCTCGGCGCTGAACGCCGCGTGGAGGAACATCTACCAGGTGAGCGTGCGAGGCTGCGTCACGGCCTTCCTCCAGCGAGGAAGGGCGAATGGGGACGGCACCCTGCGAGGGAGGAGTGGGTGAATTGTCCCCTGCAGGGTGAACCCAGCTTTCCCGCAACCGGCAGGAGAGCCACAAAGCTCCTCCGTGTCCGAATAACCACGGGATGTGGGATTCAGAGCTCGAGCCCCCTGGCACGTGAGCCATGAGTGCCCGGGGCTGGCAGGAGGAGTCGGGGGCAACCTGCGTCAGCCCCGTCCCCCTCCATCGCCCGTATTGATGACACAGGCGACTTTGCCGGCTGTTTTCGAGGTGGTTTTACAATAAGGCAGGGAAGTGGCTGTAGTTTGTTCCTCTCCTGACTGCCCACCCCACCGCGTGTGTTTCAGGTCGATCTCCTGCACAAGGCCATTCTGGACGCCGCCGTCAAGAAGAAGTGCGAAGACGCTCAGAGCCTCATCGACAGCGCCTGGCAGCGCAGCGACAGCCTCTGCCGCGGGCGAGCGGAGCGGGACCCCTGGTGTTAACCCCGGCCGGGGGGAAGGACGGCTGACAGGGGCCCATTTTCGGAGAGCGGGGCCGGTACCCGGCTGCCCCGCGGCCAGCTGGCAGCCCAACCCCTCCTGCCATCGCTCGGTCCCCACCAGGGCCGTGCCTGCAGGCATGGACCCCGTCCCCACCACGCTCCCCACCGAGTCGGGGACATCCAACACGTTTTGGGGAGAAACCAGACGCTTCACCACGCTGGAGGCGAGGCCGAGCTCTGCCGCTTTCCTTGTCCAGCCGTGCAGGCGACCCTGCGCCCTCGCCCAGCTGCCACGGGGCAAAATAATTTGCCTTTCACGGAATAATATCCCCCGAGTAGCGAGGGAGAGGGTGGGAGCCGGGTGGGCTGGGGATGAGCATCCCGCCATCGCGGCAGGGAGCGGGACCGAGGACTTGTTCATTTTAGAACAGGGTTGGGACGCGGAGGTGGCGAGACGGGAACGCTAAATCGCTACCGTGCATGTCTTCTCCTTGCTAATACAATCACCGAGTACGGCACCGTTTCGCCTCCTCCTTCTCCTGGTGTCTCCCGGCGCCAGGAGATCTCACCCGGGACCTCCGGACATCACAAAACCACTCTACAGCCTGGCGATGAGATTTTTTTTTTTTTTTTTTTTTAATTTTTTTTTTTTTTGAGGCTAAGGAAGAAGGACCGGGGCCAAAAATTTGGCCTTAAATATCCCAGCACGGTTTTAGGAGATCTCAGAAGCCGGTTTGAGGTTTGGACGCTGGCCCCGCGCGCCGGGCGAGAGACGAGATGGAGTCCGACGTTCTTCAGGTGTCTTAAAGGATGTTGTCACGCGGCTGCCACCAAACGTGTCCCCATCGTCTCGGCTCGCTGCATCCGAGGCCGGCGAGGACCCGTCACCGCTTGCCCTCTACAGCGAGCCCTTTGGGGCGCAACTCCAGCTTTTAAATAATAATAATAATAATAATCCGGAGACCTTCTCATGTAATATATGTTCACGGGGCCTTTTTTTCTGGGAGGAAACGTACGTGACTGAATGTATATGTCTGTACATCTGCTTCTGTTCCCCCTCCCCAAATAAATATCCATTGGTAACTTGGATTTGGCCCGACCACACCTTCCTGGGCCGGGGGCTGCCCTTCTTCCTCCCCCCCCCCATGATGCTGGAGCCCGGGGCTTTGCTTTGGGGCAGGGAGAAGGCGATATTTAGGCTGAAGAGGAGGAGGAGGAGGAGAGGCGGGGAGGACGTGCACCCCCAGCTCCTCGCGGCGTTAACCCTGCAGCGGGGCACGTTCGCAGCTTCAACCCTGAATTATCCCGTCCTGATGCTCCAGCCCTGTTTATCCCTGGATCCAGGAGCCATTCCCAGTCTAGACGAGGAATAAACAGCCCAGGGGTCGGCCCCCAGCGGCACCCGCCTTCCCCATTAACCCTCCCTCGCCTTTTGGGGTCAAAGGAGAGGATTTGGGGGGGGATATTGGGGATGGGGCAGCCGTTGCGGGGGGAGGACTTTGGGGGTTCCCCCCCCCCCCCAATAATGACCGAAGCGGCTACGCCACGGTGTAAACTCGGGTCCTGAGGGGGTCACGGCGGAGCCCTAAAAATAGGAAGTCACAAGGGGGGGGGGGGTGGGGGACAAAGGGGACAGGCAGTGACCTTCCCCACCCCCCCCGCAGCTTTTTGGCCTGGGAAGCTCGGATTTCAAAAGCATTTCTGTAACCCCGAGAGGGGATAGAAGGGGGTCAGACACACAGCCCCCCCCCCCATCCCCCGCCGGCTCCCCAAACCCCCGCCACAAGTGCAACGAGTTGGGGGTTGGTGAGTCCTCATCGCCCCCGGCTGGCTGGGGGGGGGGGGGGGGGGGCAGATGTCTGCGTGTGCCCCCCAAAGCCACCTATCGTCAGCTTTGATTTCAATTTTATCGTGCCCCCCCCCCCTTTTTTTTTTTTGGCAGAAAGAGCCTTTTTTTTGTTGGGTTTTTTTTTTTTTTTTTTTTCCGCTGTTTGCGCCGGGGCACCGCGAGTCACGTGAGCGCGGGACGCCCGGCCGGGATTTGGCTGCCGGTTGCGCGTCGGTGCCGGTGGAAGGAGGGGGGGGGGGGGCCGGACGGACGGACGGACGGACGAACGGACACACACACCCCCCCACACCCACCACGCACCCCCAGGCCTGACCTTTGCCCCATATCCCTTCCCAAATTGGGGGGCGGCTTCGGATTGGGGGGGGGGGTGGGTTTGCAGGAGGCGGCGCTCGCTCCCCCCTATTTCCCGAGGGCGGGGGCGGGGGGGGGGGGAAGGTGGAGCCTGGGGCCATCCCCGCGGGCAGGTGCTGCATGGCGGCGGGTGGCGGGGCCCTCGCACCCTTCCCCGGCTCCCCCCCCGCCTCCCTGCATGAATTCCCTTATCCCCCCCAAAACAGACCCCGCGTCGCCCGGGGTTCTCCGACGGGGGGGGTCCCGCCGGCCATCGATTTGGTGCTGGGAGCCGCGGCCGGCTGCTTGGCCTGCGTCCTCACCAACCCCTTGGAGGTGGTCAAGACGCGGCTGCAGCTGCAGGGGGAACTGCAGCCCCCCGGCACCTACCCCCGGCCCTACCGGGGGGTGCTGCGGGCGGTGGGGGCCGTGTGCCGGGCCGACGGGCTGCGGGGGCTGCAGAAGGGCCTGGCCGCCGGCCTCCTCTACCAGGGGCTGATGAACGGCGTCCGGTTTTATTGCTATTCCTGCGCCGAGGACGCCGGCTGGACGCGGTATCCCGGGGGTACCGTGGCCGCCGGGGCCGTGGCCGGGGCGGTGGGAGCCTTCGTGGGCAGCCCCGCGTACCTGGTGAGTGCTCCGTCCCTGCAGCCCTCGCATCCCCGTCGGGGGGGGGGGGGGACACACAATGGGGAGGGGGGATGGATATTTTGGGGAGACCCCCCATTCCACCCCCCCATTCCACCCCCCCTCCTAAAAGCTTTGGCCAGCCCGGAGCTTCGCTGCATCCCACAAACGCCGGCGCGGTGCATCCCCCCACCACCACCACCACCTTTGCTCTGCTTCACCCCCCCAAAAATGTGGGGCTGCTTTGTGCATGCTCTTTCCCACCCCCCCCTTTTCTCCCCCAACCCCCCCCCCCCCCAGAAACCCGAGGGGAGAACTCCCTCATAAGGAAATTTGGGTGGTTTCCCCCCTTTTTGGGGGTATCACCTGTTTTTTTTGGGGGTGCAGAGCTCAAGGGGGGTGGGGGGGGCTGCAGTGGGTGTTTCTGGGGGCACTTTGCCCAGGGGTGGGAGGGGTGGGGGGGGGAAAAAAAAAAATGAGGTTCAAAGTCTGGAGGCGCCGCTTGGCAACACATCTGGGCACCCCACATCTGTCCGGGGGGCTTAAAACACCCCCAAAAGCTGCTACGAAGAGATGGGGGGGACCCGCAGCCCTTCCCGGGGGGACTTGGCGGGGGTTTTGTCACCCGGTGTTGTCCCCAGGTCAAGACCCACCTCCAAGCCCAGACGCTGTCGGCCGTGGCCGTGGGCCACCAGCACAACCATGAGGTGAGCAGGGACGGGCTCGGGGTGGGGGGGGGACACGGACAAGATTCGGTGGCACTTTGGCCGTGCAACGCGCTGGGACCCGGTGAGGACAACGCTATTTTGGCCACCGGGTATTTAAAGCTGCTGTTTGGCAGCTCGGCCCCCGGATGGATGCTATAAATAACGTGTGAGGACGGGGAGGGGGTGACCGGGGCACGGAGCCGTGACACGGGATCCAGACACCCATCGGGATCGGTGTCACCCGGCCGGAGACGCGGTGGCTTCATGCCACCGAGGAGCGATGGGGTTTTGCGTGACAGGGTGGGAAATTTTTGACAGATGGGAAATTTTTTCTGGGTTGGGGTGCACCGGTTCCCGGTTTTCCCGAATTTCCTCTCTTCCCCAGAACATCGCCAGGGCTTTCGAGAGTATCTACAAGCAGCACGGGGTGGCGGGGCTGTGGCGGGGGGTGACGGGGGCCGTGCCCCGGGTGGCCGTGGGCTCGGCCGCGCAACTCGCCACCTTCGCCTCCGCCAAGGACTGGGTCTGCGAGCGCCAGGTGAGGGGCGGGGAGGGACGTGCAGGATCCAGCCACCGCCGGCCCCTCCGCTGCCTTATTTTTCGGGGGGAAAAGCTGACGGCCGGCGCATCCCGCAGTGGTTCGGGGAGGGCAGCTGGGCGGCGGTGCTGGCGGGGGGCATGGTGAGCGGCGTGGCCGTGGCGGTGACGATGACGCCCTTCGACGTGGTCAGCACCCGGCTCTACAACCAGCCGGTGGACGCCGACGGCACGGTAAGGCCGTTTGGCAAAAGACGGGGTGAGGCCGGGGGCGGGGGGGGGGGTGACACACGGCTTTTCCCGGGATCGCCTCCGGCAGGGGTGCGCAGCCGGCTCCTCTCTCCCCCAGGGCAAGCTCTACCGGGGTTTTTTGGACTGCATCTTCCAAATCTCCAGCAAAGAGGGGCTGCTGGGCTTGTACAAGGGCATCGGCGCCGTCTACCTCCGCCTCGGCCCCCACACCGTCCTCAGCCTCTTCTTTTGGGACGAGCTCAGGAAGATGGTGCAGCACCAGCAGCCCCCGGGGCCGTAGGACGAGCAGCTCCCGGCCCCGTTGTCGCCATTAATAAAGGGTTGTTTGTTTTTTTTTTTCTATTTTTGGCGTCGTTTCGGGGTCTTTGGGGTGGTGCAAAGCGCAGGGTGGGTGGGGGGTCAGAACCTGCAAAACCAGGACCTAAAATGTCGCGATGCGTCGGGGTGGAGAGGGTAACGGCGATGCTGGGGCGGGGGCGTTAGAGATGCTGGTGGTCCCCGAGCCCCACCAGGTGCATCCCATCACCGCATCCCTCTCCTCACCCTAATTTTCCCCTCCTCGGGGCAGCTGGAGCTCTGGCCGGAGGAGCTGAGCTCCAGCTGCCCTCGCTTGCCCCGGCAATGATTTACCAGCCCGGGGGGGCCGCTCCCAGCCTCCGCCCCGCGGACCTTGGAGCCGGGGCCTGGTCACGCCGTGGCTCCTCTCCACCAAAAATGTTTTCTCTGGGGTCCTGGCTGCCGGCGTTGCCCGGGCTGGCGTGGGGCTGGGTGCTGCTGGATGCCCTCCTGCAAGGTGAGACACCCCCGAGGGTGCCATGGGGATGGCTTTGGGGACATCCTGGGGGGGGACACACACACGCCGGTGACCCGCTGCTGCCTTTTCCCCGCAGGGTTGGTGGGTGCCTGTGCCGTCTTGGTGCTCTGCAGCCTCCTGAAGGTTTATCTCTACATCCAGAGCCTGAAGTAAGCACCAGCCCTTCCTCCCCCCTCTGCCTTGGGGGATTCGTTTTGGGGAGCCACTTTTGGGGTCTGCCTTTGGGCTCCATTGTCGGGGTGTGGGGGCGGCTCTTGGCACCCATGGGTGCTGGTGGTGGCCTGAGCCAGGCAGGGGCTGTGCCCTCCTCTCCCCGCTGCAAAGCCTGGGGCGGGGGGGTCATCTCCGAGGATGTCACCCCGTCTTGGGGTGGCGGAGGAGGAAGGGGACATCCCGCCCAGCTCACCGTCCCCCCCGCTGTCCCCAGTGACCCGGAGAGGCAGGCGGAGAAGGAGGCGATCCGGGCGCAGCGGTGGGTGCTGGAGCTGCTGCATGCGGTGGTGCTGACGGCCCTGCTGGCCCTGGTGGGCTCCCGCGTGGCCGCGCTGGTGGTCCTGGAGTTCTCCCTGCGCGCCGTCTCCACCGTCCTCTCCCTCGGCAAGGTGAGGCGGGAGGGGGGAAACTGAGGCACGGTGGGGCAGTGGCGCGGAGGGAGGACTGCACAGCCCTCGCAGATTCACAACAGCTGCGGGGGCTGCGGCATGGGGGGGGGGGCAGACCGTGCATCGTTTCGCAGCCACGCATCCCCTTGCTGCGTCGCAACAGGCGTGGGGAGGATGGGGGGGCTGCGGGACGGGGGACAGTATGCGTCCCCTCGCGGCTCTGCGGGCAGGGCGGGGGTGGCTGGCATGGGGAAAACCCTGCATCGCTTCGCACGCACGCCTGCCTCTGCCACCCTGCAGCCCCTCGCTGCGTGCGACGCCCGTGGGGGGGGCCAGTGCGGAGGAAGCCGCACATGCCCTTGCAACCGTGCAGCCCCTTGCAGCTTTGCAGCACCCGTGGCAGGGGAAAGGGGAGGAGGCACGGGGAAGAGCTCGCGTGGGTCTGCAACTGTGCATCGCTTGCCGCTCGCAACGCCTGCGGGGTTACGGGCGGGCTGCAGCATGGAGAAGAGCATTCATTGCTTTGCAGCCATGCATCCCCTCGCTGCTCTGCAACCCCTGCAGGGAGGATGAGGAGGGCTGGCGTGGAGAAAACCCTGCATCGCTTTGCATGCGTGCATACCCTTGCAATCATGCAGTCCCTTGCTGCTCACAGCACCCGTGGTGGTCCAGCGTGGGAAACGCCATGCATGGCTTCGCAACCGTGCGTCCCCTCGCTGCACGCAACGCCCGTGGGGTTGCAGGGGGCTGCAGCATGGAGAAAACCATGCATCGCTTTGCAGCTGTGCCTCCCCTCGCTGCTTTGCAGCCTCTGCAGGGAGGATGAGGGCTGCGGCATGCCCAAAATAATGCATTCCCCCACCTGCTCGCAGCACCCCTGGGGCGTATGGGAGCTGCATGGAGCAGCCTGTGCATCCCCTTCCTGCTCTGCAGGGAGGATGAGGAGGGCTGGCATGGAGAAAACCCTGCATCGCTTTGCACGCATGCCTGCCTTTGCAGCCGTGCAGCCCCTTGCTGCTCGCAGCACCTGTGGTGGTCCAGCGTGGAGAAGACCATGCATGGCTTTGGCTTTGCAACCGTGCATCCCCCCGCTGCATGCAATGCCTGCGGGGTTACAGGGGGCTGCAGCATGGAGAAAGCCATGCATCGCTTTGCATGCATGCCTGCCCTTGCAATCATGCAGCCCCTTGCTGCTTGCAGCACCCATGGGGGGGGTCCAGCGTGGAAAACACCACACGTGGCTTTGCAACCATGCGTCCCCTCGCTGCATGCAACGCCTGCGGGGAGAACGGTGGAAAAGGCATGGAGAAGACCAAGCATGGCTTTGCAACCATGCGTCCCATCACTGCAGGCAACACCTGCAGGGTTACGGGGGGCTGCGGCACGGGGAAAACCATGCATCGCTTTGCAGCCGTGCATCCCCGCGCTGCTTGCAACACCCGTGGGGGGGGTTACGGGAGGGCAGCAGCATGGAGGAGGCCATGCATCGCTTTGCAGCCGTGCATCCCCTCGCCGCTTTGCAACCTCCACAGCGGCTGACGGCGCCGTCCCGCTCTCGCAGGGCGCCCACAGCAGCCAGCTCTACCTGCTGTGCCAGTACTCGCTGGGCTGCGGCGTGTCCTGCGGCCTCAGCTTCTTGCTGGAAGGGGCTCCCCACAGGACCTGCAACCTGGCGCTGGCGGCAGGGCTAGCGGGGCTGCTGGCCACCTACACCCAGCGTCTGGCTCGCCACGTCTGCACCCTCTACGAGCTGCACAGCCAAGCGCGTTACTGCGGTATCTGCATCTTCCTCCTCGCCGCCGGTCACGGCATCCCCCGGCTGCTGCGGAATGCTTTGGCCGTCACCTTCGCCGTGGCCGACCTGGCCGCCGTGGCGCTCATCAACCGGGATTTCCTCTCCACGGCGGAGGCCATACGCTTCTGGACGCCGCTCACCATCTGCTACACGCTGCTGGTCGTCTACATGCAAGGTGAGAAGGGGACCGAACCCCCAGTTACAGGATTTTTTGAGGGGTAAGAGGGGTATGTCCCAGTATGGGGCATCCTGGGGCTGTGTGGGGCATCCTGGGGATCTATAGGGGCAGTATGGGGCATCGTGGGGCTGTATGGGGGCACAGGGGGCATCCTGGGGCTGTGTGTGGGATATATGGGGCATCCTGGGGCTGTATGGGGGCACAGGGGGGCCACTTGGGACTGTATATGGGGCAGTATGGAGTATTCTGGGGCTGTATGGGGGGGGTGCATGGAACATCCTGGGGCTGCATGGAACCGTTTGGGACATCCTGGGTCTCTGGGGGGGCACAGGGTGGGGGGGCTACCAGGGGCAGTAGATGGGGCATCCTTGGGGGGTGTACGGAACTGTGTGGGGCATCCTGGGGGCTGTATGGGGGGTACAGGGGGCATCCTGGGACTGTCTGGGGGCACAGGGGGACCACCTGGGGCTGTATATGGGTCAGTATGGGGCATCCTGGGGCTGTATGGAACCATTTGGGACATCCTGGGTCTGTCTGGGGGCACAGGGGGGCCACCTGAGGTGGTACATGGGGCATCCTGGGGGCTGTATGGAACTGTATGGGGCATCCTGGGGCTGTATGGAACCATTTGGGACATCCTGGGTCTGTCTGGGGGCACAGGGGGGCCACCTGAGGTGGTACATGGGGCATCCTGGGGGGCTGTATGGAACTGTATGGGGCATCCTGGGGGGCTGTATGGAACTGTATGGGGCATCCTGGGGGGCTGTATGGAACCATTTGGGACACGCTGGGTCTCTCTGGGGGCACAGCGGGGCCACCTGGGGTGGTAGATGGGGCATCCTGGGGGCTGTATGGGGGTACATGGGGCATCCTGGGGGTGTCTGGGGATATATGGGGCATCCTGGGGGCTGTATATGGGGCAGTATGGGGCATCCCGGGCTATATGCAAAGCGTCCCCGAAATGCACGGTGTCCCCAGGTCGTGGGGCTGGGGAGGGGGCTGGGGTGCCCCCACGGTGGCCGCCCCGACGCCGTGTCCTTGCAGAGGAGTCGCGGCAGAGCACGGGCGGGCGGGCAGTTTACCAGACGGTGCTGGTACGGATGGGCGGCCTCTTCATCCTCCTCCTCACCGTCGGCCGGTGGACCGACGTCTTCCACGTCCTCGTCTCGCTGCTGGGAGAGCTCTGGTGCCTGCTCCGAGCCGGCGTCATGCTGGAGGCGTGCTGGCGGCAGGTGAGATGGCGGGGGGGCGGGGGGGTCACCTCCCCGCCACGACGCCGGGGTGATGGGCCGGCGGCAGCCCCGAGGCCACGGTGAGGGGCCTTTCTGCTTCTCTTCTTCCATCTCCCGTAGGATTTCGCCCAGCAGCCTCGGTTGGACAGGCGGTTGGGATCAGGATCGGGATCGCAGGAGACGTCCTGATAAGCCCTGGGGTGTAACCGGGCATCAGAAACTCAGGGTGGCTTTGCCCAGCTCCCCGAAACGTGGGCACCCCCCAAATCCTCCCCGTCGCAGATCCCCCATGGGGACAAAGGCAAAAGGGCTCCTGGAAGGTGCTCGACCCCATCCCACAGGGTGGGGGAGTTCGGGGGGAGGCTCACATGGACCCTGTATTTTTGGGGGAGCCCACAAGGCTGTGGTGGTGCTGGGGGTTTGCTCCCCGCTCCCCCCGGGGATGCAGGATGCTGACGGATGTCCCCGTCCTTGGCAGCTGCAGGGCCACACCATTGTGGTGCAGGGGCCTTCGGGGGCTTATAAATCTTGTAAAATAAAGCTTTTTCCAGCAAAATCCATAGGCAGAGTGAGCTGAGGTCCCGTCACGTTGGAGAGGGGCTCAGGGATGGCCGTGCAGCTTTTTTGCAGGAGGCGGGTGGTGCGGTTCATCCCTGGGAAGGGAAACTGAGGCACAGAGGGGGTGACCCTCCAGCTGAGTGGTGCCCTCGTGCCTCAGTTTCCCCACCTGGATGCAGCCGGCTGCGCTGTGCCATGGGGCACCAGGCCTTGCGCGGTTGGGCTGTGGGATTTGGAGAGGGAAGCCCTGGCTGTGGCTACTTCCCTGGCCAAGACCCCCCCAGCCCTGGAAGTGGGGAGCAGGAGGGGGGCTGGGACAGTATGAGGGCATATGGGGGCATAGGGGGGGCACCTGGGGCTGTAGAGAGGCGCAAAGGTTATCTTGGGGGGTATGTGCGACAGTATGGGGCGTCCTGGGGGTAAGTGGGGGTATAGAGGGCCACCTGGGGCTTTGTAGGGGCACGTGGGCATCCTGGGGCTGTATGGGGCATCCTGGGGCTGTATAAGGGTGTATGGGGCATCCTGGGGGCATATGGGGGCTTAGGGGGCCAGCTGGGACTGTATAGGGCCACAGGGGCACCCTGGGGTTTTATAGGGTGCTGCATGGGGCAACCTGGGAGTGTTGGGGGCAGCTGGGGCTGTACGGGGCACCCTGGGGATATGGGGCACCCTGAGGGTGCCAGGGGCAATCGGGGGGGGTCCATGGGACAAGCTTGGGGCGGGGGCGGTGGCATGGGTCATCCTTGAGCACATAGGGGCACCCAGGGGCCACAGGGCACCCCAGGGTGCCTGGGGCTGCCGGCGGGCACCCTGAGGACGTGGGACACCCTGAGGTCCCATGGAGCACCCTGGGGTGCATAAGGCTGTCGGGGGGAGGGGGGGTGGGGGGGGGGCGGGGCACAGGTCACGCCAGGGTGGATGGGGCACCCTTATAGCACATGGGGCACCCTAGGAGGGTGTATGGGGCGCCCCGCGTCCTCTAGGTCACCCTAAGGCCCTATGGGGCACCCCAGGGAGCATGGGGCACTCTAAGACCCTGTGCCCCCCCCCCCGCCCCGTCTCCCCCCCCTGCCCGGGGCCGTGGGGCAGGCAGGGGGGAGGAGGGAGAAGGAGGAGGAGGAGGAGGAGGAGGAGGAGGAGGGAGGAAGGGGCGGTGATGCCGGGCGGCTCTGCCTCCCCGCTGCCCCCGCCGCGCCGGGCAGGGCGCGCCCGCGGAGCGCACGGAGGGACCCGCACCGGCTCCCCAGGTAGGGGACGGGGACGGGGACAGGGAGGGGGACACCCCCGCCCCCCGAGAGGCAGGCGGGGCTGCAGGGTCACCCCCAGGCAGGCGACCCCCCCCCTCCCCCCACCGGGTAGGGGACCACCCCCCACAAGAAGGGGACGGGGGACACCGCCAGGTAAGGGACACCCCGGGTATGGGATAGGGGCCACCCCCAGGTAGGGGACAAGGGACCCCCCCGAGATGGGACATGGGACCCCCCTCAGGTAATGGGATAAGGACTGCAGAGCTGTCCTGGGACAGGACAAGGGGACCAAGAGTGACCCCCCCAGGTAGGAGACGGGGGACACCCCCAGGTATGGGATTGGGGACACCCCCAGGTAGGGGACGGGGGCTCCCAGGTAGAGGGGGACCCGGTGGGGCCACCACCACTTAGGGGACAGGCCCCTCCCCCAGGTAGGGGACCTGGGGCTGTGGGGCTACCCGGTGGGGGAGAGAGGATTGCAGGGGGGCTGCAAGGCCACCCCCCAGGTAAGGGACAAGGGGACAGCAGGGCCACTCGGGGAAGGGACAAGGGGACACCAAGGGCTGTGTCCCCCCACCCTGTCCCTTCTCCCTTGGGCATCCTCAAAGCGCTCTCCAAGAGGTCCCCGGGGCAGGGGACAGAGTTGGGGGACAGCTGTAGGGGGCCATGTCCCATCCCAATTTCGGGGGGCGCTGGGGGTGCCCCATAGGTGTCCCTGTCCCCATCGGTCCCCCAGCGCTCCCACCCCAGGAGATTTTTGGGGCGATGCTTGTAGGAAACCTGGGGGGGACCCTTCCCAATGCAGCCCCAGCCACCCCAAACTAGGATGGAGCTATGAGGGGGGACCCCATTGAAAAAAAGGGGGGGGGACACACCTCCCATTAATGTACCCCGGCTGGGAGGTGGGGGGGAACCAGGGGGTGCCACGATGGGGCTGCCGGGATCCCGTCCGCCCCGGCACAAAGAGGAATGCGACGAGCACATGGTTCCCATTAGCCCCGCAGATTTTTTTTTTTTTTTTTTTTTTTTTTGCTTTGCTTTTTTGAGTTGTTGTTTTTTGGGTTTTTTTATGATTATTCTTTTTTTTTTTTTTTTTTTCCCCCACCCCTATTTTCCGCAGCTCGGCCGGGGAGGAGGAAAAGCGGCGGCTCCTGCGGGCGAGGATTTGAGCGGCCGGGCGAAGGCTGGCAGCGCCGGAGCCCGTTTGGGGTTTCGCCGGCGGGGAGGGAGGGAGAGAAGGGAAGGGAGCGAAGCCGCTCGGGGTTTTTTCCTTTTTTAATCCCTTCCTCTGCTTGAGTCAGAGGCTGAAGTCACCGGCGTGCACGTCCCGAAGCTTTTCCCCCGCCACGGGGCCTGGGCGGGGGGGACTGGCCGCCCGCTGAAAGGATGCGCCAACATCTGTGAGCAGGATTTTGGGGGAGCGGAGCCACCCCGCGCCGGGGCATGAGACCAGGCAACTCATCACACAGGTATTTTTCAGGCCGCCGATTCATCTCGGGGATGAATCCTGCTTCACCGGCGCTGCCTGGTTAAAGCCTCGGGGTGTCCCGTTCCAGCCCCTCCTAAACCATCCCGTTTGGGAAGGGGAAGCTTCGCTCCAGCTGCTTTTCCCGTTGGGAAGCTGAATAAACAGCCCTTTTCCTTCCCGAGCAGAGTTTATCGGGGTCGGGCGCATCCTGTCTGCGCCGCCGGGCGATGCTCAGGGGTTGTTTCGATGATGGGGACGCGTCCCATTTGCAGCGTTGTGCCTCAGTTTCCCCATCTGCGAAAATAAAGGGGGGGATGCCCTGAGCCGCGGGTGATTATCGGGAAAATGGGGAGCCAGGGGGAGCTAGAAACACCCCAAAAAAGGGTTTGCAAAAGCAGATCCTATTGCAATCCCATTTTTAAGAGGAAAGGTGGAGTTTTCCTGCTGCCCACAGGGAATTTAATCCCAGGTGGGGGCAATAAGAGGAAATAAGGGGGGATAAAATGCTTACAAAAGGGTGGAGTTTGGCCACGGAGGCATGAAAATGGGTGATTTTGGCTGCTGCTTCACCGGACCCTTTACCCTCTGTCCTTCCAGGCACGAGACCATTTATTGCGGTGACGCGGGACGGGCACACTCACTCCTTCTCCCTTTCCGGGAGGGCGAGGAGGGAGGCGGGTTGAGGCCGAAGGGCGGTGTGGCTGCAGGAGCTGCCGGTGCGCCCGTGGGTTTTGCTCCCTTTCTTCTCTTATTTCCCCTCAAATCGAACGCAGGTCCGGCTCTTCCATGGCTTCGGCGACGCTGCCGGGGAAAGCGGAGAAGAGGATCGCTTCGTCTGTCTTCATCACCCTGGTGCCACCGCGGAGGGAGGTGGCCACCAAGGAGCAAACCCAAAGGGTGACGCGGCCCATCGGTGCTGAGGTCCCGGCCACCCATCGCCCCCGGAGCCCACCACCACCGTCCCCCGCGTTGCCCAATGGAGGTGAGGGGTGTCGGCGCGGGGGGCTGTGAGCGGTGCCGGGAGGATGATGATGGTGCCGAGGATGCTGCGGAGATGCTTTGCTAAAGGATGCGTGTACAGATGGGGAGGGATATGGTTTTTGGGTTTTTTTGGTTTTTTTTGGGGGGGTGGTTATTCCCCAAATCCCTGCACCCACCCCGGGATGGATCCGGCTGCTGGGGAAGGGCTGTGTTTACTCTCTATCACTGGGCGCTTATCGGTGCTGTTTGTCCCCTCCGGCTGGGACGGCGTTTGCTTTTGGGGTAGGTCAGCGAGCGCAGCTGCAAAGCTGTCGGGGTGCTTCCCCCCCCCCCCCAAAACCACTGCATCTGGCTTTTGCTGCAGAAACCCCCCCAGCAGCCCCCGTGCCTTCGTCCCTGCCGGTCCTCGTCCTCTCCGAAGCGCCCCAGCCCTTGTCTGCAGAGGCGCTGGGTCCGGCGCTGCAGCAACTGGACCTGGCAGCACCCACCACCCTCCAGGTGAGGACGTTGGGGTGCAGTCTTCCCCCCAGTGCCTCAGTTTCCCCACCTGCAAGAGCATAAATGTAACGTGCCTTCGCCTTCCCCTGCTCACCAGGCCCCTTCCGCCTTCCCCGCTGAATTGAGGCCACCCAAATTTTGCCAGGAGCAAGCAGGCAAGCGGCAGGATGCAAATGGGTACCTGGAGAGGGACGGCTCCAGAGGTAAAACTGGGGGCGGGGGGGGGGGGGGATGGACCCAGCTGCACAGTGCGGGCTCGTCCCCGGTTGGGGAAACTGAGGCACACAGCTCCGAACCCCTCTCCCTTCTTCCCCCAGACATCTGCGCCTTCTGCCACAAAGCGGTGGGGCCGCGGGAGCCGACGGTGGAGGCGATGCGGAAGCAGTACCACGCCGACTGCTTCACCTGCCGGACCTGCCACCAGCTCCTGGCCGGCCAGCGCTACTACCAAAAAGACGGGCGCCCCATGTGTGACGCCTGCTACCAGGTACCCATCCTCCCCCGGGGACAGCCAGCACCCTCGGGGTGGTGGCAGGAGATGCTGTCCCTCCGGAGCTGGTGTGTGACGGTGTGTGTGTGTCCCCCCGTCAAAACATCAGGCCACGCTGGAGAAATGCGCCAAGTGCCGGGGGCTGATCGCGGAGCGCATCGTCCGTGCCCTGGGCAAGGGCTACCACCCCGGCTGCTTCTCCTGCGCCGCCTGCGGCCGGGCCATCGGCGCTGAGAGCTTTGCCGTGGACGAGCAGGACGAGGTGTACTGCGTGGCTGACTTTTACAGGTTGGGGAGCGCATAAATGGGGAAGCGACCCCCACGCTGGGGGGGTTCGGCTCGTCCCCGTCACCCCACAGGCCTCACGCCGCCCTGGTTTGGTCCCATCAGGAAATACGCCGCGGTTTGCAGTGCCTGCGAGCAGCCCATCATCCCCCACGAGGACAAGGACACCTACAAGATCGAGTGCCTGGGACGCAGTTTCCACGAGGGCTGCTACCGCTGCGAGGTACGGACCCCCCCGACAAAAGCCGAGGGGTTCGGCACCGAGCCTTCCCAAAGCACGGCCACGGGGCTCAAGGCACCCGGGGTTGGTTTTTAGCCACCAGTTTATCTTGCAAGCGATGGGGAGGGGGAAAAAGAATTAATAAATCAGGTGAAAAGGACAATGCGTTTGGCCAGGAGAGCTTCAGCTTTTCACGCTTTTTGACATAGTTTGTTGCTTTTTCCAAGCGCTGGTGGGTTGTGTAGGAAAGAAGGGATGCAAGGCAGCACGGGGACCCCTAAAACGTGGGTCTCCCCCCCCCTTTCTCCTCTCGCCCCCAGAGCTGCGGGACACCCCTGTCGCCGGAGCCGACGGAGAACGGGTGCTACCCCCTGGGCGACCACCTTCTCTGCAAGTCCTGCCACGTCCGCCGGCGAAACGAGTCATCCTGCTAGAACCCCGCGGTTCGACCTCCCTCTTCCAGCGCCGGACACCAAAAAAAGGGGTGCACCCACCGGGATGCACCCCGTGACCAGTCCTGGGTGCCCGCTGCACCCCCAAATAGCTGCAGGACTGGAGTTTTCGTCCCCAAAACGTACCCAGGACCCCAAGCCGCGGGGCTGGCAAGGTGAAGAAGTGCAGATATAATGTCCCAGCGCTCGTCATGAACATAAAAAGCCCCGGCAGAGCAGGGGTGGCGGCGGAGCTGAGGTTATATTCACTTATTTCTTTTTTTAAATTCCTTTTCCGAGGCCGGTTTGGTTTCCTTGGATGGTTTTGTTTCTTTTTTTTCTTTCTTCTCGAGCTTCCTTGGAGTTTCACTTAAACATTTCTCTCTGCGGTGACGCAAAGAGCGGGCACTGATTTAGTTACTTGCAGTTAAATAAAACCCCAAGTTTTAAAACCCCTCGTTTCTTTCATCCGCCCTGCATTCCAAACCCATAAAACGCAAGTTTAAAAATAAGGGGGGCGGGGGGGGAAAAGCCACTATTTCAGATTTTATAGACGTGGCCAGAGTCGGGTCGCTCAGGGCGCTGACGCCTGGGGTGCAGCGATCTGGCAGATTGCCCAGGGGGAAAAGCGGAGGGTCGGGTTTTGGGGCCGGATTTGGGATTTTGCGCTGTGCCGTGGTGTTGATGCAAGGGTGTTTGGTGGTGGGTTAATTTTGCTGACAGCCTGCGCTGTCTGGGTTCCATCCCAACTGAGTCCCGGAGCCGGCAGAGGGCAGCCGGAGCACAAATTCCTCCATCAAGCCGGAAAAACTCCAGCTAAACACCATCTCTCCTATATCCGACAGCGCCGGGATGCCGGGAAAGACCTGACAGCCCCATTTTTGCACCTTATCCGAGATAATATCGTTCTGCCATGGGATGCTTTTTGCTCTTCTCTTGGTCCAAGCCCCGAAACAGCAGAAATTTGACCATTTTTCTGCGTGCCCAACATCTGTGCAACCGATGTCGCCGACGCTTAGCGGTTTTGTTTGCGAGGGCGTTGCAAACCAGCCGGAGAAAGAGAGTGTTTTCTTTTTAACCGAAAGGGCTTAAAAAGCCACAAAATGAGAGCGGGGAAAAAAGCAAGAGCAGCTGAGACGATGTTTAATGCTTTCCCGATTAAAAAAAAAAAAAGGGAGTTTCTACCAAAAAAAACAACTACCCAACCAGCAGCCGTAGGCTTCTAGGTCACGTTGTATAATGTCTCTCTAGCGCGTGCTCTATTTATGAATGAAAGGGTTAATGTATGCTTAATGTATGCACGAGCCCGGCGCGGGCTCTATGATTAATCACACCGACGCCACAACTATTTCCTGCTGACTCTCCCCATCTACAAAGCCTATTACTCAACGTTCGTTAATGTGCGTCTACGGCCCATCAATCAGGTCATAACTTGCTATAAACTTATTTATAAATAGGATGTTAATGTAAAGTCACGGTGTGTCCCGGTCATGTAAATCGGTGGCTTTGGGTCCGGCCGGGAGGGGAGGCCCTGTCCCACGCCGGGGAAGTCCCGTGCTCAAAGTCAGCTCTTGCTTTCTAAAGCCTCTCGCCCCGCGGGGAAAACCAGGCACCAAAATGATGCTAAAAAAGTAAAAAGATGTGGGCAGACTTGGCAGGGGCCAAAGGGCGCCGGGAAGGGAAGCCCCGGAGAGTAAAGGGGTTGCCTGGTTTTTTGCAATATGGGTATTTTTCCAAGCGAGGTTGTCGGGGAGGATGGAAACGCCGATGCTGAGTGGTGTTTTGGATGGGTTATTGCATTCTATGTTGGCTTAAACCCTCTGCGCAGCACCCTTGGGTGCTACCCCCCACCCGCAGAGCTAATGGTGGGAAGGGGCTGGGTATTTTCCCCACAGAACAAGCCAGGATGGGCTTGTTTTGCACCAGGACTGTGGTGATTTTTGATTGGAGGCAGGCAGGATGATGGTTTTATCAACATGAAGCCTTGGAGAAGACGCTGAAGGGCGAGGAGAAGGGCACGGTGCAGCTGGAGAGCTTGGCGTTGCAGTGAAGGGATGCAGAAGTGGTCAGATTTGGCATGTTTTTCCAGGAGCGGAGGATGGTAAGGGACAGGGATGGCTGGACATGGTGGGGGTAAGATGACAAAAGACTTATTTAAGCCTTTTTCTTCTCGGATAAGGGGAGAAGCAGTACGCGCTGAGGCCCAGGGAGCGTCGCTAAGCCTGAAAAGCATGGCCCCACGCTTTCCCCAGGGAGGATCTCGAGGAATTTCCAACGCTGGCCAAGCCGTGTGTGTGCGCGGAGGAGATTTTGCAGGGGCTGTGGGAGCTGGGTCCTATCCCGCCGCTGAGCAAGCCCACGTCAGCTGCGCCGGCTCAGCCCGTCCTTGGGCTCCTCGCCCCGCTACAAGCGCTTGTGCAAGGTCTGCTAGCAAAAAGAAAACAAATACAAATCACGCACGGAGCAACATGAAGCTCCTGCTCTGCCCTGGGAGCCCCCCAAAGCCTCACGGAACCCCCAAAGCCTTGCAGAGCACCCCCCAAGTCCCCCCAGGTGTAAAACCCACTCGAGGTCTCTCGTCTTATTCCGGCATCGGGGCAAAAGGGCAAAGAGGATTGTACGCCTCCGAATGGCACCGGCCGGGCCCTGCCCTTCCCTCGGCTGCTGCAATAAGCCCGTCTTTTCTTGCAATCCTTCTTGGCAGGCCAAGGAGAGCGGGGAGGGACCTGGCTGCCCTCCAAGGAGAAGCAAATGCAAATATTTCTTCACTTCAGGCTGGGTGCGGCCCCGGGGATAAAATTTCCCCGGGCTTTCCCAGTGAAGGCATCGGATACCGTACCCTGCTGCAAGCCCCGTTTGCTCCCAGGAATACAATGCTCTATCCCATAAAACAAAACCAAACCAAACCCAAAGGTTATCTTTCTTGCAACTCCAAGGACTGCCTGATTTTTTTTAAAAAGAGCTTAAAGGAGAAGCTGGCGGGCACGGCTGTAGTATTTTTAAATCAGCGGTCAGGGTGTTGCTTCGTAACAAATAAGGCCTTTTTGCAGGTTTTTGTTTGCAAGCCCAAGACTTCTGGCACGGCGTGAGGAAAGTCAGCCCGTAAAGGGAAACGGGCTGGAAAGCGCATTTTCCCGGCATTTTCCCCAGCCAGCTGTGAGAAATGCAAAAAGCAGAGCAGGAGATATGAGCCAGATTCCTGGCGTGCCTTCACTCCGCCATCGCTGCCTTCAAGGTGCCGGGATGGAGCCGGGAACGCCGCAGGAGGGGAAACTGAAGTCGAAGAAGCCACCGGGGCTTTGCTGGATGGAGGAGCGTTGGGTGCTTAGTGCTGGTGGTGGTTTGATGTGGGGTTTTTTTTTTCAAATATGATGGAGAAAGCTAGAGAAAAAAAACGGGTTTTTTCCTTTGGTCGACCTGGGTTAATTGCAACCATATCCCAGATGGCTTGCTGCAGCGTCGTCCTTCCCCGCAGAGCGTTTGGATCCATTTTCTGTGCTTTCCCGTCTTCTGCATAACCTAAAATCTAACATTTCTTACATAAAAAACGGCCTGATCCTGTTGGCTAAGGGAGAGGGGGGGAAAACCAGCAGGGATTACTCTGGGAGCAGCCCAAGCCCTGAATTTCTCCAGCTTCATTATGAAGCACAGGCGGGATACGTGTATAAAAAAAGCAGTATTTTCCTCATTTTCCCATCTTTCCCTGCAAAACTGAAACACCCAGCCTCACAATTTATTTTTAAAGAAATCAATAAGGCAAGGTGAAATCAACGCAGCTGGTTACGCAAGCGCGTTACCAGGCTGCAAGTGATACACTGGGTTATTTTAAAAAAACCCAAAAAACCAAAAACATACACACCAAAAAAACCAAACCCACCCTATTTCTGAAAATAGATGCGCAGTACACGCCTGCAAGTGGGACTTCGACACGTTATATCCCAGTTTTCCTTCATCGTATCAGCAGCAATGACAGCATCCCGCAGCCCGATTTCCCGAAAATTAACAATTTTCGCCCAGCCCTGGCTGCAAACGGTTTAGGTTACATCTTTATTTTGCTAGAGTGTCCATCAGAGCCCATAGGTGAAGGGGTTTATTTGAAAAAAAAAAAAAAAAAGGATTTCTCGCAGAGGTTATCCCGTTTGTCAAGGCAGCTTATTGACCTCGGTGATTTATCACTGGGAAAAACGCTGGAAGGAGGGGGTGGGGGAATAGCTCCTAAAAATAAATAAATGCCTTAATTCTCTGTGCGGCTAAACTTCCCCTCACAAGCCCAAGCCAGGGGAATGTATTTTAATCTCCTTTATCGGATTGCCTCGTCCGCGGCTGAATCTTGCTGAGGCGATCGGCCTCCGCCCGGCGTTTTACCGGCACCGCGTTTTTGTGGAGAAAGAGAAAAACTAAGCAAGAAAAGGGAGGGTATTTGCCCGACTAAAGGGGTTGGAGGAGGAGGCCGGGGGCTGCCCCTCACGGCTCCACAGCGCCGCCTCGCCCGCGCTGCCGCAGGAGCTGCCCCCCCGCTTCCCGCTCCACAAAATGGCCGCCCGGCGGGGCCAGGGCCAGCGGCGCCCAGGCGACAAAATGGCGCCGGGCGGGCAGCGGGGGGAAGGACGGATGATGGGCGGCTGCGGGAGGCCGGGGAGGCCAGCGTGGGCTTCAGCCGTGCCAGGAGCACGGCGGAGGGGCTCCTCCTGATGTGCGTATCCCCTCCAGGCGGGCGGCAAAAGCGCTGCGGGTGAAACCTGACCTTCCCCCCCCCCCACCCCCCCTTTTTTTTTTCCCCCGCCGCTGTGGCAAAAGGGTGCGAAAATGCCCAGAAACGCGCATTTCCACTCGGCGACGGGGGTGGCGGAGGCCTCGGCCTTCCCCCCCGCCGCTTCAGGCGCCATCGCTGCCTCAGGGCTCCCCCCCGGCACCATCGTCCCCTCAGTCCCTTCACGGCACAGCTCGCCGGCGCCGACCCCTGAAATGGTTTGTGTTTTCCTCATGGCGTGGAGATTTTTGGCCCAGAATTGCTCTTTCCACACGCCCCCCCCCCCCCTTCATCATCACCGCACGCAACCCGAGGTGGGTAGTTTTATGCCTAATTCTTTCTCTTCCACCGCTTTTTCTCCTTCACAGGGGTTGAAGCCACCACCATTCGTTCTCCTCACGGCATGGAAAATACCCAAACGCGCTTAAAAAAAAAAAAAAAAAAAAAGACAAAACACCCGAGGATTGATTTATCTTCAGAGCTGGAGTGGCGCGGGGAAGAAGCCATCACCGCTCGCCTTGCTCCCCACGACAACCTGCCCGCCATTCCGTTAATTAAAAGCATATACTTGGTGCGATCAGAGGTGGCAATACCGTAAAAAAAAAAAAAAAAAAAAAAAGAACCACCAAAAAATACCCCGTAACATCCAAAGGCTCGTTGTTGGAGGCTGCAGCCAAGGTACCACATATGCTTTGCCTTTTTTTTTTTTTATAAATGTTGCCTTACCTTTTTTCTGTATGACAGTGTTGTTACAGGCTACCTTATAACATTGCCCCTTCTTTGTTAAAAACCACATGCCTAAAATACTGATCCTTTTTCCTGGAATTACAGTTTTAGGCCCATACAGATGCTCTTTTATTTCTATATATATAGAAATATTTCTATATATTTACTACACATCTTTATATATATATGTATCTCTCTTTGTAGGGACTGCTTACAGAAAATAAAAGAAACCCACACACCTAAAACACTATGATTTAATTATATATAATCACTGCAATTTTGGCCCAAATATATGTTTGATTTTATATATATATATATATATATATGTATTACCTTTGTTTTCCTCCATTGGCTTTCTACTACAATATATCCTAAAAGCAGGAGAAAAAAAAAATGCCATAAAAAAAAAAAAGAAAAAAACAAAAAGCAACCCATCTCTTTTTTACAATCCGTGGTGGAAGTTTGTGCCTGAATGTTTTATTTGTTCCACAGAGATGTAGATTTTCCTTGGGAGATTTGGGGAGGATTTTTTTTTTGTTTTGTTAAATTAAAAGAGGAAAAAAAGACACCCAGAAAAAGAACAATAAAAGAGAACCAAAAAAGAAAAAACAAAAAAGGCACACAAAAATAAACCCCCGTAACTGAAGCTGCAAATGCAGTCAAATAGTCCGGATCAGACAATTCATTGCAACAAAAAGAGAGGACAAATTAGTTGAACTGCAATGGCAGGGCTTTGCTGTAGATCCGGGAGGAGGGATCAGCTCCTTTATCCCACCATCGAGCGCTCCAAACACCACCATTTATTTTTTTTTAATTTTTTTTTTTTTTGTGCTTTGTGTCGGGGCGTTTTTATTTAAAGCCGAGCAGGCTGCAAAACCCCGCTGAGATGGGGCTGCCAATTTTTATATAATTTTTTTTTTTTTCCCCCTGCACGCACCCCATCCTTGTGCAGTCCTCTCCCTTTTATTATGTGCTCTATTGCGCTCTCTCTTTTCTTTTTTTTCTTTTCTTTTTTTCCCCCCTCCCCTCTGCGGGTATAAAGGTTTCTCTCCTCTCCCCAGCTCGACTGCTTATTCCAGAAGTTTCTACGGGGGAGGGGAGCACCCACTGCGGAGCCTTTGCCGCAGCACCGGGGAGGAGGAGGAGGATGCAGAGGATGCACCACCTCTCCCTGCCTTTTCCCTGGCTGGCAGCTCTTTTCCAAGCCTCTCCCCCTTGCTAGATTTCCCCATCCTTGAAAAGGATGCTGGGAAGTGTTTGCAAGGGTTTGGTTGTTGGTTTTTTTATTTTTTTATTTTTTTTTTCCTAAATAAATTAAAAGCAGAGATGTCTCCTGATGGAGATGGATGAGGCTGGGCTCGCAGCAATGGGGTGGCTCGCAATGCCGCAGCCGTAGCGAGGGTACCGATGGCAGAAGTGACCTTTCCCAGGCGATGGGAGGGAGGCTTCCCCCCCCCCGTCCCGACACGCTCCCGCTTGGAATTCATTTTAAATAGCAGGGTTGTTATTTTTTTATTTTCTTTCTCCCCTCCCCTTAAAGAACAGCTTGCTCTTTCAGTGATTTCTTTTTTTTTTTTTTTTTTTTTCCTTGTAGCCTGTGGGTTGAAGCTTCCTCATGATCGTGGGTTTTTTGGTTTTTTTTTGTGTGTGTGTTTTGAATTGCATTTTAAAATTGCCCAGCTGGAGACAAGTCTTGATTAGAGCTGGAACAATAGCTCCATTTTATTAATAATGGGAAGGATTTACAATCCTACAGCACCTTCCTTGGAAGGCTTTCAAAATCATTTGCAAACAGTCACAAATTTAAGATTTCACAGCCCTTGGCTGTGAGGTGGGTAAGTATTTTAATGGTGCCACCACCAAAAATCACGTCGGTGGCAAATCTCCATTTCTGAGTGCTTAAAAAGATGACAAATTTGTTGGGTTTTAGGGCTGCAAAGCTGGGGGTGGGGGGGAGGTTGGTAAATGGGGCTGGCTAAAAGCTGTAACCTAAATCTGTTCAGTGTTCTGTGTAGATGTAGAGTGTTTTGCTGCGTCCTGGGAACGGGGCTGTTATTTCTCCGCCTGCTCCACGCAGACCCTTCCTTCTTCCTCTTGTGAAGCTGTGGACTTGCCTGCTTGTCAGTAAACATCTGCTTATAGATATTTTTATTTATTTATTTATTTTTAAAATTCATTACCTCTTTGTAGTCCCCAAGTGACCTCCTTTACTGCTGGCTCCGCTGTGGTTTGACCGCAGCTTTGCATTAAAGCAGGTTTGCCAGCGCTAATGTGTCTCCCCGCGAGGCAGAGTGACCTTGCTCGGGGGACTGGGCCCACCGACCTCATGCAGATGCTCCCCTTCGATTACAAAACCCCGCACGTGCCGCTTTTTTCCAGCGCACCCCTTCCCCGACCCAGGTAGCACAAGGGGGTGTTGAAATATTATGGGTGAAAGCTGCCTTATGCCTTTTTTTTTTTTTTTTTCCCCATCCCAGGGAAATAGAGAATTGTTTGTGTAACCCCTCTCCACAGCAGATACCTTCTTTGTAAGTATTGTAAACACGCAGGGATCTCAGAGCCGGCTGGGCAGCGGGATCTGGCCTTGCCGAGGAGCGCAGGGCACAGTGCTCTGGTTGTGTGAGCGTGTGTTGTACACGGGCCACAGAAACCCACAACGTTTCTGTGGTTACTTCTGTCTGGATAGCATGAGTTGGTCCCAGGGTTTCCCCTTCCCACCGCTTACTATTTCACAAAAGCAAAGGCGGGTGCTTCTGGAAAAAGCTCTGCCTTGTGGCCTTTAAAAAAAAAAAAAAAAAAGAAAAAAAAAAAAGAAAAACTGCTGTGGATTAGTCATCCTTATTTTTAAAGGAAGCTGTGTTTGCCAGCCCTATCTGTATAACGCATGTGCCTGTGAGATATTAACTATTAGCTGTATTTGCGAGGGCTGGTAATGTGCTCCGGTCGCTGCTCTTTGGAGCGGTGCCACCGAGGCTCCCTGGAGCTGCTGGTGGCAGGTGGAAAAAACTGACCGTCCAGCTTTTCATACCCTTCCCTCTATTTTCCTTTTTCAGTGCTGGTATCTCTGCGTTGGCAGGTGTGGAAACGTAGCGACCGTAAGAACGGTAAGTGAGGATAGATGAGCTGTCTTCTGCGGTCACTTCCAACTCCAGAGAAGAAGCCCTGGTGATTTATATTTTTGTCTTGCCTGTGGTAGCTTTTACTCTTAAGCTCCACTGTATCTTGTGAGAAGACTGAGTTTTACCCTTTTGGATGCTAAAAATGTTACCATTTTGAAACCTTGGTGGTTTTTTCCCTTCCAAGTGGTCACTTGGAAGAGCGAGCCGTGCAATTAAAAGAGTGTAACGAAGGACAGCTCCCTCCCCCTTTCCCCTTTCAAAAAAACCCTTCCAGAGTTGTGTGCTCTTGAACTGCTGCATAGGCAGAAAACATACAATGCAGTTGTCAGCATTGTGCTGATGTGTGGCACATTAAAAAAAAAAAATACACACAAAAGGGGTGGGGAGAACGGGAGCCTCCAGGGAGTAAAACTGTGGGGCCCCTTTCCCTACAAGCGAGCAGCCCTACATGCGATAGTATATTACTCCTAATTTTGCTCACACAAAGGGCTAACGTCGGAGGGAGCGTTGCAACGTCCTAAATTGTGTTGGTGAAGATCAGGGTCCCCCTGAACTGTTGTTTGTTTTTTTTTTTTTCCTGTGAACGTGCTGCTGTTTTATTACTCGATTCCTCAAAGTCGTGCTCGCTCACCGGGAAGAAGGAAAACGCTTCCTTACTGGCTGCAATTTCTTTTGTTGTGTTGCAAAAGGTAATAAAAAGCACCTGGCGCTGGTCTCTCCGAGGTCACACATGACTTCAAGGCGCAGAGCCCCGGCAGTCATTAGTGCGCAAGGAGTGTTAGGTATTGGCGCCTTCTCGTTAGCCTCCCTTAATGAGAATATTGGCAGCGGTGTTGCGTGAATGCCTCTGGCTGACCAGCGGAGAGGCCCTGCCCTGCTAAGCTGGAGCAACACCTGATGAGAAATGCAGTGATTTTACTGCCAGTGAGGCAGCCTGGTTGCTGATTTGCAGCACAGCTATTGACTTTATGCTTTTCTGGCAAAAATTTAGCGGAGGGTAAGTATGAGGTGTCCTGGCCAGATTTCATACCGTCCTCCCTGCGGTGGAGAGCTGGGGAAAGTTGGTGTGTGGTGTACGTGAAAATTGCCAGTAGCTCCTGTGCCCAAAGCCTTGTCTATACTTGAAATAAACCAGCATGGACAGGGATATTAATTTTCCTCTCTCGTTAGGGATGTGTTGGTTTGGAGATACGCCTCATGCTCATCAGAGGCCTTCGCTGGCACGGAGCTACGGTGGACCAAGAACCTGGCTGTTTGGGATGTTTCCACGTTTTTCAGGTTGGCACACCCCGTGGGACTTGGAATTACTTTTCTTTGGCAGTTCAGGACAAACGAGTGAGAATTACCTGAACTTTTACCACCCTCTGCTCTGGACTGAAGAGTTACTAGAAAGAACTCCATCCATGAGGTTTCCAAGCTAAACAAAACCTGAATTTCCAGTGCCAAAAAGCAAGCGAGCGATAGAAACCTCCGCTCCTCCTCCGTAAGGGGGGAAACCTGCAGTCTTTCAAGCTTTCCTATTTTCCCGAAGAGTTAAAAAGCTGCATCGGGAGGGCTGCAGAGGTAAAATGAGAGCCAAAACTTGCCCAGAAACTGTTCTCCTGTGCCGGATTGCTGGAGAGGTTTTCGAGCGCAGCAGGTCTCAGCGCACAAGTATTTTTCTTCTGTATTTTTCTCTGAAGCTGAAAGAGCGATAACGGCGCAAACGCACATGCAGTCTGCTCCGTTTAAAACACCATCCACTCGCTTCGGTATCAAAATGGTGTTTGGTGAAACAAAAGCTCTGATGGTGGCTGCCTCGGTATTTATTTTGCGCTGTGTGTGGTGATCAATCCGATGGGGAATGTGGGGAAGAGCAGCTCACGGATTTGGACTGTGGGGTTCGCACTAAACCCTTGTCCTGCCAACATCTCCAGTGTAATTTCTGTGATTTTTCCTGGGCATTGCATGTGGGACCTTTATGTAGAAATAATACAACAATTGGGTGTTAAAAACGGCAAAATACAGGATATTGGTGATCAGTCCAGTCCTAGGTGATTCATATCCTTTGCAGGTGTCATGTTTGGGTATCATCGTATGGGGTTGGCGCTTTTTGGTTTTGCTTGCTTTGTTTTTCCCCTAAAATCAAGTATTTTGCAGCCTGGAAGACCAAAGTCTTCTCTGTCTAGCTGATGAAATGCCCCGTGTTTGGGGAAAACCCTTGCGAGGTGAGCAGGTACAGCTCTTCGGTACGTGGCCGCGCAGAAGTTGAGGGGGCAAGGGGAAGCAGGGCAGAAGTAGCACTTTGGTATTTCTAATTTTGCCCAACAGGCAAAAAAAAAAAAAAAAGAAAAAGGTATTAATTTTAATATATCTGCTATACCGTAAGCCAGAGTAAGCTCTTTTGCAGTCCCGTGAGGGCACACAGTGTTAAGGTGGCATGGTTTAGCAATCACGCTCTGCTCTGCTGCTGAAGAAACGTCTGGTTTTGTGTCGCAAAGTACTTTGGAAACAGAAGTGTGCTTTTATATATATATATATATATATATACTCAAATGGGTTCAGTGTAAATGGAATTCCAGGGGCTCTGGAGCTGCGGTTACTGTGCTGCGGAAGGTGACTGGTGCTCAGCCGCCGGCTACAGTGGTGGTATTTTGTGGCGGCTCCCATCGCTGGTACTGGGTGGATAAGAACACCACCGTGAAGTCTAGCGGGGAAGAGCGTTAGAAAATAAATTACTAAATACTGGGTTTCAAAATCGTGAAGGGAGTTTTGTGGACAGAGCCATCTCCTTGTGAAGATTTGGAGCACTGACCCTCAAAGAGGGAAGAACCGAAATCAAGAGCTTTATTAATACAAATCCTATGCTTTGTGTTGCTTAGGATCCAGACCCAGGCTTCGTGCTCAAAGCGTTATCAGCGCGTAAGCCGATATCCTCTGTCTTGGCAACAAACGAGCCCAAATATCAAACAGCACCGATTCCTTCTTGGAGAAAATTACCCATTGCATAAAACGTAATGGGTAAGCAATAAAATTAGGCCAGTAATTCAGGCTGGCTTAAAAAAGGAGATAAAAGCCTAGCTGGTAATTTGATATTCAGCTGCCATACCGTCATTTTAATAAATATAGTCAATGAGCAGGAAAGGCACGTAAATACGTTTTATAATGACAAGATGGTGGCTGGAGCTGGCCGGCTCAAACAAAGGAACGCTCCGAGTGTTTCTGGTGATGTCTGAGGGCTCTTGCCTGGCTGACTGCTGCTTTTCTGTAAAAAGCCAAGCAAGCTGGACGCGTCCTGGACGCTGCTGGGGATAATCACTGCGTGCCACCAGTGTCACCGCTCTAATCCACGCGAGTCCCCAGCTACGTGGCGAGCTGTCATGTCCCCACCTCCAGCTGCACCGAGCTGCTGCTCAGCCAGAACCAAGTATAGGGAAGTTACGCTCTTAGCAATTAAGAGTTCTGGTTGCTGTCCTTGTTCGGTATCTAATCTTTTGCTTTTTTAAATGTTTGGCCAGCAGTCCCGGCGACACGTGGCAGCGAGCTCCACCGCTTGGGTAAGACGCCGCGTTAAAAATGTCCCAACTTGCCTTTTCGAGCGTTATCCGCTCGCTCCTATTTATTGACGTTTCCTCCTCGAAGTGAGGCCGTTTCTGGCTCTTTGCGTGGACCCCAAGGATGTTTTCCGATTCTCCTGCCCTTTTTTTTCCCCCTCTAAACTGGCGAGCTGCTAACTTTATTAGCTCCATATATGGCAGCACCGTTTTCTCACGCCTTTAATGGCTCTCTTTTGATCTGTCCTGTTCTCGCTTTGCTTTTCTTGACGTGAACGTGGTGTTCAAGCTGAGATGGGTTTATAACCTGCCTCCCTCATTAATAGATGACCTGGCATTTTAATCCTCTCCAAGTGCCGATATGAAACGTCCGAATGTTTTAACTGCGGGGTTGGCCGAGATGCCCGGAGATAGCTGGGTTCCTGGCTACACCCACCGTGCGGACATGAGTAATGTAAATTGCGCCTTGCGGTGCCTCAGCCCCTGCCCTTGCCTGTCCTGAAGGCCGAGGGCCTTTTCTCCTCTTCCTCGCCTGTTTGCCCCTTTGGGAAGGGGATGCTTGTCCGTGTCTCGCCCCTGGATGCTCATTGTGTTGTCACCGGGGAGGCTGGCGTGAACGGTGGCAATGATGGCACTGGTTGCTGCCACCTGAGACCGGTCCTTCCTGGAGGTCCCTCTGGCCTGCTGGGAGGAGGGTTGTGCTCGCTCTAGTGTCTCGCCTGGCTCTGTGTTCTTTAAAATCTTCGAACGAGTCAGAGGGATCCGGTTACAGCAGCATCACCCGAGCACAACTGGGAACAGTTTCCCCCCAAAGCGTAGTAAAAAATATCAGGATGGTCCAGAGCTTCGTTTCGCGTCACTGTCCGGGCTTTGTGCTCCTCTTGCAGCTGGCTTTCCTGTGAACGGAGCCCTTCAAGTGCTCGGTTCAACCGTCTCTTCTGTCAGCAGAGTCCGGTGGCTTTGTTTGCCACCCGCGGATGTCCCTCCTGGCCAGCGTGCCCGCAAGATGGCCGTGTGACAGCAGTGACCCCGCGGGAGGTTTCCTTTGAAGGACCCGGGAGCCAGCGTGGCTTTCTCATGTCCCTTGGAGGTGCCGCCCTGGCAGGGAAGGGAAGAATGGTTGGAAATGCCGTCGCAGTAAATACACTCGATGGGAGAGGGGAGAATTCGGCATGGAAAAGCTGAATCGTGTCCCTTGGAGGTGCCGCCTTGGCAGGGAGGGGGAGAGCGGTTGGAAATGCCGTCGCAGCAAACACGCTCGATGGGAGAATGTGGCGTGGAAAAGCCGTTGGATGCGTGGTTTGGGTTTCTTCCTCTCCGAAATGGGTGTCCGGAGAGGTACAGACGCGTAGCGACCGCTCTTTGGGCTTCTGACCCGTCCAAACAGAGCGCTGAGCCCGTTTCCCCGGAGCAGAAACGTGTTGGCAGTGCGTTTTGTCGTGCGCACGTGGCCCCATGGCATGTGTTAAATAATAGACGGTTTGCGTGCGGAGAGTTGTTGGTTTTCTTTTTTTTTTTTTTTTTTTTTAAATTAATCAGTAGATCTGAGTTTGGCGGAGCAGGATAACGCCCGTCATCGCTGGGGAAACTGAGGCACGGGGCCGCGATGGGATGGGCTGGAGTTGGGGATAAGCCCCGGCTCTGCCGAGGCTCGAGTGCGTCAGAGCTCTGATTAAATCAAGAGATTGGCACGTTCGTTAAGCTCGATAACTTTGCCCAGCCGTCGAGGTGGACTTGGGTGGCGAAGTTGAGCGCCGCTCGCCCCCGACAAATAAGAACGTGGCTTTAATTAATGGAAAAGCGCCGTCAGGAGGCTTCGGCCAAGGGAAATAGGGAAATACCGGTCTGCTCTGTGTGGGGAAAGCAGCTTCAAAAAAAAAAAAAAAAAAAAACCAAACAAAAAACAAACCAAAAAACCCAACACTGACGGCCCTGGGTGCGTGTTGGGTTTTATCCTGACCTCAAACCGCTCTCGGAATCTCGCAGCGGGAATCGGTCGGGCATTTTCCTTTTCGGGCACAGAAATAGGTGTTTGTGTCCGCGCAGAGGCACGTTTGGGTGGAAAACGAGCCCTTCCAGGTTGAAGAACGTTTAGCTCCGGGTCGCGAGCCGCTTTTCCAGCGGGGACGGGGTGCCAGGCGCCAGTCGGTTAAATTCTGTGAGCAGGGGAATATTCGCCACGAGCATTTTTTTTCCACCCCCTTTTAATGAAAAGTGGGTGGGGGCGCAGGGGGCTGCCCCCCCGCCCCGGGGACGGGAGTTTCTCTGACCCCATTCTCAGGATTTTGGGGAAGGATTCCCTGAACCCCCTCCCTGCCCGGGGCTGCTTTCCGAGCCCTTAGGGATGAACACAGCTCCCAGAGATGGGGGGAGAGCCCAGGGCCCCCCCTTTTCGGGGGGGGGGGCAGCCAGGACCCCCAACCCAGAGGCTCCCCTGCGCCCCGAGCCCCCATCCTGGGTGCCAAATGAAGGGGGCACCGGGTGACAGCGGCACCCGCCTCTCACAGCGCAGCCCCCCCCTTTATTTTTTGCAATGCGCCCCCCCCCCCCAATTTTACAATGCACCCCCTTTAATTTTTGCAACGTAATTCCTTTATTTTTTGCACAGCCCCCCCTCATTTTGCAGTGCAGCCCCCCCTTTATTTTTTGCATAGCCCCCCTTTATTTTTTGCACTGCCCCCCTCATTTTACAGTGCCCCCCCTTTATTTTTTGCATAGTCCTCCCTTTATTTTTGCAATGTGAACCCTTTTTCACATAGCCCCCCCATTTTCTGCAGCGCCCTCCCCTTTATTTTTCACATAGCCCCCCATTTATTTTAGCAGTGCAGCCCCCCTTTATTTTTTTTCATAGCCCCCCCGTTTTTGGCAGTGCCCCCTCCTCTTTGCACAGCCCCCCCCTTTATTTTTTGCACAGCCCCCCCTCATTTTGCAATGCCCCCCTTTATTTTTCACATAGCCCCCCATTTTTTGCAGTGCCCCCTCCTTTATTTTTCACATAGCCCCCCCTTATTTTTTTGCAATGAAACTCCTTTTTCGCATAGCAACTTTAATTTTTGCACAGCCCCCCCGTTTTTTTGCAATGCAGCCCCCCCCCTTTATTTTTTGCAACATAATTCCTTTATTTTTTGCGATGCCCCCCCTCCTTTATTTTTGGCACAGCCCCCATTTTTACAAAGCCCCCCCTTTATTTTTTTGTGACAAAGCCCCTTTATTTTTCGCATAAACCCCTTTGTTTTTCACATCACACCTTTTATTTTTCGCACGGCCCCCCCTCGTTTAGCAGTGCCCCCACTTTATTTTTTGCACAGCCCCCCCAATTTTGCAGCGCATCCCTTTTTCTTCCCCCCTTATTTTTTACAACGTAATTCCTTCATTTTTTTGCAATGTCCCCCTCCTTTTTCGCACAGCCCCCCATTATTTTTTACAATGCCCCCCCCCCTTTATTTTTGCAATGTAACCCCTTTATTTTTCGCACGGGCCCCCCGATCTTTTGCAGTGCCCCCCCCCCTTTATTTTTCGCACGGCCCTTTATTTTGCGGTGAAAACCCCTTTTAATTTTTCGCGGAAACCCCCAGTTTTCGCATCGCACCCTTTTCGCACAGCCCCCCCCCCCCGCCCACTTTTCAGTGCCCCCCCCCCTTGATTTTCCCACAGCCCCCACCCCCTCATTTTCGCAGCGCCCCCCGTTACTCTCCCCCGTTATTCCCGCACACCCCCCCCCCGTTCCCTTTGCCGTTGCGCCCCCCCTTCAGCGCCTCGCGCAGGCGCACCCCCCCCCCCCCCCCCGCCTCCGTCCCCGCGCGGGATCGGGGCGTTGCGCGCCCGCGCTCCGCCTCCGCCGCCGGCCCTGGCGGCGCGCGCCCCGGGGCGCAGTGCGCCTGCGCGGGGGCCCCCGTGTGGCGCTGCGCGGGGCCGGGGAGGGGAGGGGGGGGGGAAGAGCGAGCGGAGCCGGCAGAGGAGCGGGAGCGCGGACGGGGGGGGGGGGGAAGGAGGAGGAGGAGGAGGCGGGAGGGGGGCGCCGCGCTGCCGCTGACGGAGGAGGAGGAGGAGGAGGAAGGAGCGAAGGAGCCAGGGCGGCGGCGGCGGGGGGAGGCAGGGAGGAAGAAAAGCGGCGGCGGAGGGGGAGCCCGCCGCCCGCCAGCCGGCCCGCCAGCCAGGGGGCCCCCCCGCAGGGGATGGTGTCGTCCGCCGCCGCCGCGGGGGGAGGCAGCCGGCGGCGCTGAGGGCGGCAGGGCCCCGCGGCGGAAGAGGCGGAGGGCGGCCAGGAGGAGGCGGAGGAGGAGGCGGCGGCGGGCGGCGAGCGGCGGCCGGCAGCGCTGCGCGGGGGGAGGCGGCGGCGGCCGGGAGCCGGAGCAGGGGCGGCGGGCTCGCCCCGCGCCGCGCAGCATGGTGCGGGAAACCAGGCACCTCTGGGTGGGCAACTTGCCGGAGAACGTGCGTGAGGAGAAGATCATCGAGCACTTCAAGCGGTGAGTGGGGAGAGGGAGGCGGCGGCGGGCGGGGAGCGAGGGGGGGGGGATCCGCCGGTCCTTCCCGCGCCTTCGGGCCGCGCTCCCCACCCTGCCCCCCGGGAGGCCCTTTCCGCACCCCCCTTTCCCTCCGCGTGAGGAAAACAAGGGGCGAAAAGCTATAAAAACCGGAGAAAATGGAGGGGAGGAATGCGGGGCACCGCGGCCTGTGGAGAAGAGGAGGAAAACAAAATCGCTGTAAATAAGCCCCGCGCCATGGCGAGGATGGGCCGCGGAGGCCGGCGGCGTGGACGGACCTGCCGGAGCTGAGGGAAATATAACGACAATAACAGTAATAACGACGGGAACGACAACAACCGGCTGAAAATAAAGCACGAAGAGACGGAGGAGCGGCGTGTCGGAGCTCGGCGCTGCACCCAGGAGGGGATTCCACGCCGCGGGGGTGCGCGGAGCCAGCCGTGAGCCTGGCCATCTTGCTTCTCCTTCGCTTTTAATTTAAATCGCTCAACGTTTGGAGATGTATATTTTTTTTTTTTTTGGTGGTAATTTTTTTTACCCCCGTTTTACTCTGTTTTCCTCCGTCTGGAGCTACCCCGGCCCTGAGGATGCTGCGTTCCACACCCCCCCCCCCCACCCCCCGAGGTGCAGCGAACGGTGGGAACCGAAGCGCCCGCAGCCGCGAGAACGTGACTTAAAAAAAATATATAAATATATATATATATTAAAAGAAAAGTCACACAAACCCACGAAGAAAATGCCGGATCCCTCCACGCGGGAAGCGCTTTCTGGACTCGTGATTGGGGTTGTGTTGTTTTTTTGGGTTTTGTTGTTTTTTTTTTTTTTTTCCTCCCTTTTTTGTCGTTGCATAAATTAATCCCGCTCATAAGGAAGTAGTGGCTGTTTGCATGGTTGTATTTTTTTTTTTTTTCCCTCCTCCCTCCGTCTCTTCGAGGGAGGAGGAGGAGGAGGTTCCCCCCCCCCCCCCCAGCTCAGCAACACCTTTTTCCTCGGGAAATACACGAAGTTCACACCCGGCACCCTGCGCTGGGGCCTTTTTTTTTTTTTTTTTTTAAATTATTTTTAGGGAAAAAAGAAGGTAATGAGCCCAAGGTGGCTGCTCAGCTCGCGGTTGTTTTTAACATATACACACGCACACCCAGCCCCCCCCCCCCCCCCCCCAAAAAAAAAAAAAGGGATTTTGAAGCTTCCTTTAATCTTCTGCGTTGGAAAAATGACGGAGCGTCCTTAATAATGAGTCACCATGGGAAAAATAGATGAGGTGACACGGAGGGGGGGGGAGGAAGGTCCCCGCCGCTGGCGGGGGGGGGGGCAGCCTGTCTCTAAAATAGCGACAGGGCCCTGGTTGGGGCTGGGGGGACCCCTGGGGTCACGCCGGGGTGCGGGGGGGCGGCCCCCGGGGGTCTCCTCCCTTCCCCCGGCCTGGGGGGCAGAGGCAGCAAAGCCCCATCTCTGCACTGTCGGTGCACAGAAATTGCCCTATTCTAATGGAGTTTTTAATGGAGTTCCACCTTTTTTTATTCCCCCCTCCGAGCCCAGAGTCGCCGCTTGGTCCCTGCTGGGATGGGGGCTCTGCCTTCGAGGTGGTTTGGCTTGGCCGTCAGTCCAGGTTACGTGACCTGGCGTTGTACAAAGGCAGGCGTTTTGGGGAAAAAAAAACCCCACTCTGGGGTCGGTTGTTTAATTCCGAGCTGGCTTGCTGAAGGAACAGGCGCCCAGAAGTGGAAATTTGACATTCCTGGGTCTTATTTTGTCCAGTCCTCCTCCTTTTGTAAGATGTATTAAAGCAGGGAAAAAGTTGCTATGGTACTGTTGCTTGGAGATGGATGGGAAAAAATGGCAGGCGCTGAATTGTTAATTACCTTTTTTCTTTTTTTTTTTTTTTTTTTGCTTGTTTTTACCTTCCTGAGTTTCAGTCGGAGGTTTGGGAAGGAGATTTGCAGCCAGGCAAAACCCCCCTCATTCCTATAATTTCCCGCTGGCTTTCAAAACCTGATTTTTAACCGGGATTTGCGCATTTCGGTAGAGGTTGATCAAGTTAACGCCGTTAAAATACGTTTGGCTGTGGGTGCAGGTACCAATGGATGGGGGGAAATGACACGCTGCCTCCGCAGCTCTCTTTTTGGGGGGTGTAAACACCTAAATATTGGTGTAATATACGTCGAGGCGGGTTTGGGGTGGGATGTATAGGTGCTGTAGGTGGACAATGGAGCGAGGCTGCCTTTGTATGCTGGTGCTCGCCTGGGGGAAGGGACACACTCCACCAGGATGGCATGGTGGGATGTGGGTATATCCGTGGGGAAGGCGGCGGCGAGGTGGGATGCGGAAGGTTCCCTCCTTGGAAAAGACCGGTTTAGTTTGGAGAGAAAGTCTTTTCAGATGGAGCTGGGCTTGGCGAAACCCAGTTCCCACCCATCCCCCAGCCTGAGAAGAGGCTGAGCCACGGCGGCAGGGGCAAGAATTTGGGGAAATACGGCTTAAAAATCTCAGCTCGGGGGGCTGGGGAGTGGTGTCACCCCTAAAGCTTCCCTGTGACCCACCAGAGCGTTTGTTTTTCCACTGGGCTTAGGAAAGACTGTCATTTCCATGTTAAAGCCTATACGCAAGCGGTCTTGCTGTTGCACGGCCTCTGCTAGGGGCAAGTTTGAGAAACACGACCATTTTGTTTCTAAAGAAGCCAAAATTCAAGGAAGGCTCCTAAAACTTAAACCCCAGCAGCCGCATTCAGCGCGAGGGGTTTGCTGCTTTCCTCCTCCCCCTGCAATTAACCGCTCGCTGTGGGAACCTTGCTCGGGTTTGCAGCCTCAAGTAATTCTTCCAAGGAAGGAATTAAGATGAAAGAGGCCTTTTGCAGAAACTGTATTTTTTTTTTTTTTTTTTTTGCAAAACGCTCTCGATAATCTTTTGTTTAGTGTGAATTGAAATAACGCGCTCTGCTTAGGAATTCTCTTCTCGAATGAGAAAATTTTGAAGCTGGTCTCAAGAAGCGCTGGCTTATGGGTTATTTTTTTCCTTAAAAGCCCTTTTTGAAAATCTATTGTCTTGATATGAAAGGGGATTGCAAAAGAATGGTTTTCTTTGCGTTTTAACGAGTTGAAATTGTTAGGGGCTTTCTGTTTTGTACCCACATACTCCCTTTTTAAAAACTCCTTCCTAACGTGCTGTATTTTCTTTCGCCTGAGTTATTAAGGCATTCGGGAATAGGAAAGCCGTGGGTGCCAGGATGGGAGGCCCGCTGTTAGGATGGAACGAGCAGGGAATCTGTGTCGGGATGCGGGAGACGAGGGCTCGGCGCACGGGGAAGCGGCGGTAGCAATCGTTTGGGTTCACCTAATTAATGCTGTCTTGACTAGCAGGAAAAAAAAAAAGTCATTCACCATCATTGAAACAGATGCTCGGCAGCTTGCAGAACAAGGCGACTAAATATAGTAACAGTTGTCCCCAGCACAAGTGCTGCCTTTCCATATTCCCCCCCCCCCGCCCCGTGTTTTCTTCCAGTTATCTGAAAGAACATGGCTTTGTCCCGTTATTGGTGTTTTAAAGGGCAAAGAGGAGTAAAAGCCTCTTAATTATGAACCATGTGACTTTGGTATGCCATCTCCTCTTCTGTGAGGGAATTAAGACCTTCAGAGAGGCAACTGAGTCGGGGAGAAGCTCCGGATTTCAGGAAAGAAACATGCTCCTTTAGAAATAAATTGCAGATCGGAGCAGTCTTGGAGAAGACAGACAACTGTTAAGTTTTCCTTTGGGAAAATGTGCTTTTCTGGCTTTACCTTGTCGTGATTTCTGTTTTGAGGAGGTAGATAGGATATCTTCTGGAGAAGCGGTTTGCATTTTAAACACGACTGCTCTGAGGAGTTGCTCTGCAAAAAAAACTGGCATAAGGGCGACCGCTGTTTGTTTTCAATAACTTCTAGAAAACATTTGGTCAGTTTACAAGAAAATGTTTCGTCTTGATGGCTGGGAGTGTAAATTCAGCCTGGGAACACAAAATCCCCATGCTTTCTGCGCCGTACGTCACCACAGTGGACTGGGGTGGAGTAGAGGGATTTTGGTCAGCTCTTGCAGAGGTTGTGAGCGGGGCAGAGCGGTGCTTTGAGCCCCGAGAAGAACAGCCTCGGTGCCTATTTAGGATCCTGCCTGTCAGTACCTTTCATGGGGCCTTTTTCCCCACGTCTGGCACCAGTGGGTCTTGCAGTGCCTTGCGCGGGAACAGGCTTGAGTTAGAAGAAATAGTGCTCCGATTTTTGTAGTTAAACTCTCAAATTTGTTCCCAGGCTTTTATTGCTTATAATAGTTCTTGGATATGACTTAGGATGCAAACGCATGGATGGTTTTACTGGATCGGCTTTGCCTATAGAGATCTCAATCCAGATGTATTTTTATTTTAGGAAAATACAGAAGTAAGGCTACAGAATGAACTGTTCCTGTTTTCTTTCTTGATTCGTATCATTTCTAGGTGATGGCATCTTCATGGGTTAGGTACTAGCCTTTTTAGTTCAGAGCCTTTGAAGAGAGCGGAAAGGTAAAGTTTATGCCCGTGCTTCGCTGAAGCAATGTCTAGAGTATTGGGCAGTATCAGGACTTGCTTGTGCCGTGTTTTACAGCTATCTGTCCCCAGTAAGGTAATCTTAGTTTCACAGAATATAAAACCCAAGGAGATGATGGGAGGACATTTGGCTGGGGGATTAGGGCAAGGGGATTAAATAAATTGCCCAGAATGAGAAGGGAAATAAAGGTGTGGAAGACACGAGGCGAATCCTGCCTCCTTGAGTCTCGGACACTTCCTAGCGAAAGTTGGCCTTGCCCTGGGTGTAGGTTCATCAGTCGGGAGGCTGACTGGGGAGATGGTGGTGCTGGTTCTGGAGATGGCTCGCGTCTTTGTTTTTGGCTAAATCTCCTCTAATAATTCTATTCCTAACACTGGTTCGCTGAGCGCTGTAAAGCAGCCCAGGTACGAGCTCCGCGGTGTGCCGGGGTGTTACCAAGCAGTGTGTGTCTGCAGCCACCTACGTCTTCCCCCAGACTGAGTCAGGCGGAGGATGGCTCCCAACCGCTTAAGATTCACAAATCCTCCGGCTGCTCCGGGTTCTGCTCTTTGCATGCGCTTGAGGTGGCAGCTTGTTGACGCCACGCTGGCCGAGGAAATGCCTATATAATTATTTCAAAGAAACTTAATGAAAAGCCGCGAGAGCGTAGAAGTGGACTAAGCTTCTATTAAGTGTTTTTATATGCTGAGTCGTGTTAGAAAGATAAGTTGATGTCACTTGGTTACAAAATTCTGTCATCTGCTGAGCCTTTCCGGCATTGTTTCTTCTCTGAAGTTTCTTCAAAGGTCCTGGCTGTGTTTATTTGAGATTTGATGAGAGCAGCTTCTGTTGTCAGCTGAGCTGCTCCAAAGTGACGTTGGCTTTTGGTGTTTCTTGTCCTTGCTCTAAATTCCTTTGGTACAATGGTAAAGTAATGCTAGGGCCCTTTCTTGCAGACTGCAAGAAAGCAGACTTGCGTGTTGAGAACTTACCAGTCCTTGTGAGGCTTACGGAGGTATTAAATCCATTCATCGAGTTAGAACAGGGGACGAGAAAAGACTTCTGTTTGTTTTGTGGTAGCCTTGTTGGCTGTTTTTTTTTTTCTCCCTTCTTGCTTTTCATAGGACAGAAAGTCATGCCAAGTTGTCCGGCAAATGACCTTATTGCAGTCTTAAGGTGTGTCCAAAATTAGGTCCTTGTCTTTGCTGAGGGTGAAGAGGCGCTAGCTGGCGTTTCATAAAAAAGGAAGTAAATCTCCCGATGAGAAGAGGGCAGGTTGCAGATTTTGGACGAGTTGGTGAGTCAGGGTGAACCTGGGGCTCCTCAGGAGTTTTGTTTTCATGAGCCAATGTGTCGCAACTGCGGGCTGTTGCGGTGGTGTCACGCTGTTGTCAGCCTGTGAAGAAGAGGAGGAGATGCCTTCTGCGCATGAAGACACACCTGAGAAATAATAAATACCAAAACAAACTCTTCTGAAGATGTTTGGGAAGGGGTAAAACTGAGGGTCACCCCTCTCGGCTGGTTTTAGACTACTAAAGGTTTCGGGAGAGTTGCTGGCAACAAGGGTGTAAGTTGTTAAGCTGTTAGTGGGGTGGATATGTTCTGGTTTTGGTAGCTACCAAAAATAAGCCCTTTTGAGATATTTTGCTTGTGCTTTTTACTAAGCTTCGTGAACTTGCTGAGGTCTGAGAACGCCCTGAAACCAAAGACTGCAAAGGGCAAACATTCCTAAACAATGAACCGAGGAATAAACTAGAAAATATGATTACTCTCCATAATAAGATTTTGAGTTGAGCTGCATCTTCGGCATGCCGATTTAGAAATCTCGTGGGAGGAATATGAGCCTGAAGATGGAAATTCACAGTGTACAACCAGCCCTGCGCCTTACCTTTGCATGGCTCTTTGTAGTGTTCTGAAGGCTATTTGAACAGTCCATGAAAATCAGACAAAAGCTGCTTTTTCGCGTTGCCCGAGCTAACAAGTCAGTAGTGTTTCCCACCTTGTACAGGCTGGGGTAGCGCGGGAGGTTTTGCCTGGTGAGTAATGGCAGCTCTGGTCTCCTCCAGCCTGAAGGAACGTCTCCAATGCTGTTCTGCAGTAATATATTAAGACGCGATGACGACTTCTGTAGGATGAATAAAACGCAGCGACTGCTTTGGTTTCTACATTTCCATAGTTATTGTTTAACCTACTAACGCTGTGTAATCGTCCCGTGCAATCTCTAAAATCCTGCAGTGTGAAGATAACATCCTTTAATAACAGAATAAACATTGTTACAGGGTTTTCATAAATATACCAGGATGTGTTCCAGAGCCTGCTGCAGTCCGGTCTGTTAACAGGATAGGTTGAGTATGAAGGCAGTCTCTCTGAATTCGGTTGAAACAATGTCCTTCTCGTTTTTTGGTAGTGTATCCTGTAGCATTGCGTGTGGCTGGCTCTCTGCTATCGTTTGTCTATTCATGCCTTGTCCGAGGTCCAAACGTTCGTGGTGAGTTGGGTGAGAGTGCAGCACGATTCGGATGTGAAGGGAACATCAATTTTCCGCTCAGACAATCTAATCGTGGGAGAAGAGCAGCAGTCTGTCTTAATGACCAGTTTCTGTTTAAAGACCCAGGCATCTTCTAAGAACAAAAGGGAGCTTTTTTTGCTTCCTTTCTCTTCCCCTTTTTAATCAAGCTTAGCAACTTAAAATTGAAAGCACTTCTTTTTTTTTTTTAAAGCATGCTTAGATCTGAAGCACGGGCTTCCAAATCCGATCAAAGTGCCCTGAACGTGCTCTCATCTCGCCACTGAAAAGCCAGATAAGTCCAAACATCTCTGGAAGGAGCGTGAATAGAGGATATGTGCCGCTGTCTGTTGGATACCAATGGCTCTCTGCAGATGGAGATGGTGCTACCTTGTGTGTGTGTTCCTCTTGGATAGCCCTCTACCCAAATACAAGAGCTTGCGTGTCTTTTGTGGTGGGAAATCAGAGCTGGGCTCAAACCAAGTTCTTGTCACGAAGGTGATCAGGTACCGAATGAAGGCTGGGTTTGAAAAGATCTTTTACCTCAATAAAAAGACTACTGCCAGATTGTGAATTTTTTTTTTTTTTTTTTTTTTTTTTTTTTTTTCCCAGCAAGCGGTGAATCATCTTCAGTTTTTCTCCAGGTACAAAACTGAGCCGGTTGTGTTTGCTGGTGTTGGGATTTGTTAAGAGTAACTTAATGTCCCTGTCGCAGGTTGCCCCGACTGCACTGTACGTGTCTTTGGTGAGATGCTCCCGCTTCCGCGCAGCACAAAGCACCGAGCTGTGGTCCATCTGCTCTTGCCGCTGGTGTGAATACCTCCCGTCCTCATTAGTAGTGACGGCTGCCAAAAAGCGCATAGAGGCTTATTTAAATGTTCCCTCTTTGGGCTCTCTGTGGCAGCTGTGGGTGACCTGTAATAGTTAATCGAGCAAAATAAGAAAAATAAATTGCCAAGTTGTGTGTTTAAAGTAGTTGTCTTTGGAGGAAAAAAAAGTCTTCCGGCCTCATTAGCATCCTGACTGTGAGGAGAATAAAAGCTCAGGATGGACAAGTATCTCCCTTGTATACGTAATCAACATCTGATTTAATTTCAGGGGATCTGTGCGTGTATGTGTGAGACACTGCTCTTGGGAAGGCAGCTAAATATGCATCTAGACAGCTAACGATCTGCACAGTAACCTCATTGTAATCAGAGTCTAAATAAACCTTTGGTCTTTTTCTTACCTCTAAAGCAGCTGGTTGGAAGCATCAGTAGCAGAGAAGCTTTGCTACATTTAAAAAATGAGAATGTTTTCAGCGCTGATGTTGTAGATGATGTGCTGGTTGCAGGCACAGCGAGATAGCCCTTTTTTTGGCAGCAGCAGAGCTCAGGAAGCATCTCTTCCTCTACAGCCATTCAGAGATTACAGTCCCTCGGTTGTGCTGGCAGTTTGCGCTCTTGCTTAGCTCATCTCAGACTAATTTTTGAAAACAAGCATTTAAAGGTGAAGCTGCACACTGAAAAGGCATAAAATTAGAAAGGAGCTTTTCTGGCAGTTATGGTGATGTGCCCGGTTGTGTTGGGGATGGGATGGTGTATCAGGAGGAGCCCTGTAGCTCCGGTAGTACCCCTGTATCTGGAAAGGAGGGTCTGCTGAATTCTGTGGTATGGTGAGGCCTCCTTTAGGTCAGCTCGTAAAACCGAGGTGAGAAACCTCACCTGGCAGCGCGACGAAATTCAAGCTAGTCCGTTTTCATCTTGGCTTTGCAAAACCTTGACTTGGAGTTGCATCAGAAGAAAAGCCATTAAAATCTGGCTGGCTAAGGAGCTCGGTGGTGGAAAGTTTTGAGCTCTCGCCTATGGAGAAAGCGCCTAGAGCGCAGGTAGTCACTGCAGACACAACACCTGAGCGTGTGCCTGGCTCTCACCGGGCGCTCCTCGGCAGGGAGGATGAGTTTCCTTGGGCTGACACCTGGCTCACGCCGAGCCTTGCGCTGCCAGTTGGTTTAGTCACAGGAACAAGCACTTTCTCCAAGGTGATGGTAGCAGTGAGTCACGAACCAACAAAATAACATTTGCACATCTGTGTTTGGGTGAGTGGCTGGTGCGGCAGTGCGGGAGCGGCTGGCCGGCTGAAGTACAGGGCTTTGTGGAGGAGGCTGGGAACTGACTCCTTTTTCAGCGTGACGGGACTGTTTTTTTTCCTCCCCCTTTTAGGAGTAGGTGAGCTTTTGGGGTTGTGACTTGGATGTGGCCACGAGTCCTTGGATCCAAAATGAATTCCAAGTTGTCGAACCCATTGGCTGAACTGAAGCCGGTCACTCGTTCAAACCGAGTTGTGGTTCAAGGGAAGAGCAATCCAGTCACTTGGGATGGTCTGAGACTGCAGGCGGACAAACTCTGTTTTCTTCTGAAATACCATTTTCTGGAAAACGTGCAGAACCTTGGAGGCTACGAAGTTTGTGTTTGAGTAGAGAAGTATGAACCAGTGAGCACCAAGACTTAGAAAGCCTTAAGACGATACGTATTTAAAGTACTCTGCAGCATGGCAGGGAGACCATAATGTTATGACTCTGCGTTTTCCTCCCATCTGCTGCCGAATACATGCAAAGCAGGGCTTGGAGAAGCAAAACTGAGATGGGGAATTACCAATGGTAAAACTTGATTAATCAAGAGATTCCCCTAGAGTTGCGATGCAGCGTGTTCTTAAAACTGAATCCAAACAAATCCTAAAATTGGTCACACAAAAGAACAGGCTTGAGCAATTCCAGTGCAGAAAGCATTTAATGTAGCCTATTGCCACCGGTATTTGTGAAGCAAATCTGCAGATTATGCTTTAAGCTGGAAGAAAAAATGCCCCGGAGATGGAATTCAGCGGCTGTGTGTCTAGCATGTAGTAACGTGATACCGCACATCTGCGTAGGTTGGAGGATAAAGAATGGCAGGACTTGATACAACACAGCCGAACATGCAGAGTTTCTTCCAATTTTTGTAACCTCTTCAGGCTTCTAGAAATAGTCGTATTTATTCTCATCTGCTTGGAGAGCAAGATTGATGTCGTCTTGCCATGCGTAATATCTTCCCTAATCAATTTTGAACCCGTTAGCCAGTTTCAGCTGTACTTCGGGGCGAAGGGGGTACTCGCAGTCTCAGAGATGCGACGTTCTTTTGAGTTTCATGAAAACAAGCGGTTTTAATAGAGGAGAGAGACCTGATTAGTGGCCCCATGGAGAGAAAAGCTGCAGCGAGAGTGCAGCCCTTATTAGACATTAAAGAATCCACATGGGAGAGAGGTGTTCCCGACCGTGGGAAAAGCTGCAGTGGGAACCGGCAGTTATTGGACGCCGGAGAATTCGACCTCAAGACATGCATCCATAAGAAATGAGTCTTCATTATTTCTGCTCACAAAGCCACTTTGATTTCTTTTTTTTTTTTTTTAATAACATATATACCAGTAAGTCCTGCTACGGATGCTTGTGTGCTTCTCCTTAATTGTACAGAAGTGACAACTAGGAAAAGTTCCTTAATAACAGAGCTGCCGCCTCTTCTCGGGCTGGCCGAGTGGCCGTGCGAACGAGAAACTTCTGTTGTTCAGCTGCATTTACGCAGCTTTAACTCGTTAATTTAGCATTAAGCCCTTCATTACAGTTGGGTTAAGATTTGCCTGCTGCCGGCGGACGGTCTGATGCAACGCTGGGATGGCCTGACGTCGCAGGCAGCGGAACTGCTGACTCGGGCGAGGATGTTCAGTGCAGCCCGGCTACACGGTGCTGAGGACGAGCTGGGGCTGGTTTTCATTCATACGGCTTCGTGTAATCCCGGTGCCCAAAGCACGGATCTGTCTCCCCCCTCTGTCACTGCCATCGGTTTGAAACGTTGCTAGGACTCCTTCTGAACGCCGTTTCATGTTGTGGGGGTGTTGCAGACTTATATCTCAAGGAACGGGTGTATCTTACGTTCAAGTTTCACCTGATGCGTACACGCTAGAACAGCTTATCTGTGGCAAAATGTTTTCATGGGAGGTTGCAGAAAAATTTCCTGGTATGTTGATTATTGGAAGAAATAGTTGCTACTGACAGTAGCAGCCATGAATAAACGCTTTTAAATATTCTGTTTCTTCTCTCTCTGGTGGTACATAATAATTTCATTTGTATATTAATACCTCAGCAGTATGCAAATGGTGACTTTGCAATAAAGACATAAATAAAATGTCTTAATTAGGAATCAGTCTTACTTTGTATCTTAAAATGGAGCTGTAAAGCGAGAAGCGAGCGCTTATTTCAGCACGGAGTTATCTACGGGACTGTCTGAGACGTCGAGCGTGTTGCTCTTAAATAATAGAGGTATCAGAAGTATCAGTGAATGTGCCTATGCTAGCTTTTTAATTTCCTACTTTGTCATCTCTTAGGGAGGGATTACGAGCGTAGACAAAGCCCTGGCTGTTTTCGGTGCGTGGCAGGAACACGTGCTGTATCTCATTAACAAAACCCCCGTTGGTAGTCGGAGGTGGGAGATTTCCTGCCGAGTGCTGCTGAGGGCTAAAGGGAGCTGCGGAGTCCAAGAGTGGTCTGGGTTGGAGTTCGTTTGGGCGGTGGGGCAGGAGGGGAGAGCGAGGAGCGTCGTGTTGAGGTTTCGCCCCGGCCATGCAAGTGGTCTGTAACTTGGTTGATGGTTTCTGCTCCTGAATTTCGAGGTTTCCCTGAAGATCTTTATTGCCAGGGGGAGAGCTGCAGGGAATGCCCTGAAGAACGTTGTTTTTCTCCCCCCAAAGGTCGCAGAGCCAATAAAGATCACTCTAAACAGGTTTTAAAGCATCTCAGATTGCAATCTGGAAAATTATGGGAGCTCGGTAATTAGGGCATGTTTCTGAATCATTGCTGTCACAAGGTCTGTTCTCGGTATGGCTTGAAAACCAGCACTCCTTGTGATACGAGGAGCTCTCATTTTGCCTGTCTTTGGGAAAGTAAAGGTTTTCAAAGCCTTACATCGTGTGAATTTACCGCCTGCTGATGAGTTTTCCTACTCACGATCATCCAGAACGCTGTCCTGGCCGCTCACAGTTGCTTATCGTTAAAAACAGCGATTTTGTGCTGAGAAAGGTAGAATTAGAGAGGCATTTAATTTGTTTTATTTTTAGCCGTCTTTAACGTGATGTAGCAGCTGGAGATAAGAAGAGCCAATACCATACATTGCGTCTCCTCTAAAGGCTGCTGGAAGTGCTCCATACATTGCTGGCAGCCTTCGTGCTGGTCCCCTCGTCCTGGTGGGGTTTCTCACTTAAAGCTACTTCTTCAGAAAATTGGGTGAGGATCAGGTGTTTGGAGGAGCGTTACAAAATGGTGCTGTCGGGCTCCTCAAAGGGGCCTGTGCATGTATGTATATTAGATAAAGATTCACAGTGTTTTCTCCACAATCCTGAAGAGACAGTTTTCAAGATAGGACTGAAATGCCCGTGCGTGGATGCGATGGGTTTCTGGTGTCCCCAGCCTTCTGGAGTGCCAGCTCCGCACGGAGCGTGCTCCGGTGCCCTTGGGAATGAAGGCTGCTGCCTCCAGCCGGCTTTGGGTCAGGCCCTCGGTAATGAGACGTCGCATCGAGTTGTTCATAGTAAATACTGATTTTGGTCTCCCTTAAGCGCGGCTGCTAGCGAAGGCCAGCGGCCGTGTGTACGTTGCCATATTTGTCATTAAGCATTTGAGATCTCGTTTGACAAATTCTCCAGGGTTGAGTGACAGTCCAGGCGATCGTGGCTCATCAGGGGACAGTTCCCCACGTTTGTGAAGTTGGATTTTAGGTGTAGTTTTCCAGGACTCTGGAATTCTGCTTGTTGTTTCTAACGAGGTACATTTCAATTAACTTGCATTATTTTCATTCCAGTCCTGTGGATACCCTTCTTTATGGTCTGTCTTTGGTTTTGCTGTCTGTTATAGATCAGTTGCTGTATTTATGATCGGACCCAAACCCAACAATGCAGTTATTGCATTTTTGAGTACCTTTTGTTTAGATTCATTTATTCTTCTGTATCTGTAAGCTCTCAAGCCTTCCTTCCATGCTGGACACATGATGGTATCGGACCAGAGACTTTGAACTGCTTGAAGCAGAGCGTAATTCCAAAGACTGGTTGTGCTCAGATCTGAAGGTGGTGAAATGTAAATATTTTTTGTGGCAAGTAAACTATGTGGCTATAATGAATATGAAACATGGAACATGGTGATGTGTCATTTTCTTAGGCCAAGCATGTTATAACTATTATATGGTATGTTTTATTTATTCTGTTAATGGCCTCGTGATCAATTACAGTGCCTTATTCTTTGCAAACGCCTTTGTAAAAACACGGGTCCCTCTGCGTTACTGGCTTAGGAACTTTTACAGGGGTGGATATTTAACACTGCTTTTGGTGGTGGTGCGGGAGGGAGAGTTCCAGTGTAGTTCGTGTCATGAGCTGGTTTGCTGCTCTTCTGGTGTGTTATTTTGTGTGTTAAAGGGGTGGGAAGTAGATGCCTGTACTATTGTGGTGGGCCAAGTTCTTGGGCTGTGAAACGGATGTCTGTGATAGCAGAAAACCCCAGAACTGATGTTACTGGAGTTCAACAGACATCGTCAGCCTGGCTGAAAACCCCTGTGGGGCTGGTGATGGCAACCTGCTTTGTAGCAGCTTTAGCGTTTGCCCATCTTGCATTTCCCTGCGTTGTGCAGGGGGAAATAGAGGGCCGGAGTAACCCCTAGTGTGGGGCATTGGGCTGATCCGGAGTTGGGAACGAGGAGAAGAGACGCAGACATCTGGAGAAGTATTATTTCAGGTCACATTATTTTGTTATGAAATAACAACAAAGCAAGAGGAATGCGATTGGCCAAGAAAAGCTTCAAGCTGTGTGAGCGTTTTACTGAATAATGCAGGCCGGGGCTTGCCTGGCTTAGATAATAATGGAGGAAGAAGGAGCTTGAGCGGCACAGAAAAATCATCCCTGCCTTTCAGATGGCTGAGGAGATCTGGCTTTAGTCAAAGTGAATCCAAGTGAATCCGAAATATTCAGATGTCATGCTGGACCGGGACGTCTTGTCAAATCATGCTCCTAATGAGCAGTGCAGAAACAAGCACAAAAAACTCCTGTGTTACTTTTGATCTTGCAATGTGTCTCGCATTTGGTAGTATCTGGAGCATAACATTGCGCTGGCTTCTAAATAAAAATATGGTGAACTTTTTGTAGACCGGGACATAGCTGACCTGCGGAATTCTGCAGGAATGAAAATGATTGGGTACAAAAGGTCTTCAAGAGCTTGGGGGGAGCTCAACATGAGAAATCAGGAGGTAATATGACTTAAAGTGGGATTCAATTTAAATTAAAAAAATGAATCTCCTTGATTTCAACCTGCCTTTTCCTATCGTGTATATATCATCCTGTAAAGGTCCTAATCAGTTTATAAAATACGGCAGCTAAATGGTAACATTTGCTCACTAAATATTTGCCGGCTGGCTTTCTCCTAGTCCATCCTTTGTTGAAAGTGCTTTTGCTTGGGAACAGCGGAGACTGTGCAGAAAAATGAACGTTTGGAGCAGGCACCGAGGTGAAACGGTTAATGAGAAGTGGAAAGGTGAGGGCGCCAGGGTGCGGGTACCCCGTCACGGGGAAGGTTGTAGGGCGAGGGGTGACTTTGCCTGCGTCTGGGTGACACGTCGCCCCTGGGGAGGAGGAACCAGCCCGGCCTTGCATTGGCGGCGGCTGCGTTTCCCAACCCGGCCGCGCTGTCTGCCGGTACGGGAGGAAGAGCTGGGGAGGAGGAAGGGCTGGAGAGCCAGAGAAACACGCCGAGCAGCCATGCCAAGAGCCCAGAGACATTTCAGCTGCTTGATTATAGAGGTGCTTTGATCTACAGTGAATAAACCGATAATGCTTAAATTATGAATTCCTTTTCTTTGTCTGAAAAGCTGGATTAGCGTGGCTTTGTTCAAGCAGTGATTATCGAGCAACTTTTCTATCTGAAAGGGCTGCTAGATTCCTGTTTACAGCTGGGCGCTGCGATGATCGTGCTGCGCTGGTGGCGGGGCTCGGTGACATAACAGCTCTCGCATGTCCTCGTCTCCTCTGCTTGAACTGTAAACCCCTCCGAAAATACGGCCTTGGCCGCCTTCGTTACAGTGCGGAGCTAATGATTAATCGGCATGAGTTGCAGATGGGAAGAGGCACTAAAAAGCCTTGTTTTTGCACGGGTCTGCGGATTCGGAGCCGAGCGAATGAGCCTCTTTGTTTTCTGTTGGGTCTGCCAGCGGTTGTGAAACGCAGCCTTCTTGGAAAAGGCTGACGCGCAGGTATAAAGATAGGAGGAGGCGAAGGTTGAGAGGAGCCGGTATTACCAAAGGTCGCAGCGATGCCTTCCCTGGTCTTTTGTCCCCTCTTCCCAGCCCTCGGCATCCAGACAAAGGTTGCTCCTCGGAACGTGTTCGCCTCCATCTTGCCTTAACATGCGATCCGCGTAGCAAAACGCGGCGTTATCGCCGCCTCTCCTCCCCCGGCCCTCCAGAAAGTATCGGGGTGGTGTTTTTTTTTTTTTTTTTCCCTTGTAATGTATTATTCTGCTGCAGTAAACCCGTCTGGTGATGCAGCACTGCAGATCTCCCCTCCATGCGGTCCTCCTCCCGGCAGCATCTGCCAAGACGGGAGCAGCTCGGAGAGACGCCAACGGGTGGGGCCGGGTGGGATCACCAGACAGATTAATCTTCGCGGTGGGGGACCGAAGGATGTGTGTAATCACAGCACCGCGTTGGGGCACGGAAAATGCAAACCTTCCTCTCCCAGCAGCTGCCCTTGAATACTCAGGGCTCTCTCCTTCTCGGTTTTCTTTCATCCTTCATCCCCCCCCCCCGCCTCCCTCCTTCTGCTCCCTTTCTCCTCCCCCCGTCGGCCTCCTTCGCTTTCAGCAAAGACGATTGTCACAGATTATCCTCAGGGCTCGTCAAGGGTACGGCGCAGGACACCAAAGCACAGCGTATATTTAGGTAGCTGGATAACAAACGGATTAAAACGCGCCGTCTGCGAGTGGGGTGATTTAGGACCACGGCTGCAGTGCAATACAGTAGTAGCCTCCCCCATTCATTTCTGATTTAGAAAAAAAAAAAAAAAATTTTAATTAATGGCAACCAAAGTACACTTTTCCCAATATTAAAATTAAACTCCGGCGGGGAGAGTTGTGCATTTGCTAGGTGATTTTGTTGGTCCATGGGGAGCGTATTACATCGATGTTTTATATCTTCTGTGCTTTCTGGGCAGCATTAGCTTGGATATTTGAACATTTTAACACATTCTGGATCTTCCACAGCAAAAGAAAAATAAGTGAGGTCTGCGCGTATGTTACAAGATGTACGTGTTACGGTTTCAGAATGAGGAAATAAAAGAATTGTGAGGATGGTGAGTGGGAAGAGTCTTTCAGAGCCCATGTCTGATGTAACTGGCGGGCAGCACTTCATACCCAGTAGGCTGTGGTGCCTGCAGTCAGAGAGAAGGGCAGTTAGGATTTTAGGGTTTTTGAATAGAGCTAAGATACTATTTACTCCCCCCCCCAAGATTGTAGACAAAGTATGGGCTCATGTTGCCACAAACCAAATGTGTAAACAATGAGCAAAAGGAAAGGACATGTTCTAACCGGTCGCTTCTGTAACCACATTATTTAGCAGAAAAACGCAATGGATGTGAGCGTTAGAGTACTCTGTCCTATTGCAACATCTTCCCTTCGCTGTCTGTAGAGGACTGGCACTGAAATGCGTGTTAAAGGGTGATGCTAACTAGGTTACCTACTATTTTTCTTATTTTTTTGTCATGTACTTTAATGGCACGAAGATTTTTTCAAATAGGCTCTTTCCTGTTTTCCTTCCCCCTTCTTCCTTTCCTGTTTCTTCGCGCCTTCCATGTGCCACATCCAATTAGGCCATTTTTTTCCTGACACAAATTTTACTAATCATATCCTCTACTTTTCTGGTCTTTCTGAATCTTGCCTTCAAGGCAAGATAACCATATCCAGCTTCAGAAGAGCGCAAACTTGGAGAAGTACCTTTCCTGCAGTACCGTTCGCCATTATTTGCTCCTTGCAGCTTTTAGTTAGAATAAGAAACGACCAGTGCGTCGGTTTGGTATCCCAGGTAGGAAACTCCCGAGAATGAAACGTCACCCACGAGTACAGAGGCGGCGAGCTCTGCTCTGGACACCTTAGAGGCAAGGATGTGTTCCATTGCCAACCTTGTCTTTTTACGCCTAACAAGGCGCTTTTTGACTTGAAAGACGCTCTGTTTTGTGCACATATTCCTTAACGGGCAGCGCGCCGTATTCGGTGGAGTATAAACCAGAGAAAAATGTGGTCTAAATCCAAACGGTTTTATATATATAGCAGGTCAGGTTGGAATGAGAAGCCGGCAGTCAGCGAGGCAGGTTTTCAAATCGTATTTAAGGATTAGTCATCCGACAACAATGATGAAATTTTAAGGTGTATTGAAAGCCAGGCAGAAAACGGAGGCAGATGCAGGTTCTGACAGCATTTGCTCCCCAGCCAGGCAATTGTATTAGCTTATTCCTGCGCATATAGCTGAAAACGGCTTTTCTTGTTTAAGAGCTGTTTACAGCTGTCCAGCGTTGCGCTGCCTTTGTGAATAAAAGTTTTTTTTGGCAATAATTCTTCACAGAGTTTACAAATATTTTTTTCATTTGTGTGTCCCTTTCCTGTCTGACGGTGCATTCAAAAATACACTTTTTGCCTCTTTTTGTCATGGATTAACAACCGCAGTTAAAGCCCTTCCCTGTTTTGCCCCAAAATCTCTTGGCTGAGATAAATGAGCAACCCAAATGTGACCTTCCGTTCGCAGCTGCTTTAAAATGTCGCTGTGTTCTTACTTCCCATCTTACCCTTTCTTGCTATGAGTTATTTGAAAACATTTTTACGTTGTGATTTCTGTGTACGCAGACATGACTGGTTTTAGATTTTTTTAGACATTTACTCATCGCAAGTGCCCGTGTTGCCGTTATTTGCCATAGATTAAGTCGAGTGGCCTCACGCTCCCGTCAGCTCTCCTCGGCGTGCCCCTTGTGGGGCTTGGTCCGTGGCGGGGGGATGTCAAGTTGAACCCTGGGAGCACCCCGGTCCGGTGTCACCGCGCCTCACAAGCGTCCCGCAAGGTGGCTGTAAATAAAGGGGGTGTGAGATCAGGAACGAGGATCAGAATGGAGACTCTTGCTCTAGCGCTGAATGGATTAAATATAGATCGGAGTAGTGGAATTGCTGTGTCAAGGTCATTTTTTTTTCTAAGAAACTTGTCGGGATGTCTTTATTTTTACTTGTTGTGACACGGTTTTGTTTTAATTATGTCTTGCTCATCAGATTAAAAATGAGAAGGGCTGCTCTAATTGCGAATACCTTTCTATTTCTTCAGCTGCTGTTGCTCTGTTATTATAAAAAAGGTGATATCATAGTAGGCTAACCAGAAGAGAGGAGTTTTGAAAATAATGATGGAAAGTCTAAATGGCTTTTTCCCCGCGCGTCTTCCAACCTCTGCCGTGCTTTGAAGATTGATTTTCCTGCTGAGTGGGGAGGGCAAATGGTTTGAAACTGATGTTGATTTTTGCAGGAGGTAATGTTGTTAAATGTGGGTTTTTTTCTACCAGCGCTAACATGCCTGCTCTGCTTTGGTTTTCTTCTAGATATGGACGTGTCGAAAGTGTCAAAATACTCCCTAAGAGGGGGTCGGAAGGCGGAGTGGCAGCGTTTGTGGATTTTGTGGACATCAAAAGTGCGCAGAAGGCACACAACTCTGTCAACAAAATGGGAGATAGAGACCTACGGACGGATTATAATGAACCAGGAACCATTCCCAGTGCTGCTCGGGGCTTGGATGATACAGTTTCCATAGCATCTCGTAGTAGAGAGGTTTCTGGGTTCAGAGGAGGTGGTGGGGGGCCCACTTACGGCCCCCCACCATCGCTTCATGCACGGGAAGGACGTTATGAGCGGAGACTTGATGGGTAAGTTCCAAGGTTTCTCTAGGCAGGTATTTTGTATTTGATATGGTGAGAAACACAAACTCGTATCTAGGGCCCCCAGATGGATTTAAAATTTTGGGAATTATCTATGTTTCCTATTTTGGGTTGGAAACGGAAGTGATTTCTATCCCAGTGGCTGGTACCTTGTGGATCCATAGAGGATGTTTTCTGCAGCTGGTTGGATATCTACACTTGAAATAAGGTGGTTTTAAGATGGAAGATTTCCTTTGGCCAGCATCGATATTGGAGTTACTCTTTTCTAGAAGTAATGATTCCATTTCTTGGATAATATTAAGGCCTTGCTCGGATGTATCCCTGCTGCCAGATGGAGCTATCTTACTCTACAACATGTGGTGAAGTTCTCTATGGAGTATCTTCGGAATACTAGAACCTAAAATTCTGTGAAAGCTTGATGCCTAGTTCTCAGTTCTCACTGTACGCAGTTGGTATGTTAATTGGATTGTCACCACAAAATTTCTAGTAGACGTTAATGATGCAGCCCCTTGGATTCTACAGACAACACTTAGCCATGGAAATAACGCTTGGATGGAGAAGACCGAAGGCAGCTTGTGATGTTTCCATTTTGGATCTACATCATTTCCAAGTTATTGGGATTATGCTTTCTGATGGTATTGGCAAAAAGAGATGATGGACATTACTAAATTTTGGAAATTATAGTGTTTTTTTTTTTAATGCTGGGATAAGAACTACTGCCTTGAATTTATTGGATGGTATACAGTCAAGACGCCAGTAGCCTTGGGGAGTGGATTACTATCTAGTCTCTTAAAAAGCTCTTTGCTACTCCACATTAAACATACTTTAGTTTTAAGGACGTGGTGCTAATACCAGTTTGTGGATACGCCAGTGAGAAATGACTGGGCTGGATGGTTACAAAGGCGGCTAGAGGATGCCTGCTGGCCAGCAGCGATGAGTGCCCTCGTGCATTGGGTGATCTTCTACCAGCTGCTTGATTCAGACGTAGGGCTGGAAGTTAAAATAATGGATCTATTTAAGTGCCTTCTGTCTCAAGAAAGAAGTCTGGGGGTTTCAGAGTTATGGTTTCAGTCTGGGACTGCTTCCTTCCAGTGGAATTTTTTTTTTTGTCTTGTCACTAAGATTTTTTTTTTTTCTTGTTGGTTCATCTAAAATATCATTTGACACCCTTGCCCATTAAGAAGGTGGATTACCCCTGTAAGAGGGGCCAAAATTGGGGAAGTTATGTTCACAATTCTCTCCCTAGATTTAATTGGGAATATAGGTCGTGTTTCCACACTTGGAAAAGGTTGGTATGTCCTGCCCTGTGTATATTAGCCCCTCTCCTAACCCAAGTCAAACCCTCTCTTTCCACTAACTCCAGTAGTACTTAGTACTAATAGATAAATCAAAAAAGCACTGTAGCCATTAGATTTTCAGCTCTGCTAGCTCCTCTGTCTGTCTTCTGTGTCCTTTTCATGGATAAGGACTTTGTTCTTTTATGTCAGCTATATAGCAGTAACCCTCTAGAAAATACTGCTTTTTCTCTTACCTCATTAAATCAGCTTTCACTGATTAACACTTTGTAGGATGCTAAATGCAATCGTTTATAAAATTGTTGATCTTGGTCCTTCAAAAGGGGGAAAAAAAAAAAAAAGAGAGACGTTTCTGTGCCAGATCCTGAAGTACGTTTCAAAATGCCATTGTTGCGAGCAAGAGATAATGAAAATAGAAAGGCAACAATGAATTTCAAGTGGATATATATAAGCTAATGAAATTCTGTTGCACTGGTTAGGTAGTTTTTTACATAAAATGTGAGAGGAAAAAATGCAGGCAAAACATGAGCTAGCTCTATAGAAACCTTGAAAACGCGTTATAATTTAACAACAGAGGATGAATATATTTAGAGAATTAAGGATCTAGTGATTCATTGGAGAAGGAATGGAAGGAACTTCCTGAGATGCTAGTCGAAAAAGATTCAAATCCCATTTTCAGTTTATATAAGATACCTGAAATATTTCTGCCATTTTAAATAGAAGACAGATCTGTGATGCAGGAGAGGAGGAGGGAGCACAAGGCAGAATTGGGTTATTAGGATTCAGGGGATTGAAGTGACTAATAATTGATTCTGAAGGAAGAATCCGAGAGAGAAGGCTGCAAAAAAAAAAAAAGGTTGAAATGTCCTTCATAAGGTGGATAATTAAATTTTTAAATTAACTTTGGCTACCCTGACATATTTAGAATTCTGCAAGTATTTTTTAAACATTCAATGTAATCATTCTTGATCTTCCATTTTATGGACGTAACTTAGACATACCGTCCTGGTACTTGTCTAAATGAGACTACTAAACTATTTGTAATGTTCTTTTAACTTTATCTGTCAGTTTTACTATCTCTTTATTTGAGAGATCACACTAATTTCTCAGAACATAGAGCCTTTCTCGATTGACGTACAAAATCTTGGAAATACTGAAAGAAAATGGACTTTAGCTCCTTGGGAAAGTAGTGTGCTTGTGAAATTCTGTGATTGCAGTAACAATAGCAGTCTCAACAAACAAAAACACCTACTGAAAAATTTAATTTATACTCCTTGCGTAGGGTCTTTTGGGGGCCTGCACCCTTGCAATTTAAATATTCTGACATTAGTAATCAAGATGTTTCTTTAGCGTATGCTAAGATGAGAATGGAGTCTGGCAGTCTGATAAAAGCAAAATTCCCTCTAAGAGGACGAAATGTTTTAGAACAGCAACAAGAAAACCCCCTAATTTTCTGGGTCTTCTCTATGGGTTATGCTACCCCTTTTGAAAGCAGCTTCTTACCTCTGGGTCATGCTTCGCACAGAGGCTTTCATGGCTACAGCCCAATTTGCGATGCCATTTTTGCAGAAGGATAATTAGAAGAGCTCTCCAGTAATTACCAAATTCCAGGAAAATTTCTGAAGCTCTTAAGCAAAAATGGAGGGGGGGGGGGAAGTTAATTATGATGTCCACAAACATGAAGTTTTTCTTGTTTACAGAATTTAAAAGAAAAAGAAAAAAAACACAAATGAGGATTCTGCACTGGAAAGCAGTATTTTTTTTTCCTGTGCAGGCAAGATGCTGGTCATGAAAGCCCGATATCGTGATTAAACCGAAATGATTGCTCAGCTTTATCGTATACGAATATAACTTCGGAGTCAAGTAAAATGTTTTTAAGTTTGTCAGTGTTTGCTTGCTAGGTTATTGCTATTTAGTGGAGAAGCAGTCGCAAAAATAAGTTCAGTGCTGACGTGAATGTTTGCATGATTTGCTTTTAGTTGTGCTTGCCCCTTTCTGATGAAGTATTTTTCCCCCTTCCTAAATGCAGGGCTTCAGATAACAGGGAGCGTGCTTATGAACATAGTGCCTATGGACACCATGAGCGGGGGACGGGAGGATTTGATCGGACAAGACATTACGATCAGGATTACTATAGAGATCCTCGAGAGCGGACTTTACAACACGGGCTCTATTATACTTCTCGGAGTCGAAGTCCAAACCGTTTTGATGCTCACGACCCCCGTTATGAACCTAGGGCCCGGGAGCAGTTTACATTGCCCAGTGTGGTACACAGGGATATCTACAGGGATGATATTACACGGGAGGTACGAGGCAGAAGGCCGGAGAGGAACTACCAGCACAGCCGGAGTCGGTCGCCGCATTCCTCCCAGTCCAGGACCCAGTCCCCGCAGCGGCTGGCCAGCCAGGCGTCCAGGCCCACCCGCTCCCCCAGCGGCAGCGGATCCCGGAGCAGATCTTCCAGCAGCGACTCCATCAGCAGCAGCAGCAGTACCAGCAGCGACAGGTAGGTCACTGCGCCTTGCTCGACCCAAAGCGACCGTCCTGTGGGTTTTGCGGGTCATTTTCTGAGGAGTTGCGAGCCCGGGCTGTGAAAATATAAGGTGTTTCATGGCAAAGCGTTATTCGTTGATGTAGAAGTAAACCGGCGTGAAACCTAAAAAGGCTGAGTTGGCACGAAGCAGATCCGAGGGCAGTGCTGTTGCCATTGTTAATTATTTTCCGTGGTGGATCTGCGCAGCATCCATAAGGCGGGGATGTATGGGCACGAGGCCTCGCTGCACCCCTGGCCACTGCCTGTGTGCTTGGGGAACGGGGTAAATACTTAATTGGTTTAAGTGAGGGAATAAGCAAATTTGAAGGTCAGCTGCTTACAGGACACGTTTTAAAATACTTTGGGAAATGATTATTATTATCCGGTTTCCTCTCATTCCCTACCACCACTAACGTTTAAAAGGTTGATAAGTTGTCTTTCCATTCTTTTCCCCCTGCTGTCTCTCAGCGAAAATCATAGCCTTGGAAAAATTTTAAAAAACCAAACCCCGGAATGCATTTCCCAGTGATACATCCCTGTCCTTAGTTCTGTGATAGTCACAATAGTTCTATTTGTGTGGCTTTATAAACTACGTACAGGCAAAAAATAAGACTCCTAGAGCCAATAATTGGATTTCTTCTAGTAATTTGAAAATTAACGTTAAAATGCCTCTCGGATATTTACCTTTTTAAGAGTAAATTCACCCTAAGAGTGGAAACCAAGAAGCTACCGTTGCACCCATAATTGTTCTGTGCTCTGTTTGGTGAAGGGCTCTGCTCTTCAGCAGGGTTTCCAGTTGGAAATGGTTCCTTTGCATACCAGTTCTTTTCCAAAACTGAAAATATTCATTAAGTAAATAGGTGTATCAGTATAATAAATACTTAACGTTTGATTATCACTATGAATGGAATTTTACCGCTGGTAACTCTCTAATCAAGGTAATTACTCACATAAAATTACTCACATAAAATTATACCTGCTTGAACGTTGGACCTTGTGGAAGGGTTAGATGGGCTGATGCTGGGGAGAGCGTGCAGAAGGGAGGATGAGGAAATCGGTTTCTCTTCTTCTGAGTTCCCCACCCCACGCTCCCGATGTCTATAAGGAACTGTGCAAAGATTTCTTTACGTTTTAATTAATTGTTTTCTCCTCCTGGATTTAGAAATCCAGGTCCTGTCTTGGCTGGAGAGCAGATGGAGAGAGAGGCACCTCTAGAATATTTGAGATGACTTTTAGGCTGCTTTGAAGGCTTGTTTGTTTATTGCTACACCTCTCTCTCAGAGATCTTAACGCTTAGGTAAAGGCAACCCTTTGTCAAAAGATTTTCACACTTATCGCAGTTTAAAAAAAATTGGTGAGACTTCCAGAGGTCTCCGAAAAAAACCTAGAGAAGATGAAAGGAGGCCTGGTTACATTTCAGGTTTTAAAGAAATGCCAAGCAGGAAAAAAAATCCCTCTTCTGGTGCTCCTTTGCTTGTTGCAGAATGGATAGAGGGGAGTCCAGGAAACTCGTAATGTTTATAAAATGTCATTGTGGGGATGTTGAGAAGGGATGAAATACTGCTCGGCATTTGCGAGGACTAAATACGATCCCACTGGAATAAAGTTAAAAGATTTAAGCACAAGATAAGCAGTATCTGCTGAGCTTTTAACATTTCATTTTCTCGGCAATTTCTAGTTGGAGTAATGGAAACATAGATGATACTCCGGGAGGAAAGGGAAGTAAACGTGTTTTTTTCTTACTAATACAGTAAATTTAAATTCAATAGAGCAAGGAATAGAATCTGGTGGACAATACATTTCATTTTGAAGGATCAGGAAGGAGTTTTACATGTTTCTGAGCAATGACTTAGATATCAATAAACATTTCACCGTATCTTTATGTTGTAAAGCAAAACCCCCCTTGCCTCGAAGTCTTTTAAAGCACAGGTGGACTTCTCTGATTGCTTTTTAACACACTTTTGAATTTAGCAATGTAAATATGTAAGCCCCTCGTACCCTGTGGTGAGTGAAAGCTGCCTCCCCCCCTTTTTACTGCTAAGGTGCACCCACTTGCTGTGCCATATATTCAGGTTTCACGTACCCAGACCAGGCAGAAATTTATTTGCATCTCCGTACCTTGGGTTGTAAATTCTGGCTGTGTCATCCCTGGATTGATTTACCAAATTCTGTATCTTATTTTTCATTTCTGGAGTGGGATTTATCTGGAATAACTACGGATGGTTGTTTGTTGTCTGCGAAAGAATTACTTCTTGCAATTTCCGTAGTATTTCTCAGGGGTTTTAGCAAACTGGAGATCCTCTTAGGGCTTTATTATAAGTGGAAATGGCCAATTTTGTGACGCTGTGGAATTATTAAGGTCTTTATGACGCTGAATTCTTCTGAAATTGTACGCCTTGAAGAGCTTTGTCACTCAAGTCTCGTCGTGTCTGTCTCAACCGGCAGGGTGGAAGAGGCAAGTTGTGTTTGCTCAGAGAGGTGGGTCTTACCCACGCTCCTGTCCGTGTTTGGGGACAAACGCTGGAGCCTGGGAAAACGCGTGGGTGTTAAACACTCGTGGGAATTTCTGTGCGTCCTTCAGGTGCTGGGAGAAACCAGCAGAAAGGTAGCGAAGGAGAAGCTGGGGCTTCGTTCTTCGTGGTTTTCGAAGAGCTGCATGAAGTAAATTAAGACTTTCGTTCAACGGAGGTGATTTTCCTGAACAACGTGAGGCAAGATGCCCCACGGATTGCTTTAAAAAAAAAAAAAGTGCCTTTATTCCGTAAAGTTTTGGAGTTTGTTGTGTCGGATCTTAGCTAAGCTTCGCTTTAAATGTATATTCAGAGGTCTTTACACAGCATTTGTAAGGGGAGCTGCAAGGGAGTAATGTAGAAGATGGGGGGGGAAGGGGATAATGTAGAAGACCAAAAAGGACATGGTAAAAATAAACCGTATTCTCTGAAGTGGGGCTTTATTTGGTGTATTTTGTGGCCCCTCAGGAGCTGCCCGCTGGGCCGAGGTGGGGAGGCTGGTGGAGGTGAATGTTTTCTGCGTGAACCACCTTTTCAGGTGGCTTTGAGGAAGAGTTTATGTTTTGAAGTTGTCTTAACGTGAGATTTCTCATTCCCCACCCATGTTTATGGACAAGGATCAATGTTTTTTTTTAATCACCTTGAAAGAGTAAAAAACAAACCCTCAAAAATGATACTTGAATTTTCCGCCTCCAGAAGCCTTAATTTCTCTGTTTTGTTGATGTGAACGCGCACCACAAATGATACATTAGCAAACATATTTTCTGCACTGTGTCATGGAAGAAGCTGCATATGCATGGAAGCTGCGGGATCCCATGGGAAGCAAACCAGATTTTGTTTGTGCCCTGCCCAACCTCCTGAAAAAAAATCCCCCCCCTTTTTTTTTTGTGGAAAATCATCTTTTCTGGGCTGCTTGTCGAGGTGTTCTGCTGTGCTAAAATTTCTCTGCATTTTTATTCAGTTACGTAATGTCAAATGGCTTTACACATTTCTTACTGTTCCATGTGTTAGTGATTATTTTTAAAGCTTTGCTGCAGCGATGTACTGAACCACATGGCACTGAGCGGTGGGACCGTTCGCTCTTAAAAGCTGGGCGCGTGGCAAAGCACCTTGTCGAAATGGGATTTTTATTTACAAATTCCTGGCAGAAGTGTGTGATTCCCTGTAGGTGATGTCCAGAATGTGCAAGTGTGAACACCGCATGTGTATGTGTGTTTGAATTTACAGATACGTGACCTGAGATTTCCTTTTGCCTTCTAATTTATTTCTTAAGAGCGCTTATTCGGTTGTCTGGTGTCGAGGATGTTGGGGGATTTACTGGATATGAATAATTTCCTATAGCTTGTAATGTAAAATAGATCTTGCTCTGGAATTAAAAAAGCAACTTCAGTTTAGACACAAAGTGACTTTATTTTCATCAAAATCTAGGAGAGTGCAGTGATTCCAGTACTGCTGGAATAAGCAGTGGTAAGAAGTTGCATGTACGGATGTTTGAAAATGGCTTTTTTTCAATAATTGTGATAGCTATACTTAAAAGTTCTAAAGACAAGTGGGCAAGGCTTTCATAAAGTAATTAGAGATAGTTTTTTAATTTCAGATTTCTCGGTGATGAAATTCTTTCTGGAGCAATGAGTTACAGTTGGAAAGGAATACGCATGTGTTATTTTATGTGTCTTAATATTGAAATAAACTGATGAAAAATAGTGCCAAGAGAATTTTAATCATGGGAAAAACAGGCTCCCTGAAACCTCCCATGGAGGCTGCAGCCTATTTTGTCTTGTTGGGGACTTTCTTAGCCTATTTAAACAACTGAAGTGAAAGTAGAAAATAGTGAATTTAGTTTCATTACATAATGCAAACCTTTCCCTGCCATTGTCTTCATCTCCTCTTTTCCGCTTAGTTTGTCTGCCAGCAAGTGATGAATCACTGACTTAGAATGGGATGTAGGGTTTTTGAGTGGGTTGAGAGATGCCTCTGCTGGGGACAGCTGAAAAATCAGGAAGAATGAGGTTAAATGCAGCTGTTTGGTCTTTATTTAAGAATCTGTGAGATGGCCTTTGCTGATGTTCAGTAATTCCACATAAATTTTGCACTGCAAAGATCACCTGAATATTTTTAATCTCTCTGCCTGTAGGACAGGCTTCAGGGTTGAGCATGCTCCTATTTGTATGGGAAAAAGAATTAGGCTAAGATTTAAAAAGAAAAAAAAATAAGAAATTTGCGTAGAGTGGGAAGCCGCCTTTTCAATTAACACAAAAGCAACAGTAAATCCTCTAAGAGTCAGGTGAAACACCTAATCTTTACCTTTTGTTCACATAAAGCCAAGTGCTGCTTTGATGTTCTCTCTGTGCTGGGAAATGTGAATTAGGGAAAGGAAAATTAAAAAAAAATGTAACTCAGATGCTTTCAGGTTTTTGTTACCAACTGTCGAGCATTTTCACTTTGTTCTTTCTTATGTTTCTGTTCATGTCAGCCTGCGTCGCTTCTCATCTAAATATAACCTAGCCCATCCTCTCAAACACTTTTTTTTTCCACCCTTGGGAGTATATCAAGTTTCTTGAAATTGAGCACAGGCAGAAAATTTTCAGATAGCTTTGAAGAGAGAGGAGGTATTTTCGTGCCGAGATAAAAATACAGAAAGCGAACCTTACTAAACTCCCTCCTTCAAAACGGCCTAAAAAGCCTACCTGTATGTGCATGTTTACGCATAAATAGATCCTCCCGCGGAAAAAAAAAAAAAAAAAAAAGAAAAAAAAGCAATCTATCGGCTGGGATCTAAGATCTCCTCGCAGCTGGCGAGCAAATGGTGTCCCCGTCCCCTTGGGAGGGGACCCGGCGACAGCCCATCGGTCACCTCAGCCCTGAGGGAGGCCAAGCCGTCCTCTCCCGCCCGAGCCCCGCCGCCGCCGAGCTGCTGACAGAGCGGCTCGGGGAGGGCGCCAACTCGCATTACCTCATCTGTATACTCTAGAGTAATCTATTAAAAATGTGCGTTGCATAATAGATCTTTATCTCGCGCTGAAAATCCGCCGCTTTTAGGTCGCCTCTCACAGCCTCCGGTGGCGGCGGGAGCCCGGCCCGGCGCTGTAATGGCGGCGCAGCCGGGTGGGGGGGAGCGGCTCCCCCGGGTGCGTGGAAGCCAAAGGCGGGTGTTTCCCCCGCCGCGCTGCCTTTGTCGGGGGAGGGTCTCGCAGTCCCGGGCCGGGGCCGCCTCAGCCAGCGCGGGGGGGCGGGTTGTTTGTGGCGGAGAACCGGTCTGAACCGGCGGGAGCCGGCCGGGCCCGCCGCCGCGCCGCCCCCGGGGCGGGGCCGCCCGCGCCGCCCCTCAGCCGTCCTGGAAACCCGCCGGGTAAAAATACCTCCGCTTTCTACAAAAAAAACCCTGTATTTTTTTTTTTTTTTAAATATATTGAAAACCCCAACCTCTAACGCTGGAGAGGCTTTCGCTCTTGCGTGAAGATTTTTTTTTCTCACACAAACGCAGGAAAGCGCCGTGGTTACGCAGTGAGACAGCAGCGCCTCTGTAAAATCCAGGTCTGAGGGAGGTAACCAGGCTCTCTGTCTCAACCTTTTGAGTTTTACGTCGCTTTTTATTTTTAAAACCTTCCTTCGGCACCGTACACTCTCCCTACTCCAGAAATTAGCACCGGTTTCCCCCGCCAGAGGAATGAGCCCCAAAAATCCCCCCAAATGGGCGAATTTGGAGCCTACTCCCACATCTTAACCCCACCACTGCTGTGGTATGAAGCAGGTAGGATGTAGTTGCAAAATAAAATAGAAATTTCAACATTGCTAGCCCCTCTGGAAGAACCCACCCCCCATCTTTTCTATGACTATACAATAAAATCAAGTTAAGTGGCTGTTTTATTTTATATGTAGTTTTCTTTGCCTGAGCTGTCCCCAAAAGAGTGGACGTTTTGTGACAATTAATAACCCCCCCTATCTCCTGCAGTGCTCCCAGTAATAGTTGGTAATTGCTGGCTCTAAATGACAAAGCAATTAAGCCTCTTCCTAAATTTGCAGAAGTAGGTGTTTATCTAAATCTGGCCAGTCAGTCTTTGTTTCTGTAGCAGGGCCCAGAAGCTTAGCTGCTGCTGCTCCTGCTTTTTCAACGTGCGTTTGATTTCTTTGCCTCTACAGGTAGAGAAAGATTTCCTTTTTTATTTTTTTTCCAAATAAATTTCAGGTTGGGAGTCTTAAAAATGCATTGTGTGGAGGATGGAAGCAAAGGAAAGGGGTCCTACAAGAATGTAGCTATTTTATTACAGGGATAACTGTTTAGATCATCTCAGACGACTTCATTGTGTTGCATTCTGTTTAAGAGATAATTTTTTTTTTAATGCTGTAAAGGCTTCTTGCAGTTAGATCAGAGACTTTGTTAGCAAATATGAGGGTTTCTGGTGGCTAAATCCAGACCCTCGTGCGAACTCGCCTTATCGTCTGCTGGGGCAGAGAGACCTGCTGTGTTTTAAAAATAACACTTCTAAGTCACCAGTGGACAGCTGCAGGAGCCGGCATCTGGTGTGAGCTTTGGCAATTTCAGGTCTTCCTAATATCGTTTTTTAGGAAGGGTGGGAAAAGCCGGAGCCGTGTGGAAGGCACTGCTCTGGCCAGCGTCGGGGGAGATGTCGTCCTCCTGAGTTTGGCTGGTTTTGGGCTGTTTGTGAAGCCCGTGGGAGCTGCTGAGAATTGATTTCCTTCACGGGGGAAGGTCTGGTGCTGTCGGTAGATTGGATTTGACTTCGGGGTTGCGCGCGCGCGCGTATTAACAAAATGGTCACTTCTAATTGCGTTTTTAAGGCTTTGATTTCCTTCCAAGTATTTTGCTTAATCATCTTGAGTAGGCTGAGGGAAGGAAAGAATTAGCTGAGGTCAGGGAAGTTGAAGCTGGCCGTGTTACTTCTCAGAAGCTCCGTCTGAGGGATCCCGAAGGCAGGAAGAAATCTGCCTCCTGTTCTCTTCCTGCTGCACGCCGACGGAGCGAGGGGAAAGCAAACCCTGAAAAAGCCAAACAAAACAGGGAAACCGGGAAGTGCGATAGGCTGTGTTGGGTGCCTCCCTCCGTGTGAATGGTCCAGATTCCCCTTTTCTTCGAGAGAAATACAACTGGGATGTGAATCATCGCTAAAATAGATTAGAGGGATCATAGCCTGGAAGTGCCTGCTTGTCTGCGCTGATGATGAAGGGAGTCTAGACAGCTCGGATGGAGATGTACATTATAGGCACCAAAAGGTGGGGGAGAGGATTCCCATTGTCAAGACCTTCGGAATAATGAGCAGTTTAATAATTTGTAATGAATATTCACGTGGAGGGATGAATAGCAAAAGAGGAAGGCCGTACTGAATGCTTCCTGAAAAAATACCAGTCATTTATGATGATCAAAGGAAAAATCCACCCGCCGCCTGTGTTCAGTCATACGTCTTTCCATTAAAGCGTAGACAGAGCATCCCTTCACATCTTAAAGGTCGGACTTGTAGATACAGGGATTTGGGTGTTTTTTCCCAAAGAGGATGATTTTGGCTCCGCCAGAGGCGTGGATGCCGGTACTGTAATGCCTTCGGGAGGAGAACCTTCCCCTTAAAACCTAACAGCTCTCTTGGAGGCGTATTTGTAAGACATGGGCATTAACCTTAAAAAGAACTTTAGGCAGAACATGCTGTGCTTAAAATAAGGTCTTAAGGATATGAATTAATGGTAAATAAACCTTACTGGGGGGAAGAAAAAGAATATAATCCCTCAGTCTTTGCCGACTGAATTAATGGTGTGACTGATGCACTTAGGTTGGCCCTTAACGTCCAAGCATCAAGCGCAGTCCGTCCACGATGTCGCAAGTGCTGAAACCACTAATGATGGCATCAAGGTTTTAAGCGTGAAAGCTTCTTAGCGAGCGATTAGATATCCCTCTCCAGATCATTATGGTCAGCTGGTAGTACCGCTCGGAGGAGAGGATGCCGCACGTTTACGAGTGGAAAATCACAGACTCGGAGAGAAGCGAGGGCTTCGGTGTTGTACAGAGGAGCAACAATTTCTGTGTGCCAGGACGTAGTCCTGATTTTTTCAAATCTTTCAGGGGAAGCAAAAGCTGAATTGCCAAAAGGAGGAAGAGATGTGCACTGTGTAGGTGCTATATTAATAAAACACATGAAAACCCTGCATTATTATTTATTAAGTGCATAATAGAAGAACAAAAATAGCCCTTTTAGTGTGCGTAGCATTAAGAAACAAGACTTCTCTATGAATCCTTCCTTCTCGCAACAATCCTGTAACAAAGGTAGGGGACCTGTTCTTCTGTTTCCCGATGTTTGCTGGGTTTCAGAAACAAATACCCCATCTCCTTCCAACCACGAGCCCTCTCTTCTCTTCAGGGAAGCAAAACCTGGAGCCTTTCAAACACTTCTCTTGGAAAAATGTCCGGGGTTCAGTGTGCCGTTGCTTTATTTAGCTCAAAGCAATGATTTTGGCTGGATGGAAATGGCTACTCAGAAATCTAGGATGGCAGCAAAAGTACCTTTTGGAGAATCCTTTCTACGAGTGGTTTTCAGGGCCGTTGTCTCGTTTCTTCCACAGTTGCATTGTATTTTCCACGGATGCCCAGTAATCTTCATTGCTTTTATACCTGGGGAAAAATATGAAAACCTCATCAAACACTTTAGAAATCAGGAGAGGAATTAAGGCGCGGATCCTGGCAATAAGGGCGTTCACGTATTTTGTTATCTTTTGTCCGCTTGAGAGTAGAAAGCTTTTTCTGGCGCGATAAGGTGTGAAAGAAAAGCTCTGTTCTCCTCCTGAAAGCGAATTCCCGAGAACAAGCAGCACCGGGGTCCCCATGGACAAATGGTGCCGGGCTGGGCCGACGGAGAGATGCAAAGTGCCCTACTTATTCCAGCTGCTACAGGTTTGACCTCCTCGTATCATCTGACACCTCGTTTGGTGAGAGGTTGCCGCAAGATCTCGAACCCTCAAATTATGTAAGATTTACCCAGTTGCTTTGAAGTTAGTCCCTCCCTTCGATGTTTGTTTGCTGCCTGGTATGTCCTGTTGTCTGGATTGTGAAGGATGAATAGTCGCAGAAAGGAAGCTATCGGGTTAGTAGAAATTTTCTTTTCCTCTTCGCTTTCTAAACACGCGTGGAGCTGCGTTTATCCCTGTTTCAGAGTCCGGGAATATGCCGAAGACGTCCTGCGCCAGTCGGGGCTTTGCTGGGTGTAAGTTTTCTGTTTGTTTGTTTGTATGGAGGCGGAGGGAAGTGAGGAATGGCTGGTTGTGTTTCTCCAACAAAGAGATGCTATCTACCAATCATTTCAGAAGTAGTTTATGTTGGTTTTGCTTTTTAGTATGCAGTTGCCTTGTAACTTTTAGAAATCACGTGTGAAAAAAAAGGAAGATGTTTAATTAATACTGAACATGTGGCTTTGCAGACTGCGCCTTGCCGTGCTGCTATGGTTTAGAGGTTTTAAAGTCAGTGCTAAATCCCGTAAGGGAAGCGCGCAGGTGGGGCATGTAGGCTTTGCGTGTGGGAATTCCAGGGAGGACTTTTCTGCTGTCCTGTCATCTCCAGTCTACCAGCTGAACTGCTTCACTGGAGCTGCTCCTCCTTTCCCAGCCCTGGGAACTATGTGCTGCCGCGTGGTGTGGAGGCCAGGGGGGTAAAGGCAGTCGATCCCGGGAGTTGTGAGGACGTAAGGCATTTTTCATTTGTGTTTTTCCCTACTTTTGCGTTTTTTTCCCCACAAATATCTAAGTCCTCATCCTTGCTTTACAATCTCTAGTTTGTGTGATGGAAATGGGCCAGGATTTTTTGCGAAGGGGAGTCCCTGGACTTTTGACCATGTAGAGGTTTAATCGCTAAATCATAACAAATACTGCTGAATTAAATTACAATAGGGTGCTTTTTCAGAAGCGACTCTTCAGAGGCAAACACAAAACCCACTCTGTCATATGATATTGGGTTTTTTTGTGTGTTTCTTTTTTTTTTTGTAAATTTCTAAGGTTGGCATTACTCTATATAGTTGCTTGACAAATGTCAAAGCATGTTTTCCCCGCCAACATGATAATACGTTCGCTAGGCTGTAGCATTTTACCTGTTTCATACAAAGATCTTCGTGGTTTTTTTTTTTATTTTCGTGACTTAAGCGTTTTCTACCCATGTGAAATTTCACAGAAAGTTCTACTTTTAGTTGTATTTTTATTTGCATGTGGGCTGAAAATGAAGTAATTCCCAAATATAGTCCTAGCCAAGAGATCCATCTGTTCTCTGCATTTTTAAATGGCAAATTAATCCTTAGCATACAACTCATCAAATGTCTTCTCTTTCATAATGTATGCCGGCTGAGATCACAGAAATGACATTTTTTTTCCCAGGCCTTCCATTTTAAGTAGCCCTTTACGTGAACATCGCAGCTACCGTTCTGGTTTGACGAAGTGCTCTTGTGCATCTTCCAGTTGCTGTAGTTGGTCTAAAAAAGGATATTACAAAAAAATAAGAAATATTCTTCCCTTCATCTCTTTGACATTTTTTTAAAAGGTTGTAGGAGGTAGAAATTCCATTTGAAAAACACCCTTAGCAAATGTACTTCTCTCTGATGGAGAACTAGGGTCGCTTTGTCCGTTTTCTTTGAGATTTTGCTCTTTGGACAATGGTGACCGTTTTTAGAAGTACTAAACTTCCACAGCTTTATCTGCTGTAAATGGAATTTCTATATTAAGCTTCGCATGGTCCCAGTTTTACTTAAGAGGCATTGTTTATCAGCTGTGCATCTTGGCATGCCTTCCATTGCAGCTCCCGTCCCGAGAACAATTCTATTTGTTTATAAGAGAGGAGGCGCCGTTTCAAAAGGGCTCCCAATCGGGGAATTGCAACAAATGGCATTTTGTCTTAACGCTGGAAACCAGCGCCTTGGCGAGGGAGGCGACGATCTCACCCGCCTTTCGGCAGGGCAGAGGACACGGTGAGGGGCTGGGTGCCCGCGCGGGCAGGGAGAGCGGCCCTGGGGAGCAGCAGGTAAGGAGCGGGGCAGGCGTGGGGCCAGGCAAACGAGATGTTGGGCATAAAAATAGTGCCAGGGTTGGCTTTTTTTAAGGCAAAATGTGATGCTTTTCTAAAATGCGAAAACAGAATTAATCTTCTGCTTCTGTTTGTTGTGATCTACCAACAGTTTTTTGTTAAAAAAAGCATTTATACCTGTGCAAGGCTGAAAATAACCTGGTGCTTTTTTGGTTTCAGTATATATGAAAAAAGCTTTTCTTCTGAATAAGGTCCAATGCTCGACATGACGTCAATATAGTTAAGGCCGAATACTTTTAAAATTGTATTAAGAAGTGTTTATTCCCAGGAAGTAATTTTTCAGGGCTTTTAAGGCAAAAGAAGTTGCTTTTTACTCAAGTAAACATGTAGTAACATACTTGGACGCAGTAGTGGTTGCATTTTCAATGGCATTTCACTCTCCTGGCTTATGGACAGCACTTGGAGTAGGGTAGTTCTTTTTTAAAAGATGCTTAGTAGATCCCTTCATGAAAGCAGTGCAGTTGTTGTTTAGGAAACTGCCTTTAAATGTTGCTTTCTCAGTATTTTGAAATGATTTGGCCTCCCGCGAGCCAGGAGATCAAGTTTCTCCGCCTGCTCCCTCGGTGATTCATTGAATGACCTTGGGCAAAGCCCTTGGCCTCCTCTTACCTGATTTTTCCATCTGCAGTGCAGGGATGTTAGGACATACCTACCTCCCATGAGTCTTGAACAAAAATGTTTTATTTTTTTTTAAAAAAAGATTTCATATGCTCTGAGGTGACAGTTGCAAAGTATTAATTTAGATCGTCTGCAGATAGCTGGCAAAAGCTGTTTACTTTAACGGCATTACGCTAAGTTTGGCCAAAGGGGTTGAAAGCAGTTTTCCTTCTAGACAGAACAAGCCGTTCCTCCGCCGTAGCGGTGAACTCTGCCCCGCTATTTTCTTTTAAAAACAGCTGCGATCGCAGGCTTATCGGTGCTGGCAGCCTTCAGCAGCAGCTCTTCTGCAGGCAGGTCCTGGCGGCACTTGAAATAATTCGGCTGAATCCCGGTGCGGTGGGAGGAGGTGGGAGTTTGGGATGGCTGCAGCGGGACTTCTCACAGGGACTGGTTCTTGACCCAAGGATTCCCTCGATGAAGGTGATGTTAAAAAACGGAGGCTCCTTGGGCTTGTGCGTTCTCACACCCACCCTCTTTCTTCCCTCTTTGCATCGGTGGAAGTTTAATTGTGGGAAAGCTGCACCAAAGAGCTGGCTTTGTACTTCACCCTCAAGGCCTCGATGACTTTAATCTTTCCCAGCATTGAGCTCCGTCACTGTGGCCGTTTGCTGAGAAAGCATTTCCTCCGGCTTCCCGGGGTTTCCTTTTGGAGCCTGAGCGGTCCCGCTGTTCCCTGGGAGCATCCATCCCAGTTTGGAGAAGGCGGCGACTGGGGAGGCATCTCCAGCTGCTCCCAAATTCAACACCAAACCCATCCACGGCCAAGTGAACAGCCGGTGGCGGGGAGCAGAGGGCTTGAGTGGCGTCCTCCCAGCAGTAGTAAGCTGTTGGTTGCTGAGTCGGCTGTTTGCTATGTAGATAAACTGATGTGTTTGTAACCAAGACTTCCCCCCCCCCCCCCCCCCCCCCCCCCCAAGGTTAGTGATTTTTATTCTTGGCTGTACGAAGTTCAAGCCTGAGGACAGAGGGACGTAGGTCGAGGAGCGAGGTGGTAACGCCGACTGTGGGTTGGGCACAGTCTCCCTCAGCCAGACAGGGATTAATATAAACATACATATTTTTAGCAACGGATTGTTTAGTTGCAGGGAAGAATTAAAAGGAGCCCATGGCTGTCTTGAAACTCTCAGAGCACGTGGCTCCAGGGGGAAGGTGGTTCTGGAGGTGGGAAAGGTCCTCTGTCCTTCTGAGCAGCATCTTCATCTTTTCCGTGATTCATTTCAGCCTGCTGTTTCTCATCGAAGGTCAGGTGTCAGACATCATGATAAAATGACTAAAGTAAATATATTAGTATGTCCAGTCACAGAAATTAAAATGCAGTGTTAATAAACCAGTCACTTGACGTGGGTTAAATACATGGTAAATACTATCTGGAGACTGTATCTGAAAAAAATTACTGGTCGAAGATTGAAAAAAATACTGCAAACGGTCTGTGTTATTTGGCCGGCTAAAAGACAGCGAGTTGTCATGGTTGTGCTACTTTCCCATGGCCTTTAAACATCATTTAATTTAATTTCTTTCAATTTAGGATTCCAGCCCAGCAGGAGATTTCTTAAGTCGCCTTTCTGGGTGTGGTAAGACAGAAAAAGTTGAGGGAAAGAGGATGACCTAATTCCACTTGTCTGCAGTATTTAATAATCTTTCTACAGAGTGGTAAATCCTTTTTTTTTATTTATTGCATGCTTTTTCTGACTGTTTTCCTTTTACATGTAGTAGGTCTTTTTTTTTTTTTTTTCTTTCCCCTCGGTGGATTGTTTTATCATAGCTGTGTGTTGTTAAATACTTCTGAGGCTGCGTGTGTGACATGCACAAACCAAAGTTCCTTGGGTGGCGAGTTCTCGGCGGCTTGAGAAGATGCCAAGAATGTCATGCGGTCGCATCCCGGCGTGCTCTGCACCACGGGCTCCCAAGGTGCTGGAAGCCGGGGTGATGGGCACAGGGTAATTACACCGAGAGGATATGATTAGGTGGAGCTCCCCGGCTTGCTTTCTCCACCCTCTCACGCCGAGCAGCCCGAGTCTGCGTCTATTCTTATTAAATGTGTAAAGCGTTGTTATGAAATGGAAGAGCGGGGTTCAAGCTCTTTGTGGGGTGTGTGTGTGGGCCGAGCCCCTTCAGCTGCTCGCCTCTAGCCTGGAAAATATGGTAACAACTTCTTGCCTCTTCATTCATCTCTTCGTACAAACAAACTTTAGATGTTTGACTGGCTTTTCAGCTATCTTTCACTTGGCGTTCAACAACTCCTTTTAACTAGGAAAAAAACCCCCTATATTTATTTCCGTAGATGTGAGAAATGTGTTGTTTTTTTTCCCTACAAATACGCTGAGGTGGACTGGTGTTCTGCAGGACGCATCGTGTGTACAAAACAACTACCTGCATATTTAGGTCACCGTTGGAATCTGCTCTGACAAAGAGATGCTAACCCTCTGCCCAGACCTCGAATTTTCATCGTGGTTATTCCTCCTCGAATGTGGCAGACAGCTGGCTGGATTCTTGGAGTAACCTGGAGTTTTGTGGGAATGGGTTACTTGCCCTTCCTATTATGCCACGTGTAATTCAACTTGTGTTTTTGGTCTTGCACGTGTGTAGAAAATTAAGGAAATTCTGGTTAAATACCTTTTTAGATTCATGTAGTATTTAGTAGTAGGACAGAAATAGCAACCTGTAGTAAACCTGTGCATATGTTATTTCAATATACCATTTTTCAACCAGAAGAGAAGTCATGGGCAAAGATCCTTTAATCTGTAACTAGAATGGAATATGATGCATTTCTTAAGGTTTGTCTTTTTTAAGCAGTTAGCGTGATATTTTTTGCTGGGTGTTGGCTTGCAATAATCAGGTTTTTTTAATTCTTTTTTTTCCAAAAAAACCCACATTGGCGCATTCAGGATGCTTTGACCAGTTTTCCGGTGCCGTTTTCCCAGACCTAAGAAATCTAACTGGCAGTTTCTTTCCGAAGCTGATTGCCGATATATAAAGTATCCCAAGGATCAGCGTCTTCTGGATAGAGCTGGTTGTACAGCCCTGTCACTAGCCGACTTTTGCAGCTGGTGTTTTTTGCATAGAGATCATCTACGGTGACTTAACTCGGATCTGGAAAGGGAGGGACGAGAAAAAAGGGTTCCTGTTCCTTCCGACTGTACATTAACTTTGGATTTCCTGACCCGACTTGGGAATCTGTGGCTGACATCAGCCGTGAGAACAACCTGCCGTCAGCCGGGACTCGTGCGGAGGGAGGTTGTCTTGTGTTATTGTCCTGAATAGATCTTTCTAGGAGATAATTCTTTGCTCAGAGATTATTTTGACAGGGTATTGAATCATAGCTGATCTAGGCAGAGTTCCTGATTTCAGTTTAATTTTGGCAGGAAAAAAGGTAATCGCTCTGCGTATTTCTCTAAAAAGAATCCTGGGTCGTTTACCAGTGCTGGTTAAACATTTTTTTGAAGGCAGCTATGAAAAAAAAACAACCCCAAAACATTTCATTTTCACATTTTTTTTCCTGCTGAAATTTGGCATGCGTTCCCTTGAAAATTGAAAAGGGTTTCAAATGATTTTAGGTGGCTTGTTTTCCTTCACTTGCTCTGCCAATCAGAGGTTGGTTTTGTGTCTTGTTTTGGTTTTAAACCTGAATTTTGGCAGTGCGCAACCCGCAGTGCGTTGTTAACCCTTCTTTCTGCTCTATTTTCCACGAAGGCCGCGGTGTTTCCTGCTTGCCGTAAGGAGGGCGGTTGCCAGCCTTGCAGCTGACTCACCGTTCTCAAACCAATTCGCAGAAATGACGATTGTCCCACATTTTGAAATTGCAAGAGGGGAGGGCAGGTTGTGAGATCCCTTGATTCAGCGCAGCTGCCATTGAGGGAAAGCAGCGTGTGTCCTGTTCCATCGACTGGTTTGGAGTCTCGCTTTTATCTCCTTTTTTTGCCGGGGAACAAAGAGAAGGGCTCGCTTTGTATTCTTCGCTCGAGTGCTTTCATTTTTCATACATAAATGGAGCGTAACTTCATAGTTAGTTACCAGAGCTGCAAAATGCAATTGCTTGAAAATGAGATATTTCGGTGGAAATGAGGACTGGTTATGTAGGCAGCGCGCGCCGGAATTTGGAATGTCATCTTTGCAGTGCTAAGTGAGAAAAGGAAAATTTCTGTGTGCTAAATTAGCTGCAGCGTGCTGAAATCGGGCGTGTTTGGGGCTCATTTTTGTGACCTGAACCCCGTTGCTAGATTCTCACCCGGTGAGTCTTTGGGACTCTGCCCATATGGATAGAACTTCAGGGCTGGATTATTAATAGATTTTTATCTAGATTGATAGAAAAAGATACATAGATAAATACCATGAGTAAGAACACACGCGTCCTATGTGCTTGTAAAACACTGTAGGCAATTATGGAAGGGAGATTAATATTTTAAAAGGGCTCGTAAAGTATGCTTTTTGTAGAGTGCATGTACAAGGAAAGGATTTCATGTCCACCTTCTTATTAAAGTAAGAACGATCTCCTTTATAGCTCAGGTTTTCCGTGTGATTTTGCCGCCAGTAAAACCAAAAGTCTCTATTTGACGTCGCTGTGATGCCATGATAAAAGCTGGAGTGAAACTAATTTTAGAAGCTATCTGGGCTGGACAAAAGAGCGCCTGAAATCCTCCCTGCTAATTGCTCGAGTTCTTCATAAACGAGCATACGTCACCAGAAGAAGTCTGCAAACCACCGAAGAGGCAACTGGAGCCCGAGATGTTTCAATTCCCAGCGCAGGCTCCCTCTCCGTGAAAGGCGTGTGTTGTGACAGCTCGGGAGATGAGCTTTGCTGCGTGCTGGCATTCTGCACCGCTGGCTTTACATGGATGTTGAAGAGCAGGTTTTCCTGTGTTGGGAAAAGGCCGTGTGCCAGAGCACGCTCTGCTGCTGGAAAAAATCATCGCGGGCTTAATACTGTTAGCGGAAGCGCAAAATGAAGTTACAAAGCCATTTTCTTCACGCCTGCCCCAAGACCTATTGATTACTCGAAATGCTTTTAAGAAGGGAGATTATCAGAGCTGTAGTTTTAACCTCTCTGCCAGATTCCCACGTTAAAATTTCCCTAGCTTGTTCTTCTAAAATTAATTTTGCTAGAAGAAATTTTTAATAACTTATTTTCTGCGAGTTGGCAGAGGGCAGTTGTTTTCAGCATTACTCACAGGGAAAAGAAAAGCCATATTTTCATTTTAATATTCTGGGAACGTATCCTCGCGCAGCTTACGTGCTTTAGTTTTGTATATTTTTAAAGCTGGGGTAGTTGAAAAGGAGTTCTGTTCTTCTGCTTGAGACTACATATAATTCACTGTCAGATGGTTTATTTTGATTCTGCTGTGTGCTATAACTGGATGACACAGCAGCTATAATTAACTCTTCCATCATTCTCCTATTCACAGAAGATAAAACCTTTGACTTTTGAATTATTATATCCACGTTTCTTCAATTGGAAAATTCCCCTAAAGAAAGCGGAATTGTTCCTGCTGCCATTTTTTTTTTCTTCCCCCTTTCTAAAAGCAGAGTCAGGAAATAATGAATTTTTGTTCTGGAATGTCTCAGAAAGTCTTGATTTGTTTATGGACATGGATCCCTGAAACTCCCTGGGGAAGTGGAAATTAGCAGCGTGTTCCTCGTTTCCCGAAGCTGCATGGAATTCAAACTCTTCTTGTGGAATTTATCACCCTGTTAGGCTGCTGTTTCATCGCTTGGACCTCTTACGGTGTTACCCAGAGATTATCTTTTTTTCCCAGTGGAATGCTGTGATTTTAACAGTATGTATCATATTTTAAACATCCTCATTAAAAAAAAAAGCCTCATTAAAAAAAAAAAGTTCCCATTTTAAAGCGCTGCTTAAATAGAAATCCAATGCTGCCTCTTGCTTAAAACATACAATCTCAGCGAAGTAGAATATTTAAAATGTTTTAGGAAGTGTATAGTTGATCATAATCACACCGAGCGTCAAGATGCGAGAAGGGAAAGTAAAAACGCGTGCAGGGGCAGAGGCCTGCCGCAGCCCTAAAAATCTTATTTTAGCCTTCCCCAGGGAAATGGGGAGCCAGGCGGTACTGCTCTCAGCTTGGGAATTCTTTTCAGATTCTCCCTACACGCATTCTCTGACTATATTTGTGTCTTAAAAGAAGTTGCTCTGGTCTTTGCCAATTTATTTCATAGTAGCAGGCGATTGCGGGTGTTACCCCTTGAGGCTACCAAAGGCCTGTTCACCTGGGTCTGGGTTTGTCCTCTTTTTCCCAAAATTCTGTGAAGAACTTCAATTTAATGAGGACTTGGGGTGAGCCAGAGTTAGCAGAAAGGGAGGAAGCGGAGGGTATGGGCTAAATGGGCAAAAGATGAGGAGTGAATTGCAGCAGCCTTCACTTTTAGCAATTAAATAGTTCATTAATGAAGAGGGCGTGAAAGCAGGCCGCACAAATGCGGGTGAGGCAAAAAGAAAGGCGCTTTAGAAATTTAGAAGAAAAATGAGGCTGTGAACGGGCATCACGGTGGTAGGAAATTCAGAGCTGAGAAACACAAGGGACTATAGATTAATAGGGGAAATATATATGTTTCATATATATATATGTATGAAATATGAGGTTGGGTGGTGCAGGGCGGCTGCCCCTTGGTGAGTGTATGGCAGAGCCTGCCACGGAAGAGGAGAGCAGGAGAAGGGGTTCGGTTTTCCACTCCTTTTCTGGCATGGCTTTATTTTATTTTATCTCCTCTCCCAAAGCGATGTTGAACTTCCTCCTCTGGGGCTGGAGGAGGAGGAGGAGGAGGAGGAGGAGGAGGAGAGTGTGTGGGAAAGGCACCAACGTGTGAAGTGGCTCCATGTCAACTGGATGGGAGGGTTGGAAGGAGAGGGTGAGACTGGGAGGAGAGTTTCTCGTGTTTATTATTACTTCTGCATTTTTGACCTTGTTTTGTTTTGGTCTGGTGTGTTTTTATATCCTCCTCCGATTGCTTGTAAGCATTTTGGGACAGAGATTGCCTTTTCTTCTGCGCCTCCAAATATAATGGGGACAGAGCCCAAGGGCTTTTAGTAATGTGCCGCAGCTCTCGTTCCACCAAGATATTCAGAAAGAAAACCAGTTTTCTGGAATGTTTTAAGAAGAATGACTCTGTCGCTGTTACCCTGGTGCTATATAAACTGTATCCCCGCAAAAAAGGAGTGTGGTAGAAAAGGTCACAAAACCAAATCATGAAAATGCCTAGAAGCCTGAAATGGTTTCCCTGAGAAAAGACAAGAAATAAGGTAAAAGATTTAACGTAAAGAGGGAATATAAGAAGCCGATGAAATAATTTAAGATAAGAAAAAGATAAATTTGCTTATCGTTTTTTCTGATGCGACGTGAAGAGGAACATAAAAATTAAATCGAAAGCAGCAAATTTAAAACTGACGGGGTTATTTTTGTACGTGGCAGATCTCCCCCCTCCTGCCTCCCAGTTAAAATTCCAGCAGAATTTTTGAGAAGGCTGCTCGTGTAATGGAGAATGAGAGTCTCCAGGGTTATGTCAGACAAAATTATTTTTAGCGATGTTATAAGCCCTCGTGCCTCGGGGAAGAAATCAGCCACTGAAAAAGATGACGTGTCCCCACTGGGCAAGCTTTAATAACATTATTCTCTGTATTTCTTACTCTCCTGTGAAGCATCTAACGATCTGCACCGTCAAGAGTCGGTGGATTAGATTGACTCCTGGTATGATCTAATATGCAAATCCCGTTCTGCCGCAATTACTGTTTATAAAAGGTGTTCTTGGGTCTGAATTCTTTATACCCTGAAGTTGGCCGTTGGGGCTGAGCCTGCAGATAGCGATAGTGTTGCTGGTTCGTACACACCTGCCCAGGTTGTTCTCGAGCGGTTGACGAAAAAAACTTGCCGTGATTTTCTCGCACGAGATTTTTGTATCATTGGAGGTAGGGATCTTTTTTTAAAGATATGCAAGAGGCAGAAGGAGAACTCTAGGGTTGACTCTCAGATTGACAGCGGCACCTGAGAGCACGATAATATTTCTTTTTCGTACGTGAGAGCGCTGAGAGGGCTTTCCAGGCTCTGGCAAACCTGTGTACCCTCTCTGTATTTCTCCGGTCTTCCCACACAGCTCCTAAGCTGATACAACATTGTATTACACTTAATTAAATCTCCACCATTGTCATGGAGCGTAACAGGATCTAGCTGACATGTTACCCGTATTCCGTTTCCCTGGCTGTCTCCTCCGAGGGCTTTGTAGGAGAATATTTGTAGAATGACCCTGAATTCCTGCCTATAACTGGGCTGTGTTACGGAAACTGGATTTTCTGCATCAGGCACAGGAGAGAGGAAGGCCTCTAGGCGAGCGAAAACTCTTGCCATTTTGCTTTTTAAATAAAATACCCATGTCCTCTGGTCACTTAGCGTCTCCGTGCATTCACCTCTGGTTTCCTTTGTGCCGTTGACAGCAGCGACTCCAGCAGCAGCTCCAGCGACGAGTCCCCAGCACGGTCCGTCCAGTCGACGGCCGTCCCGGCGCCTGCATCCCAGCTGCTTCCATCTCTGGAGAAAGATGAACCCCGGAAAAGTTTTGGGATCAAGGTTCAGAATCTTCCAGTGCGCTCAACAGGTAAATTCACCTGGGAAAGCGTAATAGGGGGTAAAAAAGGACTAGGAAGCAGGTTAGGGACTGGTTAGATAAGCTTTATTGTGTCTTTGATGTGGCAGCCACGTGCTGCCTCCAAGGACGAGATTCTCTCTCTGCTTCTGCCTCGGTTCTTGTGTGACGGTGGGAAAATCGCTTCATCAGTGCCCGACTAAGAAATCCTGCAGGTCCCTTGCTCGAGTCCTGGGCTTGAGCACTTCCAGCTACTGGAGCTGGTGCTTTGAAGCAATAATGTGGATTTTCCCGGGGAAAAACCTGAAGCATCTTCATTTTTTTTCCTCTTAAAACTTGGACCATGTATTCTCGCCACTGCTTCAGTTTCTTTTTTATATACCAAAACTTCAGGGTTTTCTGTTGCAGCAGTGAGTGCTGTAAAACGGCCATGAGCAGATTCGTAATGGCGTTGAATATTACATGATAAATAATGCAAGAAACCACTTGCTGAGGAGTGCACACGATCGCTCCCTCTTCCCTGTGCTGATTGTGGGAGACATCCCACAGAAAAAAACAGCATGGGATCATTTATAAAACAGTTATAATTCATGGCTACAAAGCCTCTGGCTGAATTAAAATAATATGTATTAACTTTGTGAGCAGCATACCTCACAATGTTAATATTCTTTCTATAGACTTTATTTCTGTTACATTCCTTGAAGTGACGCATCGCCGAGGTAAACACCCCACGGTTCGCAGGCAGATTGTGTGGTCGTGAGTCAGATTTTGCAATATCTGATGAATCTGCCTCGTTAATCTTTCTGAATTGACTGATTGCTGTATAAACTTTGATCTCCGCTCCAGGTCCCTCATCCCAGCCTTGGAAAACTGCTCCGTGCAGTATCCATATGGGATTACTGATGAAGTAACACTGTTTATTTCTTCTTCATCTTGAATTGGATGTCTTTTAGAAGTAATAACCAGACACTGCCAGCTTTAGCAGTGTAAAACCTGGCGTGTGTAGTTTCCTGGGTTTCAAAATCAAGGCAAAGAGATCAGCCAGAGGCTTTGGACATTGGCAAAATTAACAAGGCGCTTCTGGGAACACTGAGATTCAGGTTAAACTGGGTGAAGTCACATCTCAGAAGGAAGACCGGATTTCTGCACGTCTTTTACGGTGCTATTAAATTGGTAAAAAAATACGTTTTTATAGTACTAATGTTTATTTTTTGGTTTAGATACAAGCCTTAAAGATGGACTTTTCCACGAATTCAAGAAGTACGGAAAGGTGACGTCGGTGCAGATTCACGGGGCTTCTGAGGAACGGTATGGACTGGTGTTCTTCCGACAGCAGGAGGACCAGGAAAAAGCACTAAATGCCTCAAAAGGAAAACTTTTCTTTGGCATGCAGATTGAAGTCACGGCCTGGATAGGACCAGGTAAGGTCCATGCCCTTCTTGAATTGGACGTGTCACCGCGCTGGGCATGTTCACGGGCTGTTGTGAAGAGGCGGCAGCGTAGGAGTAGGAAATGTTAAAACGGCCTTTCTGCAGAAACATAATTTAAAGCAACTGGGAAATACGCCAGAATAAATTCCAGAGCACAAAGAGTGGATGCTCTTAGGTCAAACAGGGAGAGAGTTCCAGTCTGGAACCTTACCGAAGGAATCCTGCCATCTTCTCAAACAGTGGGATCTGCTGGAAGAAACAATCTCATCTTCCGTGTCTCAGCCGAGCAGAAGCCATTGGGTGGTGTAAAGCATAGCACTGAGTCCTCATGGGCTTGGGCTTTCTGCTTTTAATTAAAACAGCTAACGACGGCTGCATTTTTGAGGCTAAGGCAGCATAGCCCGAATGACCGACCAGTGAAAACCAGAGCATTGAGCACGTGGTTGTCAGCCTGCACTCCAGTTGCTTGTTTAAAAATGGATTTGTGAAAACAAACTTCTTCCATGTGCTGTCCCCCCCCCCCCAAGTACAGTAAAGCCCGATTTGAATTCATGGTAGGCCTTAATATTTGTTAAAATAAAAATTTCGAGAGAAGCAGTTGGGGTCCGCGGCTACCTTTCACCTGGGGATGCTCAAATTCCTCAGCACTCGCCCAGTGGTGCGATGTGGAGATTTCAAATGCCGTGTAAATAACACAGTTCACACATGTGGTACTGCGTATTTTTGTCAGAGAGATTGGTTACTCTTGTTCAGATCATATCTGCTTGTCAGGAAGCAGACTTGAACAAACAAATCAACATGAACCGAACCCACATGAAAAACACCTCCGTGCATTACAAATATCTTACTCTCTTTTGCTTCTAGAAACAGAAAGTGAGAATGAATTTCGTCCGTTGGATGAAAGGATAGATGAGTTTCACCCAAAAGCAACGAGAACTCTCTTCATTGGCAACTTGGAGAAAACAACCACCTACCATGACCTTCGCAACATCTTTCAGCGCTTTGGTGGGATAGTGGTATGTGAATTCTCTGTACTATATGGTGTCATCGCCCGTTCTTTCTGTACAGACCTGTAAAATGCTACGAGCGGTGGTAAATCATAGTGTCGATGGCGGATAGTTCGGTCTTTATGTAATAATCTGAGTCATTCATCTTGCTAGAATATACCTGAAAGCTTTTCTTTGCGTTTAGAGTGAAATCTTGGCACACGTGTATTGAGGGGATAACTTAGCAGTAGAAACAGTCCTAGGAGCATTTACCAGAAATGCATCTTCTGCTGTCTGGGAGCGTTTGCAGAAAAGCCTAATTAGGTAGTTGGGATGTAAATACGCCTGGTGTTATTTTCATGTTGAATCAGTACGACCCTGTGAAGTCTCAGTTCCCTGTCAGTTTCTGAAACGAGGGGTTTAGTTGCTGCGCGTGGAAGTAGCCGTCAGCTGTCACGGTCTGTGCCCTGACGACAGGGCAGAAGGGACACTGGGCACAAGGATCAGTGATGACACGTGTGGGATTTGGGTTTTCAGCTGAGCAGGCGTATCTGAACGAGACGGAGCAGCAGTCAGCCCCCTCTCCTCTCCTCGTGCCACTTTCTGCCAAATCATATCAATGTTGCATTTGAGAGAAATTTTCCAGAGAAGTAAAGTAACTATCCATGGCCAGTTTAATTAATTCAATCTAAGTTCCGGCACTGATCGTTTGTGTTACGTGCTCCCTGTACAATATTCTCCTGGTAGCTGTGGCTGCTTATGAACGCGCTGTGCCTTATTCATTCTGCTCTGAAATATTTTTGTAACCGTTGAGGTAGCAGTCACGCATACCCGGAACCCCGTATGTACTTCGTACTTCCCCCCCCAAAGAAGGGGAGGCGTGCTTCCCTATATGATGTGGACAAATACAAACTTTGCATTTTATGCCGTCTGGCAGCTCTTGCGCATCCAGCCTCCGCTCTGTCCTCGACATCAACACTGGTTTATGAATTCACGCGGCGGCTTTTCTAATGTTGCAGCAGCAGAGCTGTCCTGATAAAGATGCTTATCAGTAGGAGTGCACTGTCTCATAAAATGGCTTTTCTGTGAAATAGTGCTGTCCTCTCAACGTTATTAATCGCTCAGAATTCGGCAGCAGTGCTGCCTTGCCCAATTTCCGTGAAAACTTACAAGCTCAGGTGCAAAAGGAACCAGCTTTATAACCTTTCCGGTGGATAATGAGCAAAGTAATGATATTTTATTTGCCTGTCAGAAGGAATTGCTTGCCCGGGGTGAGTGGTCAAGTACAATTTGCCATGGTTGCAATCGTGCTACTTCAGACTCTTGGAAATGTATTCCTCTATTAGTATTCCACTTAAATCATTAGGCCAGGGCTACAGAAGTCTAATAGTTGTGTAAATCTCCCTGTTTTTTACTTCTGTTTTCCCAGATAAAGAGCTCTTGGGTGAGACCGTATCAAACTGCTGCCTTGTCCCTAAATTTATTAACCATGAAATTAGTCTGTCCTGGACGTTGGAACGTTTGTGCTTAAATTTGTGCGCTGGCGTTGGCATGTAGCTCACAAAGGAAGCTCGTGCTATTTAAACAAATAAAACGAAACACTCTGCCTTCTATTTTCAGTTCGGAATGAATCATAATATCATGAGTTTGTTCAGAGGCTCTCAGTACGTTTCCAGTACTAGTGCTGAGCTTGAGTGTTAACCAAATGTCAACTCCAAGCTTGCTGGGTTTTTAAAAATTGGTTAAAATCAGCCTTTATTAGGCTTTTGGAGCTTTCTCGTGACTGCGCTTACTTTCAAATGGGCCCGTGGTGGCTTGGGATCCAATACCAGCAGCGACAGAAGTTGAGGAACTTTTTTGCCTTGGCCATGTCAGTGCCAAGGTGGTTCAAGAGACGAATCTGGCATCGCTTTGTTTCTAGGAACAGGATGGATCATATTTATTTGGAAAAGAAACCCCACTTGCCTCTTGGCTGAGAAATGAGGATCGGAGCAGGTTGTTTTCTCGTGAGCCTTTGCGAGCAAAAATTAATCTATATTTCTTTGATTCCGAGTTGTCTCTTCTTGACATAATATTAGCGAACTAAAGCTGCTGTTTGGTGATCAGGTCAGGCTTACTTCTGCGGGGTTGAGTTTTAAATCTGCATTATGAAGAGCTTTCCCTGCGTCAGTAAGGATTTGGTTTTGCCATTGTGGGAGATACGGCAGAACAGTGAAGTTTTTAACCATCTACTGTTGTTTAAATCCTCTCTCTGAAGAAAATATTAATTAAAGAGTGCTTGCTGTGCTATGTGTCTCTCTGAAAAAAAAGGTCCACTTAGATCTAGTTGACGCTGTTGAATGTCCTTTTCGGCCTGTTGCTGACTGCCGATTGTTTTGCTTTGGTTTTTTTTCCCCAGGATATCGACATTAAGAAAGTGAACGGTGTTCCTCAGTACGCGTTCCTGCAGTACTGCGATATTGCAAGCGTGTGTAAAGCAATTAAGAAGATGGATGGGGAATATCTTGGAAATAACCGGCTCAAGGTAAAGAAATTCCTCCCATGGACCGTATCCTTCTCCTTGTTACTTTTGTTTACAGCATCGTAGGATATTTTGCAGGATATATCAGCATAATTTGTGGAAGTGAGATGGTTTTTAATGCGTAGGTCAGAGCATGATGCTTTCAGCCACCACCGTAATTGGGATTAATCAGCATTTTTGCTGGCTGTCTCAGCAAAGAGCCCCAGGACTGAGTAGATTTGGAGACTGACATTCCCTGGCCTCGCAGGTCTGCGTCTGGCGAGGCTGCGCTGGGAAGCTGTACTGGTGCTGATGGCAAACGGAGGCTGTCGGTCCCCCGAGCTGTCAACCTGTCACTTCTCAGAAGCATTCAAATTGTAGAAGAAACAAATGTTGTCAAACACTGTATTTGTTTAAGCATACAGAATTATTTTCATTAATTGCTATTTGATTTTTGTCTTGCTTGCACCTGCGCGAGGTGCTAATTTTAGAAAATCGGTACAAATGACTCGCTTTCTTCAAATAACTCTTTAATTAGGCGTGCTCTCTCTTCGGTTAGTTTAACGCTTGCGAATTGTACTGATGGAAGTTTTGCCCTTTTGTGTTCAGCTGGGTTTTGGAAAGAGCATGCCTACAAACTGCGTGTGGTTAGATGGTCTTTCTACAAACGTTACGGATCAGTATTTAACTCGACATTTCTGCCGATACGGGCCGGTGGTAAAGGTAGGTGGGAGGCTTTGGCGTGTGGTTTGAAGTTGTTACTGTCTTCCTTTCTTCCCATCCTGTCCTTTCAACCCCCACTGTCCAGGGCTTTATATAGCTCAGGTAGAGAAATTCCCTCTGGGGTGTAATTTGGCCGACGGGGCTCTGTAGCTTTGCATCCTTTTGATCCAATACATCGAGCAGTCGCTTCTGGTGTTTTTGGGAAAAAAAAATAAAACATACATATATTTTGAATGAGCCGAGATAATGAGTATTGGAAACCATTTGGTGCTCTTGTGCAGTACAGTCTCTCCCCAACAAAAATTTGTTTTTTTTTTAGAAGACTGACATTGGAGGAACAGCAGTCTAATTACGTAGTTACACTCATGCATGCTAATTACGTAATTAGACATAACTGTATATTTTTTTTCCATCAGACCACAAAAAGACTTTTTAAAAGCAATTAGGATAGTCACAGTAAAAAAGATGTGAAAGAAAAAAGTCGCTGAAGGTGCAACATACCCATATGACACGGTGGGAGTGCGTTACCTGCCCCGCTGTGGGTCAGTACTAGAGATTTATGCGCATGCTTAAATTTAAGCGTGTGAGTTGTCCCCTGTATTTCTGCTGGACGTTGTTGTGCTTAAAGTTAAGCAACGTGTGTAAATCTTTGCAGGATCAGGGTCTCGCCTCCTTAAAGGATTTTTGTGGGTTTGTGTTGCAGCTTTGACATTCTTTATTGTCGCTGTTGTTGCTTGAAAAATAACTTTATGTTGCTAAAAGAAGCTAATATTTGGAAATTGGGCATTTAGCAACTGACGAGTGGTACTGCAGACTGTGATAACAAAAAACTGTTTCCATTTTGGGATTAAATGTTCCCTTTACCTTTTTTCCCCCCTAAAACACATTGGAAATTTTTCAAAAAACCTAAAAGTAAACAAAGCGAAACTACAAAACTCAGTCACCAAAGAGAAAAAAAAATTAAAAGTAAAATACAGAAAAACAAAATAAAGGCATAATATACCTCAAGCCACAATATCCACAATTCAAAGCAGTCCCGTGTCCTTTTATTGTCTCTTCATTACAATATGCCTCATCAGAAAAGCCTGGAAATTAACCTTGCTAAAAATTATTTCCTTACTGGTATCCTCATGACTTAGGATTTTGTTGGGACTGACATTAAGTCCTGTGGATGAGGCTCTTATTTGGTTTTTGTTTTGTTTTTTTGTTTTTTACAGGTGGTGTTTGACCGCTTAAAAGGCATGGCCCTGGTTCTCTACAATGAGATTGAATATGCACAAGCAGCTGTAAAAGAGACCAAGGGGAGGAAAATCGGTGGGAATAAAATTAAGGTGTGCAGAATGACCTCCAAAACCAAAAAAAAAAAAACCAAACCAAAAAAAGAGAAACAAATTGTATTTAGGCCTTACCCCTTAAACGCTGGCATTTGCAGACTGCCAGTCAAAAGGAATACTTAGCGGGACACGTACGTCCCGGATATCAAAGGCTGAAACTAATATTTTTTTATACTCGGCTTATCAAGATGTTAGGGGATCTTGAACCCTTACTTATAAAGCCTTTTCCAGTATTCTGCCGTTTGTTTCACTGAACTTGTCTCTCTGAGCTCCTGAGTGTTGGTGTCCGTGTTACTACCTCATTTACCCAAATCCAAGGCAAGCTTTGGTCTGTTTTCGTATTAGAAAAGTGAAATCCGAGGCTGTGAGTTCCTCCTGGATGACACACGGCTGCATTTCAGCTGCTCCGTGCTGATGTCCAGGCTCTTGACCTGGCCGAGGCGATCTGCGGTGGCTCGCGCGCCGTAAAAAAGTGGGGTACGGCAGCCCACGGTGCAATCTGCTCTTGCGATGGCAGCTCCTTCCTTCGAACAGATTAAAAAAAACCCAATAAAAATTAAAAACACTACTCTCAAAACCAGATAGAAAGTACTTTTCCCCTGGAACAACACTTAACATTTACAGGGATGTCTTGGATTTGGGTGAATGTGGTAATACCTGTTACGACTGTCCCATGGGTTCCGCTAATTTGGGACGGGAGGCGTCAGCCAACCCTCTGAATTATCTTCCTCCTCCTCCTTTCTTCTCTCTTAAAGAGCGGGTAATGATTTCAAGCATGATCTCTCATCTGGTGTATTAACCTAGCGACTCCGCACCCCTCGGGGTTAGGAGTTGGATACACTGCAGTTTTGGAGCGTGTTGGTTGACTATAAAGAGCCTTTCGGTGCAATTAAATGTGTGGTCATTTAAAAGTTTCGTATCTTCTCTTTTGTGGGTGTCGCTACTTAGCAACTTCAAAATAAGCAACACCCTTCATGCGTGTGCGTCTGTGCTCCACTGCTGTGGTTATACAAGTGTCTAGGCTGATTTTTTTTTTTTTTAAATAAAAAAAGAGGGAACTAGAATGTTAAAAATATACTGCATTACGCGGCATATACGTAGATAAATCCATTCCAATCCTTCCTTTTTTGCATCAGCTGTGCCATTAGCTTCTTAATATTGTCACCCTCGGCTAGAAAACATCAGTTTTCGAGTAGCTAGAACAGGGAGCTGCAATTCGTGAGGCTTGGTTCCTTGCCTGTCCCTGCTCTTGCCTTTGCGTATAACCCCGGGCAAATAACGTGGAGTCTGAAACAGATTAATAATCCTGACCTGCTGTAGCACCGCGTTGAGATAAAAGGGACTTTGGAACTGGAATTGGAATCGTAGTATGAGAGACATCAATACTACGATAACGATGTGTATTTTTCCTGCTGATTTACGGAACAGAAGCCTCCGGTCTTGCAGCTACAACAACATACCCCGGGAAGGAGGTGGTTGTACGGCTCCACGCAGCTCCACGGAGTTGAGAGAGAGAGGTTTTTATTCCTGGGGATGTGTAGGGCCGGTCCCGAGAAGCGTTTGACTTTTTTTTTTTTTTTTTTTTTTGCTGGTGGTGTTAAATGTTATCATCCCCATTTTCAGTTCCGCTCCCATCTTCAGGCTGCAGCAGTGAAATGTTGTCACAATGGGATGGTGCTCTCACTGAACGTGATTTCCCCTTTATTTTTCAGGTGGACTTTGCAAATCGAGAAAGTCAGTTGGCATTTTATCATTCCATGGAGAAAACGGGTCAAGATATCAGAGACTTTTATGAAATGCTGGCAGAAAGAAGGCACGTATCAATATCTTTTTTCCAGTCTTTTACTTTTCCAGCCTCGTCTTAAGTGCAGTTAAACTTTCTTCAGGCCGTAATTATTAAACAAACACTTGGTTTTCTTCCTCTCAACTTTATCCTTATTTTTAGCAGCAACATTTTAGCCTATTTTTAATGTCTTTTACATTTTCGATTTTTTTTTTTTTTTTTTTTTTTAACAAATTCAGGTGGTCAGCCTTCAGCATTGCAGATGAAAGCAGACAGGATGTCACACATCCGAAGTGTAGTCGGTTACTGAAATTCGTACTTAGGGGGAGGGCTTGGCTGTCTGCGTGATCTATATATTTTGGTATCCGGTTACTGTGATGGGTCACCAGGACACAGTCGTGAGTCATTCATCATTTCTTAGGAATGCAAAGAATAGCTTAGCTGTAATGCCGTCCAGTGCCCGCAAGAGAAATGTGTATGTTGACGAGTGTATGTATACATAGTCTGATAAACTGCTGCCGCGCATCTGCTGAGCAGAGAGTAAAATTTGGTCTTTCACCTACCCCTTTTCAACAGTTTAGTTTATTAACTTGATAAAATAATAAAACACAAGTGAGGCTGCAATTTTATTTTTATTTTTTTTTTTAGTTATTTGACACGAAAAATCTGTTCTGTGTTGCCGTCCTTCTGCAGCGTCTGTCGTGACGGTGTTTGGCCGTTTTGGACATGCTGCAAAGGCTTGGTGGCCCCCCCCGGCACGGCCACGTAACCTCTGCAGACCCTGGCTGAAGCACTCTGCATTTTGTGCCTTTTTTTTTTCCTGGATAAACATCTCTGGTTTTATTACTAATGACTACGGTGAAGGCTGGAAAAGGAAGCATTTTCTTTTTGTGGGGGTGCATTTTTATTACCCTCAAAAGCTGGCTTAATTGTTAGGGTTCTGCTTTAGCTATGAATAAGCCCAGCGTGACGCTGAAGGTACCTGGGCGCTAGAGAAGTTCAGTGGGTTGTTTTGCAGCAAAATAGATCGGTCTGACATATATGCAAAATTGCCAGATTTAAAAGCGAAGAGGGTTTGGAAATTGGCAATCGGGATTTGCATAATGGAAATAAATGTGTGCGTTCCCCAGTCCTTGACAGCTGTTGTGATGTTCCTGCAAGCCGTCAGTAATAATTTCCTCTGAACTACACCACATTCAAAAAAAGCGAAGTGCATTATCGGATGTCTTTTAATGCACGGGAGTCAGCTGGGCTTGGCTTCGCCGTGAAATAGTTCTGAGTAGAACAGTGATTTCTGGAACAACGTGACACTTGGGTACACGTTAGTCTTGTTTTTTCCTTTTTCTGCCATTATGCTCGCATAGCCAGTAGGAGACGCTTAGAATAATGAATCACGGAGTGATTGAGCGAGTTCTGTATCTTCTGCTCCTCCTCCGCGCTCCTCTTGGCAATGATCTCCACTAACCAGCTTCTCTAAGGTTGTGGTTGTAGCCAGCCTAAATAGGAACCAAAGGAAAAAATCCCTACAAAAAAAACCCCAAACAAAACCTGTGATTAATTTTTTTAACTTCACAGCTGCCTCCCACAGTGTCCCACTTCACTTGCAGAATGAGGGTTTTATCTTCCGTGTTTTGTTTCTTTGTGGGTTTTTTTTTTTTCCAATGTCGTCCATTTCATAAAATGTGGAACCTGTCAGCTTTTAACAGAAATTGTGAAGCCAAATAAACCTACGTGAAATAGAGCGTGCAAAACACGCTGTAATGGTGGAGAACTGGAGCGCCAGTTCTAGGCCACCCCTCTGCCAAAGAGGTGTGTTCAGTCTTACAAATGGCTTATTTTTGCTGTTTGGAACTATTGAGATAATAACACTAATTGCTTGACTTATTTTGCTGAATACTTCCCATGAATCCACCTGCTCTCATAAACAACCTGATTTTTTTTTTTATTGACTGGGTCTGTAAATAGGCAACGTCAGCATGTCACATGCAGCGAAAGAGCCAATTTTGGAATTAAATGATCGCTTACAGGGTTTAGCATTTTTAAAGAAGTCTTATTACCACTTCAGTGCTTAGTAACGGAGAGGTTTCAGCCTTGAGTTTTGACTTGACTCATGTTTTCAGCGTTAGGTTTTAGGTTCGTGAGATGGGGAGCCTTGAGTTTTGACTTGACTCATGTTTTCAGCGCGAGGTTTCAGGTTCGTGAGGTGGGGTGGGCTTCACTGTGACAGACTGCGCGTGGGTGCTGTGTGGGTTTTACCTTAAATTTAATGCAATATTTAAATTGGGCAAGCCTGAAGCAGTGAGGGTGGTGAAAAGATACTTGGCAGAGCTATCGCAAAATGACCAATTCACTGCATACAGTATTTGATAAACTAAAAAAGCACTTCATCCACTGCGCACTGATTCGTTGTTGTTAAATCCCTGTAGGCAGCTGTGTACAGTCGCCTTGATGCGCACGTAAAGAAATGATAAAATGATTCCCCTGCATAGCAAAGAACGTGGTAACGCAGTATGTTGGTTGAGAAGGAGAACTTACCTGTTTATTCTTATATTTAGCAGAGACGAGCGAAGAGGATCTTACGAATACGCCCCTGATCGTACTTACTACGAGACTGTTCGGACCCCGGGGACGTATCCTGAAGATCCTCGGCGAGAATATCCGGCTCGAGGCAGGGAATTTTACGCAGAGTGGGATCCCTACCAAGGAGACTACTATGACCCACGATACTATGACGACCCCCGCGAGTACAGGGATTACAGAGGCGATCCCTATGAGCAGGACATAAGGGAGTACAGTTACAGGCAACGGGAGAGGGAGAGGGAACGGGAACGGTTTGAATCCGATCGGGACAGAGACCATGAACGGAGACCAATTGAACGGAGCCAGAGTCCAACGCATTCCAGGCGTCCGCAGAGCCCTGGAGCGTCTCCCTCGCAATCGGAAAGGCTGCAGAGCGATTCGGAGAGGAGGATTTACAGCAGGTCATCGGATCGCAGCGGCAGCTGCAGCTCTTTGTCTCCTCCACGATACGACAAGCTTGACAAAGCCCGCGTGGAACGTTATGCAAAAAACGAAAAAACGGAGAAAGAGCGTGCTTTCGACCAGGAGAGAGTCGACAAGGAAAAGCGCTTGGTGAGAAAGGAAAAGCCGGAAAAACTAGAAAAGGAAAAAACCGATAAGCAAAAAAGAAAAGCAAAAATCCATTCGCCCAGCTCACAGTCTTCTGAAACGGATCAAGAGAACGAGAGAGAGCCCAGCCCCGAAAAAGTGAAGGGCAATAGTAAACAAAGCAAAGAGAGAGGTGACAAGGAAGGGACAGCTAAAAACCGCCTGGAATTAATGCCCTGTGTGGTGTTGACCCGAGTAAAAGAAAAGGAAGGCAAAGTTATTGATCAGCCCGCTTTGGAGAAACTGAGAGCAAAGCTTGATAATGACACTATGAAATCCCCGCTCCTTGAACAAAAAACCCAGACATCTCAAGCTGAGCAAACCAAGTCTGAGCAGCCTAAACTGGAACCTGTCAGAACCAAGGTGCAAAAAGAGAAAGCCCTTGCCAGTCACGTAGAAGTGGTGGATAAGGAGGGAAAACTGAAACCCAAAAAGCACTTGAAGACGGAGCAAACTTCCGAGGGGGCCAACGCGGTAGATTTAGACAAGTTGGAGGCTCGTAAAAGACGTTTTGCCGATGCAAATCTGAAGCCTGACCGGCAAAAACTGGAAGTAAAAAGAAGTAGCCAAGATGAGGAGGATGCACGCGTGGTTTTGAAAAAGCAGCTTGATGCAACGGCTTCGTCTAGAGAAGCGACAATGTTAAGGGAAGGAGAATTGGAGAGAAAACCCCTGAGGAAGGAGATGCTTAAAAGGGAATCTAAAAAACTCAAACTGGAAAGACTTATTCCTGTTACTAGTCCCAAAGAAATTCAGGAGACTCTTAACGTTGGTGGGATTGGCATGCGTCCCACCCTAGATCTGCAGGCGAGGCTGATGGAGGCAGCCGATGAACCGGTGGAAGTTCAGGAACTCTCTTCTAAAAAATCGAACCCGGTAAAACCCCAGCATAAACAGGTACAGCTACTCGACGACCAAGGAACAGAGAGAGAGGACGCGAGGAAGAATTACTCTGGTCTTCCTGAAGACGCACCTGACCATAAACTTGGCCAAGAGAAACCTCAGTCAACTGATACGGAGGAGAAAATTGGCATTGACATTGACCACACGCAGAGCTACAGGAAACAAATGGAGCAAAGTCGCAGGTTAAAACAGCAGCTGGAAATGGAGATTGCAAAGTCTGAGAAGTTTGGCAGCCCAAAGAAAGATGTGGATGAATACGAAAGACGGAGCTTGGTCCACGAGGTGGGAAAACCTCCGCAAGACGTCACCGATGACTCTCCACCAAGTAAAAGGAAAAAGACTGACCAGTTTGACTTTGAAATTAGCACTAAAAGAGAAAGAAACTACAGAAGTTCTCGTCAGGTGAGTGAGGACTCAGAAAGGACATCCTGTTCCCCTAGTATCAGACACTTCCCTTTCCACGAAGATGACGACACGCTCGATTCTCCGAGGCTAATGCCGCTAAAGGAAACCAAAGAGTCACCGAAAATAGAAGAAAAGGGTCTTTCGTACTCCAACATGACTGTGAGGGAGGACTCGCTGAAATTTAATCCTTACGATTCCAGCAGAAGGGAGCAGATGGCAGAAATGGCTAAAATAAAACTATCCGTGCTGAGTTCTGAAGATGACTCGAGTAGGTGGGAAACACAAGTGAAGCAGGAGCCTGGTCGAGTTGATATCAGCTTCCCGAGCAGCATCGTCAAAAGAGACAGCATACGCAAGCGGTCTGTCCGAGACCTGGAACCTGGGGAGGTGCCTTCAGATTCAGATGACGACAGTGAAAACAAGCCCCATTCCCCAAAAGCCTCGTCCTTGTTAGAGAGTTCCAGGTTGTCTTTTTTATTAAGGGACAGAGAAGAGAAGTTACGTGAAAGAGAGGAAAGACTGTCAAGTTCCTTAGAAAGAAACAAATTTTACTCTTTCGCATTGGACAAGACAATCACACCAGACACAAAGGCCTTGCTTGAAAGAGCCAAATCTCTCTCTTCATCCAGAGAAGAAAACTGGTCCTTTCTAGATTGGGATTCACGATTTGCTAGTTTTAGAAACAATAAAGACAAAGAGAAGGTTGACTCGGCTCCGAGACCTATTCCATCTTGGTATATGAAAAAGAAAAAAATCAGGACTGATTCAGAAGGTGGGAAACTAGACGATAAGAAAGAAGATCATAAAGAGGAGGAACAAGAGAGACAGGAACTGTTTGCTTCTCGGTTTTTGCATAGCTCAATCTTTGAACAGGACTCCAAGCGCCTGCAGCATTTAGAGAGAAAAGACGATGATCTGGACTTCATTTCTGGTAGGTTGTACGGGAGACAGTCTTCCTCCGATGGGACTAACAGCGCGGCTGATTTGGTGCAAGAACCGGTGGTTCTCTTCCACAGCAGATTTATTGAACTGACGCGAATGCAGCAGAAAGAAAAAGAGAAAGATCAGAAACCAAAAGAAGTGGAAAAACAGGAAGACAAAGAAAACCGGCCGAAAACACCAGAAACGGTTCCTGATACTAAAGAGCCAGAACATAAAACTTCCTCGGTAGTGGGTCCCTCTTCGGTTGCTGTCCTACCACAGGAACCAGCACCGGTGGCTTCCGAGAAGGTAGCGAATGAGAAGGTGGTGGTGGAAACAGCTTCTGTAAAAGAAGAAAAACCATCTGAACCTGCTTCTACAGCAGAGGAGCAAAAACCTTTTCCTGAACTTGCTGCTCCTGTCAAAATTGAACCACCCGAGCAAACCGAGCCCCCGCCAGTCGTAGAAGCTAATAAAGAAGTTGTCACTACAACCCTGGCACCGGAGGAAGACACTGTGGCAACAGAGCATCCTTCATACTTGGATACCAAGCCTCCTACTCCCGGAGCTTCGTTTCCCCAAGTGGACATCAGTGTAGATCCAGAACCTGAAGCTGCCCAGTTGGTTCCACCTCCGCCCAAGCTAGTTCAGAAGTCCGATGAGGCTGCCGAGCCTAAAGAAGAAAATCCTCCGCCTTCTGCCAACGCTGATGCTAGTGCGAGTCAAAAGGTGGAGGCGGCTGCTGAGGTCCTGCCGCCCGTTTCCGACAACGATATGGAAGTCGAACCTCCGGTTGTTGTAAAAGACAAGAAGTCCTACAAGAGTAAACGCTCCAAGACTCCCGTGCAATCGGCAGCAGCTAACGTCACGGAAAAGCCCGTCACGAGGAAGAGTGAAAGAATTGACCGTGAAAAACTCAAAAGGTCAAGCTCTCCTCGTGGGGAGACGCAGAAGCTTTCCGAATTGAAAGTGGAGGCGGAGAAGGTTTCGAGGAATGCTGCTAAATCCCCTAGTTCTGCTGCAGAGCCGGAAAACGTGGAGCCAAGCTTGCCAATAGGCCGGACTAGGCGCAGAAACGTAAGGTCAGTCTACGCTACCACGGGGGACAATGAGGGCCCGTCTCCGGTGAAGGACTCCGTGGAGGTCACTAGATCCACCAGGAAGAGAGGGGAAAAGGAACCGCAGGAAACGGTGACAACTGTTCCTACGACCCCGAGGAGGGGAAGACCTCCGAAAACCCGCCGTAAGCCGGAGGAGGACATCTCTCCAATAAAGACAGAACCGGTACAGCAAGAGGTGGAGGAGGCTGAAACTAAAGACGCTGTGGAAGCTCCTAAGCCTGCAGAAGGTTGGAGGTCGCCTAGATCCCAGAAGCTAACACACAGTCACTCATCAGCTGCTACCAGCCAACAGGGGAAGAAAGGGAAGAATGAACCGAAAGCCGATACCTCAGCTGAATCCGAAGATGCTGCTGAAAGAAGCAGTCAGGAATCGAGCATCGGTGACAACGGCAATAAAGCCAAAGGCACTGAGAAAGAGCCGGCAGCGAGCGAGCAGAAACGTGATAGGAAAGAACTGGATGTGGAGAAAAACCAGCTAGAAATCCCCACGGTTGAGATCACTGAGAAGAAGCCGGTGCCGGAAAAGGTTACAAAATCCAAAAGGGGAAGGTATAAAAATACCAAAACTGTCGTAGATAAAGCATCCGTGTGTCTCAAAAATGTAGAAATACGCCTCAACGTGGACGAAGTCAAGGGCGCCTTGCGGCCGACTGATGAGGAGGCAGAGCCGGTGGCGGTGTCGCCGGCCAAAATGAAGAGCCCCCCAAAAGAGGACATCTTGCCACCCCATTTTGCTAAGAATGAGGTAGAAGATTCATTCCCAGAAACGGAAAAAGAGGTGATACGGGAGCCAAAGCAGTCCCCCGAAGCTGCCCAGTTAGCCAAACAGATCGAACTCGAGCAGGCCGTGGAGAACATTGCAAAACTCACCGAAACTCCTCCGTCAATTGCTGCCTACAAAGACCCAACGGCAGACGTGCCCGAAGTTCGTCAGGAGGAGGAAGGAGATAAACCCGCGCATCAGGCTAGTGAAACAGAGCTGGCAGCGGCCATCGGCTCCATCATCAATGATATTTCTGGAGAGACGGAAAGCTTTCCTGCACCCCCGACGTATCCCGCTGAATCGGAAGCTGAAATCCCCGCGGAGCCCTTGGTGTTACCGTCACCTCGGGAGGAGATGGAGCCTGAGACTGATCAGGCAGTGAATAATATCCTAGAAACTGAGGCTGCTGTCGAGCCCGCGGTGCAGCCGGTTCCCAGCTCTGCCCCACCGGCGGTAGAGACGGAGAGCAAGGAGGCCGAAGTCAGCTTCAGCGAATCTTCCAACTCTGCGCAGGAGGCCGAGACCTTGCAGGAGGCTGAAGTTGCTCGGAAGGAAAAGGGCCGTCAGAAAACCACACGGCAGAGACGCAAAAGGAGCACGGGCAGAAAGGGCGACGCCACTGAAGTCAACGCCTTCGAGCCGGAGAGGGTGCCGAGCAAGTCGCCCCCCGCCAACGAAGTAAAGACGAAGCCCGAAGAAGCCTCGAAGGAGGAAAAGCAAACTAAAACCATAGCTCAGGCGTCCATGGAGCCAAGCGCTTCCGATGCCAGCAAGGCTGCAGCTGCTGACGTTGCAGCTGTGCATGAAGCCGTCGCTGAGAGCGGCACCTCTCCGAAAGCACCCGCTCCGACTCCCCTGGACCTGCCGGCCCCGCCGGTTACCCTCGACGAGGGGAGTCAGAGCGGGTTCAAGATACGGTCGCCCATGGAGAACACCCCCATCACCCCGCCCAGCGCCCCAAATGCAGCCCTTCCCACCGTCCCTTCGGCAGCGGTGGCAGCCAAACTGTCCACCCCAGTGCCCGCCACCATCGTCCCCCTTCACTCCGGCACTGCCAAGGTGCCGGAGTGGATGGTAAGGCACGAGGAACCCCGTGCCCGTTCCACGCCCCCACCCGCTCTCCCACCAGACACGAAGGCGTCGGATATCGATACAAATTCCAGCACTTTGAGGAAGATACTCATGGAGCCCAAGTACGTCTCAGCGACGAGCATAACCTCCACGCACGTGACGACGACGCACGCCGAGCCGGTGAGCGCGCCTCGTTTGGAGGAGGCACCCCTCCACCCCGCGGTGGAGGCCATAAAGCCGGTTTCGGAGGAGAAGCCGGCAGTTCCCGTCACCAACGCCTTGGACCCACCGGTGGCCGAAGCCCCCGTGTTCAGCGAGAAGGAAAAGATAAGCACCGTGATTGCTCCCAAAGCCACTTCTGTCATAAGCAGGATGCCCCACAGCATGGATCTGGAGGAGGCTCCGAGGATCACCTTGGTGAAGCAAGCTCCCCAAACCCAGACGTGTCTCGTCAACGCCCCCTCGCCGAAATTTAAGCAGAGGTCAAGCACAAATGATAACAGCAGGTTTCATCCAGGATCGATGTCTATTATTGAGGAGAGGCCTGTAGAGACTGGGTCCAGTCCGGGGCTGCGGGTGAACACCTCGGAAGGCGTAGTCCTTCTGAGTTACTCGGGACAGAAGACAGAAGGCCCTCAGCGAATTAGTGCCAAGATCAGCCAGATTCCCCCAGCCAGCGCTGTCGACATAGAGTTTCAGCAGTCGGTGTCCAAGTCTCAGATTAAACAGGAACCTATCACACCATCTCAGCCGACGCCAAAAGGCTCCCAGACCTCGGCGGGCTACGGGACTGTTTCCACCCATTCTTCTTTGGTACTAGGGACACAAGCTTACAATACGTCGCCCGTCATCTCCTCCGTTAAACAAGAGCGCACTGCGCTGGAGAAGTCCGACTCGTCCCACCTTTCCGTTCAGACTCCAGCGTCTCAGCCCGGTAAAGTCCTCACTCAGACTGTAAACACTCCACCCGTACTCGTCCACAACCAGATGGTTGTGAACAAAAAACTGTCCGATCCGGCTGCTCTCAAAGTGGAGACCAAGACTCTGCAACCCTCCAACTTGAGTCCTGGAGTCAGTCCCCACCACCCTTCCCTCTCTGGGAAAATGCATTCGGAAGCAAACCACGTCAGCTCGGGACCCAGCACCCCGACCGACCGGGCTATTTCCCACTTGGGGGTCACCAAACAGGAGCCGCACTCGCCCCGTACTAGTGGGCACTCGCCGTCGCCGTTCCCCCGGGCTTGTCATCCCGGCAGTACCTCGTCTCCGGCTCTATCGAGCAGCACCCCGGTCATGCTGGCGCCGGGAATTCCCGTTCCTCAGTACATATCCAGCATGCATCCCGAGCAATCTGTTATCATGCCCCCTCACAGCGTAACGCAGACTGTGTCCCTGGGCCATCTGTCCCAAGGTGAGGTGAGGATGAACACCCCTCCTCTCTCCGGCATCCCTTACGGCATCCGCCCGGAAGCGCTCCATTCCCCCAGAGCCGCTCTGCAACCCCAGATAGAGATCAAACCTCAGCGGTCCAGCACGCCCCAGCCAGCTCCGATACGAGACATAGTCATGCCTCCTCTCTCCTCTCAGCATGCCCCCGAGGAGGAGATGCATTACCACCACACCACGGTGTGCAGGGGGCCAGCCCCGGTTCAGTCGGACGTGCTGGTGATGCAGCCGGATTACCGCATGCACCCCACCAGCATCCGGCTGGACCAGTACAACGTCCCCCGGGACGTGAGGATGATCATGCACCCGCACATGGCCGCCGTGGGCGAGCACCACTCGGAAACGAGACAATCCCGAACGCCTGAAGGGGCTGTGAAAACTCCCCCCGTCAGTAAGACCCCGCAACCTGGAAAAGAGACGCCCAAATCCTCCGAAGGCAAGATGGCACACTCTCCTCACAGCGAGCCCCGGCTCCTCAGCGTCCCCTCCAGCAGCCAGCTGCCTGGACTGCCTTTGACGCAGCCGGTGGTGGTACCGCACGGGGTGCAGATCATGCACCCCGCGGGGAGCTCCTTTCACGATTATCGGTCTGTGTACGGCGACATGAGGAATTACCATACGGCGGCACAGCTCGGGCATCCTCAGTTCCCGGGTGCCTCGCCGATCGGGTTGCCTTCCCGGAGCATGACCCCATCTCAGGTGAGAAGTAAAACCCTTTCTTCTCCTTCTACCTGAAAGCTGGAGCGCTTTGAGCTAATTACAGCCCCGGCGTGGCTTTGTGTGGCCACAGGAGCTGAGTTCAGCTCTCTGTGATTATTCTCCAAGCCAACTTCAGTTCAAAGCACGAGAGGAGCTATTTTTGTTTGGGAAATGGGGTTCGAATGCTGCTTAGCATTAGAGGAAGCTGGAAACAAACATGTTTTCTTGACTACTCTAGGACTCAAACCTACCTGCAGGTTTCTAGACGTAGAGGTTTTGGGGAGAGAAATGTCAGCATCGAGGTAGCGTGGGGGTCAGACATCCTCAGGCGCCTGGCGTGGATAACGGAGGGCTTGGGGCAGGATTCGGGGGATGCAGTTTCAGCTCTGGGGTGTGAGAAGCTGCTGGGGTGGCTTGGGAAGGGGCGGCTGATCCAGGCCCCACCGCAGCAGGGCTGGTGCTGTGGCGTGGAGACACCCATTTCTCCACCAGCCATCTGATGGTGTCCTGGCAGCCTTAGCATTGAACCAACGAGTTCCGATATGCCCGTGGCCCAAAATCTTTCCTTTTTCCCCCCGCCACCTGCTTCCCAGGGTCTACAGGAGGGCGAACACTCGCACCCCAGCCAGCCAGTACGCAGCAAGACTCCTCAGATCCCGCAGGATCCCAAGGGCCCGCCGGCAGCAGGACCTGAACAGAGTCACCACCCCACTGTAAATAGGCACGCGGCGCCGATAGACCCTCACGTCCACCTTCAGAGGGCACAAGCGGACACGGGCCAGACCTCCTACCCTTCGCCCGTCGCTATCTCAATGAAACAGGAGCTTCCGTCACCGCACCAACCTCAGGCGGTTCCCAAGCAATCCATGTTTATCCCCACGACGTCGGGTCCCGGCGCCCCGCCGGGGCTGCCCCTCAATCGCCCGGAGCCCCAGTCCACGCTCAAACAGGAGCCGTCTCCTCACCCCGTTTCGCAGAGACCTGTGGACATGGTTCAGCTCCTGACAGTAAGTATTGCTCCGACGTCTCCTGATACCGCTCCGGCCTTTTCTCCTGGCCGAGTAGCCTTGTGCTCCTCGTCCGGGGAGAAACAGTCAGGTTCTGCATAGCTTGTGGCACCAAAACCCGCTCTCTTTTGGCGTCAAATGCTTCAGATGTGGAGAAGGTGGTTGATTTTCTGTCCCTGGTGAATTTTAGCTGTGTTCACGTGCACGTGACATTTACTACAGCCTCCAAATAAGGTGCTGCTGATGCAGAGGAGCCCGTATTTCTCTCGTTACGGTTTCTCTCAGCCTGCCGGCTCAGGCAGGCAGCGCTGCGTCATTTCTACAGTCAGCAGGACTGTCAGATCTTCTTCACAGGCGGGAAAGAGTGATGGTGTATTTAATTTAAAGAAAAAGAACCAAAAACGCCCTCCCAAAGCCTAAAGGCGGAGGAAGAGGAGGGAGATGGTGAGGAACGGGCGCTGACGCGGAACCCAGAGTTGCGTTCGGCGCCGAGTATTTCCCGCGTAACCTTGGGCGACTCCCCCCTGCTGCTGCTGCTGCTCTCTCTCAATTCTCCCGTTTGTAAAAGAGAAAATAACGTTTGGTGACAGCCCGGCTCTGCCTCGCGCTGCGGCGGGAGGCTGGAAGCTTGGGAAGTGCTCTGATGTTAGGACGAAGGGAGCCACCCAGGCTGGAAGAAAAAGGGCTCAATTACTGATTTAGCAGGACCTAACCCAAGCCCGGACCGGCGCGTATGAGGGGCGATAAGACGTTACATCTGTACCGAGTCCTTAAAGCAAAGCAGCGGTGTCTTTAATTGCCTGGGAAATTATCAGAGGCGAACAAGCAGCTCGGACGGGATTTAAGATCCCCCCCCCTCTCCTTCATTTGCGTTTAATATTTCTTCTCCTTCTCTTTCCAGAAATACCCGATTGTCTGGCAGGGCCTTTTGGCTCTAAAAAACGACACGGCCGCTGTTCAGCTCCACTTCGTCTCCGGTAATAACGTCTTGGCGCACCGATCCCTGCCGGCGCCGGAGGGGGGGCCGCCGCTGAGGATCGCTCAGCGCATGCGACTGGAGGCGTCGCAGCTGGAAGGCGTCGCGCGGAGAATGATGGTGAGGGGTCGGGATGGGGCGAGGACACGTGTTTGGGGTGAGCTCCTGTCTGTGTGCTGGAAGTTGGGCTGTTCTCACACAAAAAAAAAAAACTCCGCCGATTCTCACAGAAACCTCAGCTCCCGTTGGCTTGTGTCACCGTATTTTGGGATTCTGGGAATGGCTGTGCGATTCCTTCGTCCCAAAGGGCGTGAAATGCGGATTGCACGTGGTGAGCGACTCAGCATTCGTAGGAAAGGGAATGGCGGAGTTGGGAAATCTTTGAAGTCACCCAGCCCTCGGGCCCGGAACAAATTCCTGCTGGCTCTGACACGTCGGAGTAAGGCGGGAAGTGGAATTCAGGCAGCCGTGGAAATCAGTAGTTTTCAGTCCTTTTCACCATCTGGGCTGGCCGAGCTTTCAGCACCTCTTTTGTAGGGAGTTCAAAGGGAGGATTTTCCGCCGCGGATAACGAATGTATGTCAGGAACGAGCCCGTTCCCAGCAAACGTTGGACTTAATGACTGTGTTTTCTCTCCAGGTGGAGAGCGATTACTGCCTGCTGCTGGCCTTGCCGTGCGGCCGAGACCAGGAAGACGTAGTGAATCAGACGGAGTCGCTGAAGGCTGCGTTCATCAGCTACCTGCAGGCGAAGCAAGCTGCAGGAATCATCAACGTTCCCAACCCCGGCTCTAATCAGGTACCGCCGGGCAAAACCCCGAAACTTAAATCGGTAGATACTGGACCCTCCAGCCTTCCGCTTTGGCTTAACATTGGAGTTGAGCTGCCTGTTTTTATTATTAAAACAAAATCCCCCCCATTTCCCGCGCTGGCTTC